>NW_005370140.1:365604-417650 GCF_000412655.1 Myotis brandtii
CCTCAGAGACTCACCCGGAACTGGAGTTCAGAGCAGTCGGGGGCTTGTGACTCCCTCCCGATTGAAAAAGACAGCCGCATCCTCAGTTGCCAGCCCTTGCCGGGTGCGCCTCTGTACCTCTGCACTTCTGCAACTCCTCTGAGTTTCAGTGTGCTTTTCTCTTTCCTTCTAGTTGTAGAATTTCCACTCAGCCAGCCTTCCTGTCATTCTGGATGATGTCCGTTCCATCTTTTAGTTGTATTTTTTAATTTGTTGTGGGAGGCAGCAATTTCCGGTGTTTATCTATGCCACCATCTTGGTTTCCTCCAAACTGCAATCTTTCTTGGCTTCAGAACTCAAACCAAAAGTTCATTCAAAACTATTGCATTCCTCTGTGTGCTCTTTGTCTAATGCACTGAAAACTGTCTTGCTTTTCATTCTTCCAAATTTCCCATGTATGTTTTTATACATGCCACGTAGAATGGTGCAACCTTCAGGGATATGGAGGGAAGGGAGAAAAATAGGAAGATGACTACCATCACATTGAAAGCATTTGGGGGACGTAATCTGTCTGTGGAAAGATGTGAAGATGTTGATTACTCAAACCCAGAGGTCACCAATAAACAATTTTAACTTGAAACTAATAAGCCAACTATCAAATCACTCATCCATAGCTGGCCCAGAAGAGAAAGACTACATTAGGAGGAGCATGAAATGAGTCTTACTAATCACCCAGCGGACAAGGGATTTTCTGTCATTACTGCCCTTACCAACATGCTGGGAGCTCCTGAAATGCTTTCAAGATAATCTGAGTCTGTGTCTTTCATCCCCATATCCCATCAAACAGCTAAAGTATACAGTAAGAACCAAGAGGGCCTTTTCAATCTGACCAAGTAGTGTTAAAAGGATTGGGTTGACCCATATCCACCAAAAAGACTGCATTCAATAAAATTTTGTGAACTCTACAATTTACATTGTAGGTGCCTCTTAGGGAAATAACTTTGAAAGTAAAAGAAAGCGACTCAGAACTGCATCTTTCCTCTTTACATTTATTACATTTTAATGGAAGTGTGTGTGTGCGTGTGTGTGTGTGCGTGTGTGTGTGTATGTGTGTGTGTGTGTGTAACTGCAGTACTTGAGACAAGTCCATATACAGCATAGTAATATTATGAAATCACACAGAAGAGATTCCAGAAAATGTCCCTTGTGCTCAAACAGAGTCATCACCATACTCTAATGCAGTACAACAATACACAGTACACTAATGCACATGATATTACAACAAACTGGGTCATTGCAATCACTCACCCAATGTTCAGATGAAAAGACCATTACCAGGAAGGAGCTGGGGAAGAGATGGATTGATTTCCCAGGACCCAGTCTATGAGCAGAATATATATTGAAAAGAGAACGAAACTTGGAAAATGGGCTAATATGTACTTTCGGGGATTTTGCCTCCTCCCTCCAATCTGAAAGGTAGAAAGCATAGTAATCAGCATTGCGGAACCTCACTGTGCCCTGTGCCCTGCAATGCTCTAGATGCCTGCTTTCTGATTTGATTTTGGGAGTGTGAGTACTGCCTCTGCTCCACAGATTGCCCACAAACTGGTTACCTGTGCATTTATTGAGTGACGTATGATTTCAAAGGAGAACTCAGTTTTATGACATTAACATACAGTTTATTCTGCTTTCCAAAAAATAAAGACTAGCCCATGTCAATGATATTTCAGATGTGACACCAAAGCACAGACAACAAAAGCAAAGACAAACAAGTAGAATTGCATCAAACTAAAAAGCTCTGCACAGCAAAGGAAACAACCAAAAGAGTGAAAAGGCAAATTATGGAATGGAAGAAAATATTTGCAAACTACATATCTAATAAGAGATTAATATCCAAAAGATATAAAGAACTCATATAACTTAATAGCAACACACACACACACACACACACACACACACACACACACACACCTAAAAACTCAATTTAAAAATGGGCAAAAGGACCCTGACTGGTTTGGCTCAGTGGATAGAGCGTCAGCCTGCGGACTGAAGGGTCCCGGGTTCGATTCTGGTCAAGGGCATGTACCTTGGTTGCGGGTACATCCCCAGTAGGGGGTGTGCAGGAGGCAGCTGATCGATGTTTCTTTCTCATCGATGTTTTTAACTCTCTATTCCTCTCCCTTCCTCTCTGTAAAAAAATCAATAAAATATATATATTTTTAAAAATGGGCAAAGGACCTAAATAGACATTTTTCAAAAGAAGACATACTAAGGGCCAACATGGAAATGCAAATCAAAACCACAATGACATAGCTCCTCATACTTGTGAGAATATTATCAGAAAGACAAGATAACAAGCATTGGTGATGATATAGAGAAAAGGGAACCCTTGCACTTTGTTGTGGGAATATAAATTGGTATAGGCATCATGGAAAACAGTATGGAGGTTCCTCAAAATATTCAAAATAAGACTATCTTATGATCTAGTAATGCAAAGTAAATAAAATCAAGATCTCGAAGCGATAGTTTTACTCTCATGTTCATTTCACCATTATTCATAATAGTCAAGATACAAAAACAACCTAAGTATCCATCTACAGAAGAATAAAATGTGTGTGTGTGTGTGTGTGTGTGTGTGTGTGTGTGTGCTGTATCTGTATACTTGAAATTTGCTAAGAGGGTAGATCTTGTGCTCTCATTACACAAAAAATGGTAACTGTGTGAGGTAATGGATATATTAATTAGTTTGATTGTGATGATTATTTCACAATGAATATGTATATTAAGTCATCAAGTTGTACACCTTAAGTATATACAATGTTTAATTGTTAATTATACCTCAATAAAGCTGGAAAAAAAACAGCCCATGTGTTATGCCTCTAGCTTACTTTCATTTCAGTTTTCTGAAAATGTATTCTACAGATAGATAAAGGATGGTAGAACAAGTTTGGGCAATACTGTAAGATTAGAGAAGTTCCTAGAAACTATAAAACGAGTTCAAATACAACCTTCACAGCCACATGATTTTTAAACAATTTATATTTTTATTCATTAATAACTTCCTTATAAATAATTCCAGTTAAGACAGATGAAAATCATTCCACTCTCCCAAACTGGTATGTTCCTGATCAAACCAGGAGACTGAGAGATGGAAGATGTGCAATGTTAGGTGGCATCAGCCTGAGTTGGACAAAATCTTACAAGGTTCTAACCACAACTGAGTCACCATGTTCCCGGTCCCACTCAGGCCTGAAAACCTCCCATCAACTAAAACACATACGAGATTGAGTTGTAAGCCCAAATGCCAATTTATCAATTTATAATTAGAAATATTAGCCAACACATTTGTATTAGCTGTAACTGCTTCCAGGGGTGGGCAAACTTTTTGACTCGAGGGCCACAATGGGTTCTTAAACTGGACCGGAGGGCCGGAACAAAAGCATGGATGGAGTGTTTGTGTGAACTAATATAAATTCAAAGTAAACATCATTACATAAAAGGGTACGGTCTTTTTTTTTGTTTGTTTTATTCATTTCAAACGGGCCGGATCCGGCCCGCGGGCCGTAGTTTGCCCACGGCTGGCTTAGACACTTTCTTACCACATGCCCCATACACTGACAAGAACTCTTCTCCTTAGGATGAGGAGCTTATACCTCATCACCTGCTTCTTTTTTCCCTTTTCCTCTTCATGTAGGGTTATCACCGAAATACAACCATATGGACATCAAAAGCTACCACCAAGTGAATAACAGTGCTGAATACTTGTTGCAAGAGCACTTTTCGAATCAAAAGGGATGCAATTGGTTACCTAACTCCCCAAATCTAGTTTTGTGTGTTCTTTTTACCAGAAAACAAAGGTTGACAAGAAATGTTTCTTACTCTTATCAGAGAATCACACTATGTTAAAGTAGAAGAGAGACTAGAAGAATTTTGATCAATTCCCTTATTCATTCATTTAAACAATTTTATTGAGCACCTAATTGAGCCACACATGAGTTTAGGCACTTTGAGTATTGTAGTGAGCCAAACTGATGAGGATCCCTGTCCTCGTGAGCTTACACTCTATCAGGAAAAGATACAAAATAAACATAATAAATAAGTGAACCATAAAGAACTCTAAAATATGTTTTGGGGGGAAATAAAATGTAGAACCAAGTAAAGAGGAGTAACAAATGTGTATGTAGAGGGTAGGGACAATTTTGGGTAGAGTATTTAGGGGAAACCTCATTGAGAAAATACCATTTGAACAAAAGCTTAAAGGAGGTGAATAAATTAACCCTGTGGACATCTGTGGGAAGAACTTTTCAAGCAGGAAATGCAAAGACCCTAAGACAGGTATGAGTCCAGAATGTTCAAGGAACAGTAAGGAGGCCAGTACAGCTGGAGAGAATAAGAGATGAGTTCAGAGAAACAAGGAAAGATCAGATCAAGTAGAGGAACCTTACAGGCCATTATGAAGACATTGAATGAAATGGAATTTTAAGCAAGAAGTACAATGACTCACATTCCTCCCATTTTAATAGAATCACTCTGGCTTCTCTACTGAGAGTAGATGGTGGAAATGGGATGCAAGCTAGGAAACTATTGCAGGAATCCAGAGGAAAAGGAGACAGAGACCAGAGTGGTAATAGGCAAGAGGCGAGACATGATGGAATTCTGAATCCACATTGAGGACAGACCCAACAAAGCTAGCTGGTGGATGGATGGGAGAGTCAAGGAAGATTTTAAGGTTTATAGACTGAACAACTGTGAGAGTGGAGTTGACCTTGACCTTTCTTCTTCAAGAGCTCCACCAGCCCTCAAATATGTGAGACAATTGAAAAGTGTCCTCTATTACTGAGGAATTGGAAAGGAAGGTCAGAATATATAGTTCCCATGCTTTCAAGTAGCTTTGCTTCTGAATCATTAATTACAGGCTCCCTAAGCTTTTTCTAGGATTTGGTCATTCTCTGTCCAATAATAACTTAACAGTGAATTTTTTTGCTTCAGAATTCCCTGGCCCTTGTTTTGGAAACAATGACACTTCAGAGTTAGAGGATGCTATCAGTCTTGGTGACATCTGCACTTTACCTGGACAATGCTATGACATGTAAAGTCACCCATTATACTGTCTCCTCAACCCTGGCAAGGGTCTTACTGACTATCCAAATTGATTTTGAGTTCTTCCTCTTCTCTCTAAGCCTATGAGAAACCCAGAGAAATAAAAGGCATTCACTGCAGCCTGAACCTGTATCAAAGCCCGGCATGCAGGCTCTCTTATCAATGAGTTTTTGAGGCACTTGTGAACTAACTACTTCCTTCTACCACAGCCTCTGTCAAAATGGCCATGGTGCATCCAAGGAGTGCTGGGTTTAAACAAAGCCACAGCAGTGGCTCAATATTTAAAGCAGAGCTGGTCTGGTTCAGGTACAGGTAGGAGACCAATAATCCTATCCCCTTGGCCTCCCTCCTCCACCATCATCGTTTAGTCTCTCTAGTTCCACTGGGGTGTCCTCTGAGTGGGCACTGAAGAGAATTTAAGGTTCTGTAGGACACAATTTGAAAACTAATGGACTGTGGCTTTCTGCAAGAACAGTCACAGATAAGTAGAGAGTATTCATTCCTTACCAGCTGGCCAGGCTTAAGAAACTTAACCTGCCCTGTCCTACATTTTGCCATATTTCCGAGTGGCTTGTTATACCCAAGCTTTCCATCACAGCAATCCCAGCACTGTCTGCCAAAACAAAGACACTCCAGTGAAAAAAGCATGTAAATGGCCAACATCCCCTTTTATTTTCCCCCAGAGCACGCCTCTCAGAGGCATGTTCAGCCAAGTTTTGTTAAGGCTAAAAGCGAATGCTCCAAGAAAACATTTTGTTTTCTGACCCCATTCTTTTTGCAGAAAGCTGTCCAGATTTCCTCACCATATTCCTCACTATAAAAACGGATTTCTCCTGTGGTCAGCCAAGGTGTGGGACTGAAGGAGTGATACCTTCCAGTCAGAATTGATATCGTCTAACCTATTTTCCTAGAAAGGGTGGTGTTTTTTTTGGATGCTCAATGCCCAAGCAGGCTAGAGATCCCCACCTGTCACCACTTCCCTGCTAACTCTCTTAAAGAGCCGTCAGCTTCACCCAGCCTAGGAAGGCTTTGATTGTATCCTGTGTACTTCTGAGCTGCTGCATGTGGTGGATGGAGAGAGTGCCCTTGTCACCCTGGGCTGGACTGTGCCAACTGAGCCCTGAAGGAGCTTTTCCCATGCCCACAGACTCACCAAGACTTTCCCCAAAATAGTTTGTTCTGATTCTAATTTTTCTTGCTATAAAGGCTCAAAAGGAACCCAAGTCATCTGCCCCTCACTGTCTTAATCTTTTCTTGTGCCTCTCTTGTATCCTTAGAGAAATGCCCTTCCTTTCTCTCCTGACTGAGAAGGTGGGAGAGGGTCTCGTGAATGTCACTTCATGAGAGCAGGACAGGTGGGAGCTGTGTGTGGGCTACCAGGACCCCCAGCCCAATCTATGCTTAGTTTAGACTCAGCCAAGGGACACCCCAGCAGCTACATAAAATGGGGAAACTAAGGAGACTTGCCCCAGATTACCGAGATCATTAGTGGTAAAGCTGGCATTCGAACTGATGTCCCTTAATTCCCTATTCAAAGGGTATCAACGCTGATAAAAGACGACAGAGATTTTTCAAAGTTCAAAATATTTTATTATTTAAAAAATGTAAGTAGGATCCATGACAAATGACGTATTTTCACAAGAAGAATAAACAAACACTAGTTCTAGAGAAATTCTTTTTCAGCCTGCTAGTGACTTCCATCCTTTATTGTGAATTAGCTCTCTGACATGACCCTACACTAAAATGCATTAGGCATAATGTTATGCGGGGAGCAGGCCCAAAGGTCTAAACTACACAGGTGAAGGGATGGATAGGCTCTGTGTATCTTAGAGCAAAAGGAAACCAGTAGAAAATCGCACCTTGACAAGACTTTTGTAAGTTTCTCAAAGGTTAAAAACTGCCCCAGTGGCATTTTCTGAACTCAGCAGCCATGGCTGTGGCTTTCACTTAGGGGTCCTCAAGAAAGGACCTTGTTATTATTGCCTGGACTTCAGAGCTAAGTGACCTTGTGGTGCACAGTCAGCAAGGCCACTTTCCACCAAATTGTGAACAATCACTTCCCACAGTCATTGTTCTGTGAACTGCCTTGTCCGCACAGCCAATGGGTTCCAGCTCCAGTTCATGTATAAGCCGGGCAGTCACTGTTCCAATGGAGCAGCTCTTGGGCTGGGGGTCAGGAAAGGAAAGTGAAGTTACAGCAGAATAAAGTGTGGAGAATCCGAATGGGTAGAGGCCTTTAAATAAAGAGTATCTTACAGGTCTCTGTATTTTAATTTATTTCTTACAGAAGGCATGGAGGAGGACCTAGATAGAAGTAGGAGGCAAGTGGAATAGAACTAGGAGAGAAGGAGTAGACCCTTGTGTTTTCTTGTCCTTTGTGTGATCTGAATCCATGGAAGAACAAAATTTCTGGATGCTAAAGATGAGAAAAATTATTTACTTTCATATAATGGACCACTTACTTAGTGAGACTTTTTTAAGCAAGACCAGTGTTAGTCTTGCTTTTAAACAATAGCAACAAGAGCTTTTAAACAAGAGCCAATTGCTGACTTATTGTCAGCTGCTCCAGTCAATCTGATCCCTTAGGGCAGTGGTTCTCAACCTTCTGGCCCTTTAAATACAGTTCCTCATGTTATGACCCAACCATAAAATTATTTTCGTTGCTACTTCATAACTGTAATGTTGCTACTGTTATGAATCGTAATGTAAATATCTGATATGCAGGATGGTCTTAGGCGACCCCTGGGAAAGGGTCGTTCGACTGCCAAAGGGGTTGCGACCCACAGGTTGAGAACCACTGGCTTAGACTGATCCAATGGCAGAACCACCTGAGGGTTGCAAGCAGGGTTTGGCTTGGTCTCAGAGAGGTGGGGTGGCCAGGAGGTTTTGCAGAGGTGCAGGCTGTCGGTGTCAGGGGTAGTGCAGTGACTTCTGTGAGCAGTGGTGGGGAATAGTGTCATAGTGCTTTGGATTTACTGTCCTTGTGGGCAAAAACCAGTGGACACATGGCATACCAAATTAAAGATCCGTTAGATGTTTAGTCTGCATAGGCTAAAGCAGTAACTTGTAAAACTGTTAAAAACAACTTAGGGAGTTTAAGGCTAATCAAACCCCTCATGACAAATTTATAGCAGAGAAATGAAGTGTGGCTTCAATTTTGTTCTTAATATTACTGTATTTGATTTGCAGTCCAACAGAAAGGTAAGGTTAAGTAAATTTCCTATGACATGTGATGATTAGAGGTGGATCCATAATATGAATCCAGTCTTGCACATTAAATATGATATTTGGTCTTTTTGACACCAAAATTAAACTCTTGCTTTATTTTCTTTTCTTTTCATATAACTCCCCAAGAAATATTTTCACTTGTGCCCATTTTATTTTTATGGTAGCCTTTCAAAGGAAGATGGTATTCCATTTTACAGATAGGAAAATCATGTTTCTTAACCTTTTGAATTTTGTTTCTATAAGTTGTTGATTTGAAGTCCTTTGCCCATTTTGCATTTTCTTTTGTATATGTAGAGAATATTAATAATTTCCAGGTTTTACTGTTTATTTTTAACTTTTAAATGATTCCTAATGCATAGAACTTAATTTTGTGCAGTCATATCTGTAGCTCTTCTAAAATGTAATTTTTGGTATTCGTTTCATCTTACCAGTGGTTCTCAACCTTCCTAATGCCGCGACCCTTTAATACAGTTCCTCATGTCGTGGTGACCCCCAACCATAAAATTATTTTAGTTGCTACTTCATAACTGTAATTTTGCGACTGTTATGAATCGTAATGTAAATATCTGATATGCAGGATGGGGAGAAGGCCCAAAGGCCTATACTGCACAGGTGAAGGGATGGATAGGCTCTGTGTATCTTAGAGCAAAAGGAAACCAGTAGAAAATCGCACCTTGACAAGACTTTTGTAAGTTTCTCAAAGGTTAAAAACTGCCCCAGTGGCATTTTCTGAACTCAGCAGCCATGGCTGTGGCTTTCACTTATGGGTCCTCAAGAAAGGACCTTGTTATTATTGCCTGGACTTCAGAGCTAAGTGACCTTGTGGTGCACACCATCAGCAAGGCCACTTTCCACCAAATTGTGAACAATCACTTCCCACAGTCATTGTTCTGTGAACTGCCTTGTCCGCACAGCCAATGGGTTCCAGCTCCAGTTCATGTATAAGCCGGGCAGTCACTGTTCCAATGGAGCAGCTCTTGGGCTGGGGGTCAGGAAAGGAAAGTGAAGTTACAGCAGAATAAAGTGTGGAGAATCCGAATGGGTAGAGGCCTTTAAATAAAGAGTATCTTACAGGTCTCTGTATTTTAATTTATTTCTTACAGAAGGCATGGAGGAGGACCTAGATAGAAGTAGGAGGCAAGTGGAATAGAACTAGGAGAGAAGGAGTAGACCCTTGTGTTTTCTTGTCCTTTGTGTGATCTGAATCCATGGAAGAACAAAATTTCTGGATGCTAAAGATGAGAAAAATTATTTACTTTCATATAATGGACCACTTACTTAGTGAGACTTTTTTAAGCAAGACCAGTGTTAGTCTTGCTTTTAAACAATAGCAACAAGAGCTTTTAAACAAGAGCCAATTGCTGACTTATTGTCAGCTGCTCCAGTCAATCTGATCCCTTAGGGCAGTGGTTCTCAACCTTCTGGCCCTTTTAGACTTTTTTATGCAAGACCAGTGTTAGTCTTCTTTTAAACAATAGCAACAATAATGCAGCGCCAATCGCTGACTTATTGTCAGCTACTCCAGTCAATCTGGTCCGTTACAGCAGCGGTTCTCAACCTGTGGGTCGCGACCCCTTTGGGGGTTGAACGACCCTTTCACAGGGGTCACCTAAGACCATTGGAAAACACATATATAATTACATATTGTTTTTCGTAATGTAAATATCTGATATGCAGGATGGTCTTAGGCGACCCCTGTGAAAGGGTCGTTCGACCGCCAAAGGGGTCGCGACCCACAGGTTGAGAACCGCTGCCTTAGGGCCTTTTTTGTCCAAAAGCACCAAGCACTCTCCTAACATTTTCTGTTTCTAGGAAGTTCAATATTTCGATCTTTGATTATCTAGAACTTAAATAATAGACTTAGATATGTACACAACCCAAAAAAAGCCTTTTCTGTCCAAAAGCACCAAACACTCTCCTAACATTTTCTGTTTCTAGGAAGTTCAATCTTTCAATCTTTCATTATCTAGAACTTGAATAATAGACTTAGATATGTACACAACCCAAAAAAAGCCTGGACTCCTCCCAACACCTCCATCAGGGTATAGTATGTTTCTGATCACCTCTGCATCCCAAGCACTTCATAGATACTTAACAAAAGCTTGTGGAAACAGCACTTGATCCACAGCCTCCCTTTCATCTACCCTGTGTGAAGGAATGGTAATGCCTTTGTGGCCTCTTCTGTGTCCGTTTCTGACCTTTCCTCTAACTCACCAAGGCCATTTTGAAGTCCACACTTGTTCTTCAACTATGGCAAACACATTAACCATTCTCAGTGTCACCTTGATATTCTACATGAACTTCAGATCCAGCTTATATTCTGCCTAGTTCATGGAGGCTTAACGTCCCGCACAAGTTCAACATGGCCTTTCTCCTCTGATCTTACCATGCACACCACTCATTTGTCACTTATTTGATCTCATTTTATCCTGTAGATGTCCAGACATGTTTGCCAATCATATTATAAATGCATTGCAGAAAGGGACTGAATTTTATATTTCCCTTGCCTCCTACTCAATGCACAAGCTGCAGCAGGAAGTCAGGAACTGTGTGTTGATATGAATTGATGAGAATGCTTCCTATCTCAGTATTCCTGTAGTTTTTAACTGCTGAATGGGTCTTTGACTGGTTTCTAGTAACAATACTTTACAGAGCCTTAAAAGCAGAGGGAATAAAAGACTGTCCTCCTGTTCATCCTAACAGTATGTGGTCTAGTTAAAATGCTGCTTGTGAAAATGTCCTTAGTCAATACATATATAAAAAAAATAAAAATAAATAAAAAAAATAAAACAGAGCCTAAAAGAAATCCGGTTACAGGTACTAAAAATTAGTAATAAATGCCAGATGTGCGGTTTGTATTTCTCCCCAACCACCTGACCTCTCAGGTCCCAGCACTGCTTTACAGAGCAAGAAGTGGCTTCTCACTGGGTATGTCCTTCCCAGAGAATTTATGTGTCTCCAGTCAAAGGCTCTTAAAGGACATCAGCATTAAAATGCTGCTTGTGAAAATGTCCTTAGTCGATACATATATAAAAAAATAAAAATAAATAAAAAAATAAAACAGAACCTAAAAGAAATCCGGTTACAGGTACAAAAAATTAGTAATAAATGCCAGATGTGCGGTTTGTATTTCTCCCCAACCACCTGACCTCTCAGGTCCCAGCACTGCTTTACAGAGCAAGAAGTGGCTTCTCACTGGGTATGTCCTGCCCAGAGAATTTATGTGTCTCCAATCAAAGGCTCTTAAAGGACATCAGCAGCAGCATCGTTCTCAATAACAATAACAGGAAGTGCCTCATTGTTCCTGGTAGGACCTGGGAGATGGGAAAAGAAAACAAGGCAGACCGGATTCCTGCCCCCTTGGAGGTGAACAGCACAGGCCCACTGACAGGGGCACTCCTTACAAGGAGACACAGACAGCCAAACCTCAACCCAAACCTAACTCGTGGCTCAAACCTTGGGCACAGAGTTGTGGAGCCAATGGAAAGAGTGCTGATAGAAATCGGGTTCTCATCGAAACTACCCCTACACAACTGAGGGACATTGTACAAGTCTCTTAGAAGCCCCAGTCTCATATTCTTAACTTTTAAAATGTAAAACTTTGTACTAGGTCATCACTAAGGTCCCTCCAGGCTCTACAGCTTAAACAGAGGTCAGTTCTTTACCAGATGCCACCCCAGGGCCACCCTTAACAGAATAATGTAATGATGAGAGTCTCCAAACAAAGTGGAGGTAGATGGACCTGGGTTCAAATTCTGACTCTATCACTCACTAAATTTGGGAAAGGCATTAACCTCAATGAGCCTCACCCCACGCCTGGGTTCAAATTCTGACTCTACCACTAACTTTGGGAAAGGCATTAACCTCAATGAGCCTCACCCCACTAAAATGAAGAACACATCCAGTGATATTTTTATAGGGATGCTGTGAGGATTAAAAAAATAAGTTTCCTAGTACATACTTGGCATTCAATAAACATAAGTCTTATTGAGATTTTTTTCCCCCTCTCATGCTTAATACATAAAATAGACTATAAGGATCCCTTAACAGTGAACGTACAAAAATCTCTTACACTCAGAGGAGATCTAAAAGACTCTCAGACTCCTGGATGCCAGGGGCCTCTTTAATCAGAGGGCCAATAACCCACCAGAATGGCATCTTGGGGACATAAATACTGGAACAATTCGTCACTACATTTGGCTCTCCTCATATTCCTTCTGAGACACTCAACAGTCACTAAGATGAAGAAATGACTTGCCTTATATCAGTTTTTCATGTGACATGAACTAAGGACGATCAGCCAAGTTCCTAATGGTTAGAATATCTCCCCGTCGGTCTCCATGATGTTTGAAATTTCAGTTAGAAACTTGCTTCTTGCTTCTCAAAAAAAAAAAGTCCTTGCCAGATTTTGACTTTTAAATTCCAAATTCTTTAGAGAATAAGAAGTAAGATGTTAATAATCAAGCATACAGGGGCATTACAGGAATGAGAAGGTAATTGGTGAAACTTGAATGATAAACTTTTATTAACATCACAGTTCTGACAGTTGCTGTACCTGGATGGAGGTGCCTTGTGTAGAAAGCATTGCCCCTGCCAAAGGACCCTACCCACACCAAGTCCTCCACTTGCCACCTGACTGGTTCCCCATGTCCAGGTGTGTTGAAAGCATTGCCCATGGTGATAGCCGTGGGATGTGAGGTGTGCCAAAGGACCCTACCCACACGATGTCCTCCACTTGCCACCTGACTGGTTCCCCATGTCCAGGCTATATAGCTGTGGGCGCCTGCATCTCCAGCGACTGCAGAAGTGCCTACCTGGCCTTCTGCTTACAGAACTCACATGGCTTTCTGAAGGCCTGTCTGGGCTCTGTGCCACCTCCTGACTCAGCAGATCCAGCATCACCTGCCTGGCCTCTCCAAAGACCGTGAGAGAAGTCCAGGAGGATGGCCAAGGCAGGAGGCTGATAGCCCAGCAGAGAAGGCCAAACGCTCACCAGAGGATTCTGAATGCCACCTCTCATTAGAAAAGGCCAGAAGTTCTTCCTCAGAAAGAGCATAGTGTACCACTCTAATAATTTATACATGGGCTCGCTTTCCTTGAATAATTATAGATTATTATCCAGCTAATTACAGTGTGTGGAATTAAAAGATCTGGAATTCATTACCCCAACCTAGGAAATTACTTTGGCACGTGTTTTGAAAAGCAAAATGCTAAAGAAGAAGTCCAGTTCTTGCCAGTGTGATGTGCCGCAGTGTGTCACATTCTTTCCAGCATGACACAGGCTTGTACTGCGTGGATCCTACAGTTGTCCTAACCATGGCTTTCATCTTCTCATCCCCAAGTGACTTTTCTCTCTCAGTAGGGTTGCCAGATTTAGCAAATAAAACACCAGTGAAGTGTGAATTTTAAACAAACTATAAATCATTTAGTGCAAGTATGTTCCAAAGGTTGCATGACACATATTTATATTAAAAATTATTCACCGTTTATGTGAAATTTAACTCAGTGTCCTGAATTTTATCTGACAACCCTATTCCCTAGGGATATTTGAAACAGCAAAAAATGCCAAGGAGAGAGAGTGAAAGTGTAGGTTCAATGAATAGTATCCAGATGTCGAAAACTGGGGGATCAAACTTCATACAAAAATGTGAATCTTTGACAGGAGAATGTTCAACATTAGGAGGAAAATGGCAATAGCAATTCTCAAATATGAGACTTTGCTTCCAGATCAAAATGGCAACTTAGTGAGCTATTCCATTCCTATGTGAATCTGATCCTTGTGGAGGTCCCTGTCTGTCTCCAGCTACCAAGAATCTTTGCAATAAACATAAAACAAGAGGGAGAGGCAAAGGGAGTATGGACAGCACTCTCATGACATGGTCTGCCTCCATCTCCACTCCATCCACTGACACATAAGTCTCCTCGGGAGGGCACCCTGATCTCCTTAAATAAGTTAACCATTTCCAACTCCCTCACTATCTTGGTGGAATCAGAAATGCACATGGTGATGCTGATATAGAAATACTGAGGGGCTCAGGGATAAAGAGGGATAGAAAGGACATTTTCTAGAAATAAAGATAAAAGTGTCAGTTTCTAATTTTTTACCCCAAACTAACTTAAAACTATAAGAAATAATCACTAACTAACACATTTGAAGAGAAATATATCTAAATACAGGCAAAACTGCATGATACTGCCCATAAGCAGAGTAAACTTTCAAAGAACAACTTCAGTATGAGCTGCATATAATGCAGGCAGTTCGAAGATCCTTCGCTCACCAAATACTCACCGAGTGCCTACTGTTGAACTAGGTGCTGTGCCAGGCACTGGGGCTACCGCAGTGAACAAGACAGGCAACAGCCCATTTTTGAGAGGCTTATATTCAAGGGGCAGTTTGGGGAGGATGGATAAGGTGGAGATATAGAAAAATAAACAATAAAGGGACAGATAAAATAAGATTATTTCAGGCAATATCAAGTGCTGTGGAGGCAATAAAACAGAATGATATGGCACTAGAGATCTAGATAAGACTAACTCAAATGTCCAATGGCTTCCTAAGGATATCTGTAAGTTCAAGGTTTGAGGTGGGGGTAACCTAAAATCTTGGTCACCTCTACCACAGTTTTATGGAATTCATTCAGCTGAGAAATTGATTCACCTATTGGTCCTGTTTCTTTTCTACCCTGAGTTTCAGCACAGACATAAAATACAGTCCCTTTTCATGATTCATATTCTCTCTCTCTCTCTCATATTCCCCTCCTTTCTACACACATACATACACAGACAGAGCCTTTGTGTGCAGTAGAGCTTATTGAATATTTGCAAGAGGGACATAAAGGGAATTTACTCTACCACAACACAAAAACTTAAAATTGAATATTACACATCCCTGTTCTGAACCACCCCGGGCACTCTATCACATCGCTCCTACCTTTTTTACTTCCTCGTTCCAATCTGCTTTTTTCATATCTAACAATAAGCTTTCTAAGCCTGTTGTTACCTCCTACTAAACAAAAAGTGTCTCACTTTTTGTTTAAGCACCTTATCAAAATTTTCCTTAAACAGTCTTCCTTAAGAGAAATTCTGATACCAACTGTTAAGATAATAATTTGTTTCGACTAACTATGGAACTGTCAAATATCTATATTTTTCTCTGTTGTTCTGGGTGTATGAGTTGTCAGAATCCTTTGACTTTGTAATAACAGGTAATTTAAATGAAACCAATGCTCTTTTTTTCTTGAGCAAAAAGAAATGTATATTTTGTTTAACTAAAGAGAACCTGAGACTCTTGATACTAAGTATTGCTAATATATGTAATAGCTTAGACTAAATTTATTTCACAATCTCATCAATAATAGATTAGCTACTTTATAGAGAAATACAAGTATAAGTAGTTAAAGTCTGAAAAGAATTACTATAAGCTAGAAATTTTTTAAAAGACAAATATTTGTTCTCAGCAATATGAAAATAAAAACTTACAAGGAACTGACCCATACATGACAATAGATCTAGCAAAGTTAATATGTTAGACAAAGGTTTATACTGACATGTCTTAAAAATGTATAGCATGTGGAAACTCAGAACAAAATCAGGATCCTTTATGTTCTAGTTCATTCTCCTCTCAGTTCTAGGTACTCTCCAAATGCCATTTTTATGATAAGTTGACAATTGCTATCCCTTCAGAAGCTATCACCACTGCTCTAGCAAGCCACTGACAGTCACAGGTGACAAAAGTCATTCTCTATCCACAGAAGCTTGTGCTAGGTCACCAGAGACAACACTGCAAAGCAAACTGGCACACACTGATTTTTTTTTTTATTTTTTTCTTTATTGATTAAGGTGTCACATATGTGTCCTTATCCCCTCATTGCCCCCCGCCCCCACTCATGCCCTTACTGCCCCTGGTTTCTGTGTCCATTGGTTAGGCTTATATGAAATTTTTAAAAATCAGAATCCAGTCTTGCCCTTCAGTCTTTGATTGCCACTTCTCTGTTTGTGCTTTACAGAACATACATTGCCTGCAACATTCTCCAGAACACGTTGATGCATAGTGGACTATGTTTGCATGATTGCTTAGAGCTTAGAAAGAGAAAGAGAATACAATGTTTCTTGCACTGTGTTCATGTATGAAAAATAGAAGACAGCTATCAATTTTCAAGGTCTTCGGCTAAAATTTCACAAATGATTTGTTAGGTACATTGGTACCAAAAGGCATCCTTTTCCTTTGGCTTACCAATGTTCAAATGGTAATATCCACAGGGATTCTATTTCTAGTGTCTAAATCTGCTGATTCCATGGGCACCACATGAAGTTTACTCAGGCTCCCATTGCAGGTAAACCAACACTCTTCTTGAGTTCAGCTTTCCAGATCTATTTTGTATCCCATAGACTATGTGTCTGGTGCACAACAGGCTCTCAGTAAATGTTTGATGAAGTTAATGTAATAGAACCCACATGTGCATCGTGGAGAGTGCAGAACTGACATGACAGTGAATCAACACTCAAGAAAAGCAGCTAGTTTATCAACAATAATTTGCCACTAGCACTTAGAAGTAGATTACTTTTTATGCTGTTTCTTGCTCTTATCATTAAAATATAAAGTACTGAAACAAGGTCAGGTGGGGCATGTCTCTGTTCTCTAAGATTTCACATTTAAAGATGTGTCACATAGACTGTCTCAGGAGGAAATAGAAAATAAAGGTGATCAAGCCAGCATTGCCTAGTCATTACCAGGTCTCATCACTGTCTCAAAATTATTTCTTCTAAATAAAAGTGACCAACATCCTAACTGCCCTGGAATTTTGCTGACCTTATTTAATGATTCTTTCTTACCTTCATGGCATTAGTTTGGCCTTCAAAACAATTTTTTAAAGCTGTGCTCATTCAGGAAATTGTCTTAGTAGCCTATATTGATGCTTGGAAATAGTCATACTAGAACCTTGCTTTGGTCTGAAAGTTTATGTTCTCCAAAAATTCCTATATTGAAATCCTAACCCCCAATATGATGGTATTGGGAGATGGGGCCTTTGGAGGTGAGTGGGTCATGACCATGGAGCCTTCATAAATGAAATTACTGCCTTTGTAAAAGAGACCCCAGAGAGAGCCCTCACCCTTCCACCAAGTGGAGAGACAAAAGATGACCATCTATGAACCAGGATGAGGGCCCTCACTAGACATAAAATCCACTGATGCCTTGATTTTGGACTCCTCAGCCTCCAGAACTATGAGAAATAATATTCTGTTGTTTATAAATCACCTAGTCCAGTGGTCAGCAAACTGCAGCTTGCAAGCCACATGCGGCTCTTTGGCCCCTTGAGTGTTACTCTTCCTAAGCCTTAGGAGTACCTTAATTAAGTTAATAACAATGTACCTACCTATATAGTTTAAGTTTAAAAAATTTGGCTCTCAAAAGAAATTTCAATCGTTGTACTGTTGATATTTGGCTCTGTTGACTAAAGAGTTTGCCGACCACTGACCTAGTCTATGGTATTTTGTTATAACAGCTGAACAGACTATGGCAAACCTTTCACTCCAACCAAGCCATATATATAGTCCAACCTCTGATCTATTGATTACCATGAATCCACTTGGCTTTATGTCAACCATTCCCACCCCAGAGGTGATCACTGCCCTCTCTTTACTCTCCAAATCTTTATGTATACTTTTATCCTAGCAGTATGAAATTACAGTACATTGTGACTATTCATAGTTAGCTTTCTTCGCTGGATTATAAGCTTTCTGGGGGTAAATGCAATATCATATTCATACCTAACACAATGCTTGAAAAGAAGTTAACTTGCTTAACAAGTGCTTACTGATTAAGTCAATCTCTTTTCTAGCAACTTTTGCAGAGATGGGAACTGCAGGATGACATTGGAATTCAAACTTTTTAATCTCTATTTAATGTCCACAAAAGACTACTTCAAGTATTCTATAAATCTGCTCAATTCTTACTTTCAAGGTAAAATTTATGGTACATACTCTACTCAGCACAAGAATTGCTCAGTTTGTGGGAATAAAGTAATTGTTTAACTTTTAGAATTTCTCATGGTAAAAGCAATGGTTTAGTTGATAAGGGTTCACTTAGTCTGTTCTTGGTCCATCTGAATCCTAAAATAAACAGTTTTCCTTAATAGATTAGAATTGGAGACATGAAAAGCAAAAAGTCTGGCAGGGATCTACCTTTGATCTGCCCATTCATCATCTTTATGGAAAAGCAGACAGCCAAAAGAGGAGATCTTAGTGAATAACTCCATTAGCATCCCCTCCCTTCCAGAATCCAAAATATTTTGGGAGAAAAGGATGACTTAGGCCAGGGCTACCAGATAGAGGGAGATAGGAGAGTAGGAAACTATGCATTGTGTAAACTCAACAGTATTATCCTAAGCCATTTCTTAGCAGAGAAGGGAAATTCTTAAGAATCTGAGAATAAATCACTAGAAAATAGTACTTATTAGCCTATCAGTTGGACTTGAAGATACTTGGAAGATAAATTTCTTTGAAGAGATACCCATATTCAAGGAAAAAATATAGTAGAAGATGAGTGAAAATTCTTCAAATTATAAAGGGACTCTCAAGAATCTAGTCTACTTCCAACATGGTACATCCCTACCTCTTCTTGCCCATTTATATCCTAACCACTCATCCAGTCCTAGTGTAAGTTTCACCTGTTCCATCTGAACCCCACAAAATTCATCTGATGCAACACAAAGGTCATAAGTTCTAGATTCAGACCATCCTGGGTTATTATCTCAGCTCTCCCATCCACTTTAAAGTTAGACTTTCTCAATCTGTACACATCAACCAGCATGTATTACACAGCCTGACACAGTACCAAGTGTTCCTTTTATCAAATTTAGTGGATGAACTTGCCGTTCTGAGGATGCTCCTCTAATTCTAATTCTAAATAACATGGGTAAATTTTAAAAGCACATTTTCTTCTTTTAATTTTTTTAAAAAAAAAACTGATTTGAAAGCAAAAATAATAACATTGTTTTATGCAGAATTTAAGTAAGGATGCTCCTCTACCTGCCAAGTTTGTGTCTTTGGACAACGTATCTCTGAGTCTTCGTTTCCTCACCTGTTAATGGGAATAATTACATTAGAAGTTGTTTTGCTTATGTTTAAGTGGGATAGCACATGAAAAATGCCTGGCATATAGTAACTGCTCAACAAAAACTTACTAATTTTTGAAAAATGAATGATTTATAGATTTCTTGATTAGAAAACCATTTTCCTCTTAAGAAGGATCTGTGAAACTTTCTATCTTGGAGACTCTGTTCTTTCTCAGATTACTAATCTCCTCACAGGTTTAATAGTCAAAATATTCTCTGGCAATTCATTATCTGCCTGTCTCTGAGATTCCCTCCTAGAATAGTATGTAGGAGTAAAATTATTAATACAAACCAACTCTGGTCTGTGCTCAAGCATTTATCAATTTTTCCACAGAAGGATGAAAAAGCATTTAGATTACTAAGATATTAAACTGCTCTTTTTCTGAGTGGCTTCCCAATAGCTGGTGGAGCCTACGATCTTGCTTTGAGTTAAAGAGTGAGACAACAAATATTAACAATGGCTGCATTACTAGTCTCTGAAGCTCATACACACCTGAGGCATTTGTATTTCCTCCAGTTCATTCACCTGCTGGTATCCACATCAGCCTTGTTCCCATTTCAATTATCAAGAGCAATTTTATAAGGACAAAGTGTATGGTTGTCCCCAAAGAAACAAGATTAACTACAAGGCTTCTAATTTTTTGTAACATTTTATTTTGAAAATAGCTTTAGACTTATATATGAGTTGCAAAAATACTAGAGAATTCCAATATACCCTTCACCGCGCTTCCTCTAATGTGGTAATCTCACATAGTACAATTATCAAAACTAGAAATTAACAGAGGTTCAATATTGTTATTAAACTGTAGACTTTATTCAGATTTAGCCAATTTCTCACTAATGCCCTTTTTCTATTCTGGGATCAATTCAGAATCCCATGTTATGTTTCATTGTTATGTCTCCTTAGTCTTCTCCAGTCTGGAGCTATTATTCAGTCTTTCATGACCTTGACAGTCTTGAAGAGGACTAGAACTGGTCAGGTGTTTTGTAGCATGTCTCTCCATTTGGGTTTGTCTGCTGCCTTCTCATGATTAGACTGTGTTTATCCACATTTGCAAAGAATACCACAGATGGGCTAGGTCTTTTTCATCCTAAAACAGAGTACATGATGCCTCTGTGAGTTGTTACTGGTGATTTGAACTTTGATCACTTTGTTAAAATGGAACATGCCCAGATTTCCGACTTTTATAGAAAATTCACTCATAATTTGTAAATATTTTCCATTTGTCCTGAGTAAATATGATGCAAAATCTTTTTCCCCACAGATTTTAGTATGCATCGGTGGATTTTGTCTGCAGCAATTATTAATATGGTGTTCTACTGGTGATGTTTTTGTCCCTCATTCTTCCTATATCTATTCATCGAGGTTCCTTTGTAAGGAAGAACATACCTTTATTTTTCACTCAATTATTTATATCAGCATGTACTTATGAATATTTATTTTATTCTTTGAGCTGCAGCTCAATACTATTACTATTTATTTTGCTTCCCAAATTGTTCAGTTGGGACCATTGCTATCTCTTTTAGATCAGCTCTTGTGTTCCTTTTTAAATATCTTTTTTTTTTCAGCACTTACTTTCTGACACCACAAGATACTCCAGGCTCAACCACTTCTCCAAAATGGGGGCTACAATTTTTTCCTAATTTACTCAAATTAGTGGGTGAATTAGTTCTTAGACTAATGGTCCTGAAAAGAATGGCAACATTAGAGAAACCTAGTTGTCCCTTCCAACTTAATCATAACTCTTTGTATCTATTTCTATCAGAATATATCTCAAATTATATCAAAACAGTTCATTTATGTTTCTGTCCCTTCATCTAGATTCCTCAAGGGCTGGGACGTACATTCTTTTATTCAAAAGATACTTCTTGAAAATTTGCTATCCAATGGATATATGATAGTAAACAAGACAGGCCCGGCCTCAGCTCTCAGCTTCCTGATACAGTGCCTGAAACATAAGCACTCAGTACACTCTTTGGGTAAGTGTTAAAAGAACTATCAGTGAAAATTAGTACAATGAGATGACTACTTTGCCCATATTTTGTCAAAAATTAAAATCACTCTAGAGTATGACTCAGGTCCTTATTAACCACACTCAGAAAATAATGTATTATCATCCATTAAAAACTATTATCTCAATCCCTTCATTCTATTACCATCTCTCAAGGATTTATTATCCATTGAGAGATTTGTTTGCTTAGTAAATAAGTGCTAAATATATGCAGACTATAATTCAAGTAGTGACTCCCTAAAAATAGCATTATTTTATTAACTCTATTTAATGCTTCTTTGAGCTACCCTGACTTTCATTATTCAAGAAAACTAGACAATCTCTTGAGGAAGAGCAATAATGTGCTGCTATATCTGTTCATGTCCTTGTATAATTTCTATAGTGTTCATACACTCCAAATAGGACAGAACCAAAATTAAAAATAATGGTGAAGATTAACTTCCCTTCAAGAGTACAACAAAACTTGTCTACTGCGGAAGAAAAAATTGCAGAAGTTACACAAACATGTGTGAGTATAAAGAAAATGTTAACAAATGGTTCAAAACACCATAAAAATTATTAATCCTTTATAAATGTAGTAACAGTTGCTTTTGCACATGATGGAATAACTAGTATTAGAATTATTTTTCTGCCATAAACAACTGTAAAATTGGACAAAAGATATCTGAGACTACTGTTGTCATGCATTAGCAAATGAGAAGCACAGGACCGCAGTCCTACTGAGGTGACTGGATTTTGTGAAAAAGGTACTAACATTTAAAATTTTGCAAAGTAAGGGCCTCAGAACATTGTATAGAGGTTTCCCTCAAGTCCTTGGCTAAACACTAGGCTGTCTGCATGCAGAATGAAATTCCATAACACTTAACAGACAGCGGCTCCTGGAGAGTAAAACTGAATGGAGATACCAACAATTTTAAAATGCCTGGATACACTGGCTGAGCCAAAATAGTGAAACCTGAGTATCTCATACGGTCAAATGGGACCCAAGAAAGGCCATTCCTTGGGAATAAAGACCACACTGAATAAGGATATGCCCTAGGAAGAAGGATAAAATAAACCCACCCTGACAAAATCTAAAACAAAGCCTAACAGAATCAAGAAGTTCTTCTAATAATTTAATTGTCTGACAGAACAAAATTCAATATTATTTAAAAGAAGATAACATAATCCAGCCTCCTTTCAATATATTGTTCACAATGAGCAGCATATAATTAAGAATATTATACATGTAAAGTGACCCAGAACCAAGAGTAGTAGAAGTCAAAAGAAAATGACCCAAAGATAACAAAGATACTGGAATTAACAGACAAGAAGTATGAAATAGCTATTAAAAATATGTGCAAAAATTTAAATAAAAAGGCAAATGAGTTAACAGATAGAGAAGCTTCATAACAAAAAAGTAGAAACTATTTTTAAAAAGAACCAAATGGAAATCATAAAATTGAAAATTATAATATTTGAAATAAAAAATATACCAATTAGCTTAAATCAGATTGGATTATACAGAATAAAGGATAAATGAACTTGAAGACAAAACAATAGAAATATCCACACTGAGAGAGGAGAAAATATATGCTTTCCATTACCAGATTGTCAATTATATTTGAAAAAATATCAAGTGGTCTAGCATACAAGTAATTGGAGTCTCTGAAAGAGAAGAGAAATATAGTAGAGTAGAAAAGTTATTTGAAGAAATAATGATTGAAAATCTCTGATAAAATAAGTTAACCAACACATTCAAAAAGTTTGGCAAACTTTAAGCAAGATAAATATGAAGAAAAGTCACACCACATTACATAATAGCCAAGCTGCTGAAAACTATAAATAAAGAGAACAATGATAATAATGGCAGCTTTCATCAAAAACAGTGAAAGGCAGAGAAAATGAAATTACTCCTTCATAGTGTTAAAAATAATGCTAATTAAGAATTTCATATCAGGAAAAATAACCCTTTCAAAATCAGGGTTAATAAAGACATTTGCAGATAAACAAAAGCTAAAAAAATCTGTTGCCAGTATATCTGCACTACAAGAAATCCTGAAGTAAAGTTTTCAAACTAAAGAGAAATAATTCAAATGAATCTACAGACTAGTGCCAGAAATGGCAAATACATGGGTAAATTTTAAAAGTACATTTTCTTCTTTTAATTTTTTAAAAAACAACTGATTTGAAAGCAAAAATAATAACATTGTTTTATGCAGAATTTAAGACATATAAGGAAATAAAATCTATGACTACAGAAGATAGTGATAGCTAACCCAACAAATGTAAAATAAACATTATTTTCAGGCACACATAGAATGTTCACCACGATAAGCTATATTACATACCATGAAGTGCGTTGGCAAATTTCAAAAGATTGAAATCTTATAGAATATGTTCTCTTCTAGAGTACAATATTATAGAGTATATTCACAACAGAAATAAGTTAGAAATTAATACCAAAAACTATCAAATATTTAGAAATTAAGCAACATACTTCTATATAACCCTTGTGTCAAAGAAATTACAAGCAAAATTTTAAAATATTGTGAACAGAATTAATGTGAAAATACAATATAACAAAATTAATGGGATGCACCTAAAATAATGTTTATTAAGGGGAATATGTAGATTGAAATTCTTGTATTAGTAAAGAAGAGAACTTTAAAATTGATTACTTAAAATTAAACATAAAGTAAGTAGATATAATAATAAAGATAAGAGTAGAAATCTATGAAATACAAAATAGGAAAACTATAGAGAAAAACAACAAAGCCAAATATTTCTTCTTAAAAATTAATAATAATGCAAAAGTCCAGCAAGACTGATAAAGAAAAGAAAAAGAGAAAACATAAGTTATCAATTTGGGAATGAAAGAGAGGATCCAGCTGAAGATGCTATTGATCTGGGCCACAACTATGGCCCCTGGGCCCAATCAGGCACCACCTGCTTCTGTATAGCTTACAAGTTATGAAAGGTCTTTACATTTTTTTTCTTTTTTTTTCTCTTTTTTTTCTTTTCTTTTTTTTTTTCTCTCTCAATGTCTCCCCATTCACAATACAGACGAGGCAAAGAGCCTGAGCTGAGGTGTATATGGGGTAAGTTTACTCTGCCTCCTATTTCTGTACAGTCAGTGTAAGAAGAACACAGCCGGTAAGCACCAGGAAGCCCGAAAGGTCTTTACATTTTTAAATGGTTTAGAATAAAATCAAAAGAAGAACATAAAATTATATGAAATTTAAATTTTAGTGTCCACAAATAGTTTTATTGAGCCATGCTCATTCATTGATATGTTATCTATGGCTGCTTTCACATACAACAGCAGATCTGAGTTCTTATAAAAGACTAGAAGCCCAGTGCACAAAATTCATTCATGGGGGAGGGGGTCCCTCAGCCCGACCTGCGCCCTCTCATAGTCCGGGACCCCTCGGGGGATGTCCAACATGTATTATTATGTATTATCCTGAAAAATGTACGAATTTACATTTACAGATTCAATCTTATCAATTATTACCTAGTATTTCACCTAGCCACTTGATGCCTACCTACCTCTAGGTATTTACATCAAGGGTCCTCTTTAGACTGCCTTATCTATAATAATAAAAGCATAATATGCTAATTAGACCAGATATCTTTCTGGACATCATTCTAGATGACCTTGCATATGAAGCTGGGGCTGTGAGAGAAGTCTGAGTCCCGGGTGCCAGAGGGAAGCTGGTGCTGGCAGCCGGGGAAAGGAAGGCCTACTCTTGCACGAATTTTGTGCAAGGCCTCTAGTTTCTTAGTAAAGGGCAATTGCTGTCTATAACCCCTTTATTACTTTATTAATAAACTTGACTGTCAGAACCCACATATCGGGACTTTCTTTATATTTTTTTCTCCAGAAAGTGAGAACCCACATTTATGGAACACCTACAAGTATGAAATGTATAGTCATATTAGATATGATCAGTTCTCAATAAATATTTTTGAATGAATGAAGAACAGCTGAGGTTTAACCCAGATCTGTCTGGGTACAAGGCCATTGTTGTAGACATCTCATGGGATGACTGCCTGACTCAGACTGAGTCCCTTTTCTGGAAATGACTTATATGATATTCCTTCTAGAAACTACATACACGGGGAGCCCCACATGTAAGTGGCCCATCAAATTCTCTCCTGGGAATTTGAAATTTGAATGGGAGAGAGCTAAGTCTCAGACCTGGACTGCATTAATTTCAGGACTCCAGACAGGTCCACTACGTCCCACCTGCCATCTTTCTGAGATACCCAAAGCTTCCCTAGTTCATCAACTTCCTTCAGTCTCATGAAACACCCCAGGAATCTTCCATTACTTTTCCTTTTTTTTTTTTTTTTGGCTTAAGCTAGCCAGCATCTGTTTTTACTGCTTGCAACCAACGAACCTGATGTTTTACCCAGAAAGTGGATTTTTTTTTTATCATCATCAATATAGCTGTAAGCGAGGCAAGGCCTCAGGAAAAGAAAATTAACTCCTTGCCAAACACTTGTAGACCTGGGATGTAGCCCTGCTTCAGAAATAGGGACCAGCTGCTGGTGGCAGACTGCTGATAGCAAGCTTACAGATGTCCTGTTACCAGAAATTCCATGAAAACGTGGGCATAAATTACATAAATTTCAGCGCTCTCAGAGCACTGTGCTTTCATTGTTCTCTTCCCATATGTTACAAAAGAACATTCTGTGTAGCTCTGGATGTGCGGCAAGCTACAACCGTGGCAAAGGGAATTTTCCTATCGAAAAGCTGACAAAAAGGTAAAATGTTTCTTTGAAACACTGCAGGTAGAGCTCATACCTTCTGGAAACTAATTATGAGAACTCGATGTCCTTGAATAAACCTGCAAAAAGTGAAAAGCCCTGGGCTATTACTTCTTTTAATGTTTTAGATTGTTAATAGCTTCAGGTTTATGGAGAATGAAGTTGAAACCATTGGACACCGGGGAGGGAAATCATTTAAATTTTTTTTTTAAGTTGCCTCATCTATCATATCCATCTTATGCAACTTCAGTCCTTCAGGTTGTTTCTTGGCTATATCCTTCCTTATCTGCATCTCCCAAATCTGGCCCCATACCACCCCCTCCTGAAATGAAGGCTCCAGTTTCTGCTCTCTAGCCTCTTCCCTTGCCAATCCATCAGTCACAATTATGCCAAGCCAATCTTTCAAAAACTGCTAATTTGTCCAGCCTTTCCCCCACTCAAAAATCTACCACAGAAGACTCAGGTGCAGTGGGAAATGCCAGAGCTCTGAAGTCAAGGACAAAGGTTTAAAATCCTGTTCCATCAACCAAAGCCATTTGAATTTATAAAAAGAATTTAACATCCCTGAGCCTTATTTCATTTGTAAAATGGAAATAATGCACGCCATGAAGGTTATTACAAATAAATGTACATAATTTGCAAAGTACCTGGACTCAGAAAGCACTCGGTGAGTGTTGCTTCAGTTTCCCCTCTCAATTAAGGTTGAGATCTTACAACCCTAAACAGCACCAACTCTGGGTGGTCAGGACCCTCCCCCCAAGGCCCTTTGTAATCTGATGCCATCCTCCATATCTGCCCATGTGTCTCCCCTGAAAGGGTTCTTTGTCCCAAGGAGACTCCCACTCCTGTTTTCCCCCATTTGTACCTCTCTTCCTTTGCTTATGCTCCATAATCATTTCTGCTTCCCCACAGCCCATTGTCCTGTCCTGAAAATCCTTTAAAATCCAGCCTAAGTCACTCAACCTCCAGCCTCCTTAGTCACAATGATTTTGCCATTTTCAGAAGTTTGCAGTGGGTACAAGTTTCCCAGGCCACAAGCTTAGACATCTAAGAATGTAATTCTTTTTTCTTTCTCTGTAATTACATATGATTACTAGCTCAAGCCCCCATTCCAACTAGAGGTAGTAATTTAATCTTAGTCACATGTGCTTTTTCTTGCTCAGATCAGAATTTTCTCAGTCATTCCTGGATGTTCAGCTTTCTCTTTTTCTAAGGATTGTGTTTAAATTCCAGGGACACTTTCATAATGCTTAGGTTGGGGCTTGGGGAGAATCTTACCACCTTGGCATTGTCCACTCTTTCTTCCAGCACCTGCTGAGATATGCCCCCTCCCTCCCCCCGCCCAACCCAGCATCAGTCTTCTCATGTTTATATCTACTTTGGGGTGTGAGTTCCCATGAGGTCTCTGGTTCTACAGACCAACCCAGAATCTTCTGCTGCATCTTATCTTTCTGTCCACAAAGGCTGGTCAGGTCTACTGGTTCACACTCGCAGCATCTCTGAAAACCAAGGGAGGCTAGCTCAGGCTTCTTTCTCTAGACATCCCTCACAGCCATCTCTTCACTAATGCCCTCTTACCCTGAAGACAAGGAAACTCTGATAATATTGATGACACCCCCTTTCCCAAGACTCCAAATAGGGAAGCAGGACTCAGATCCTCTCTGCCCTCTGACCCTCCAATCGATATGGTGATGTTATTATCCTTGCCCAGACAGAACTCAGACCAAGTGTAGGGTACATTTCCCCTTAGATGCCCACACAAGCTTCTAACACTATCACTCTTCTCCTCCATTTTCCTCTCTTCTCCCAGAAAGAATTTATCTCTTCTCATTTGGAGAAATGCTCTGACAGATTCTCAGTCTTCCTATTCAAATTCTATGTCTGTGTCCTTCAGGGTTTTGACTTTTAAGATTGAAAAAGACTTATGTGTTTTATCTGCTGAGTTTTAAGTTTGCTACAGAACACAAAAGCTGAATATTGGCTCATTTCTTCCCTGAAGCTATCAGCTCAGCCTGCCCTATATGACCCAAAATAAATAGACGGGTTACAGTGCAGAGGGAACTATCAGGAACAAAAATACAACATAAATGAAAGATTTCCACGCAGACAAGAAATGTGCAAAGCAAAAAGAGCATTGGTTGATATCAAATATTACTCCTACCACATTGGTCAGGAATCCTCTCTTCCAATTTTCACTCCATCCTTCTTCACATGACTAATTTCTATAAACTCTTTAGTTCTCTGCTTAAATGTCACTTCCTTTGAAAAGCTTTCCCCTGCTCTATTTACTCCCATTCCAATCCCAAAATTAGGTGAAGTGTTCATTCTATGTGTCCACAAGCAGAATTCAAGATGACCCCCAGTGACCCTCTCCCACATATAATTCCCTTCCCTGTGAATATGACAGGCCAATACCACTGTGATTATGTTGCATTGTGTGGCAAACAAGATATTGCCAATGTAATTAAAGTTACTAATCAATTGGCTATGAATTAATCAGAAAAGAGATATCCATGTGGGTCTGGGCTAATCACATGAGTCCTTTAAAAGCAGAGTTTTCTCTGGGTGGTTGCAGAAGAGGGAGTAAAAAATTTGAAGCATGAAGGAGTTTTGATGTGTCATTGCTGGATTGAAAATGGAGGAGGCACATGAAAAGAACCTTAGAAAGGTCCCGAGGAGATGAAAAAGAATCATAGCTGACAACTAGCAAGAAAATGGGGACCTCAGTCCTACAACTTCAAGGAAATAAATTCTGCCAACAACCACGATCTTGGACCAGAACCTCGAGCCCCAGAGGAGATGCAATCTGATATCATGACTTCAGCCCAATAGAACATGAGCGAGAGAAAAGAATATGGCAATGCAATGCCCACCCTTCTGACCTACGAAAATTATGAGATAACTTTCTGTTGTGTTAGGCCATTGAGTCTGTGGTAATTTGTTACAGTTACATAAAACTAATACCATACCATATCGAATCCCATAGCACCATGTGACAAGCCCTGTTACCAAACTGTATCATGATTGCCTTTAACTTTCTGTTTCCCCCACCAAGACTGTGAGTCTCATGAGAGCAGACTGTATCTGGTTCACATTTACATTAAAGTGATCTCATTTGAGTTAAATTAATTATGTGACTTATATGAGCAATTATATGTAAAACGCTTAGAATAGTGTCTAGCACATATGCTTTAGCTATTCTTCTTATTGTTGCCTAAAAGTACCTAAAACAGTGGCTAATCATAGCATAAGATTAATAAATGTTGGTTAAGTGACTGAATGACTGGATTCACTCTGAGTGACTTCTCACTGCATTTATAGTCAATACCACAAAACATCACTAACATGCACTGGTTCTAGAAAGCAGGAAACAAGCAGAAGGAAGGGGTTGCTATTCCAAGCAAGGGAACATAAAATATGAAACAAGGGTGAGAAAATCTAAGGCCTGAACAAAATATAGTCAACAGATCAATTTGGCTAGAAAGGTAGGTCTCATAAAGGATAAATGACAGATTGAATTGGGAAGGTGTAGGTCATTATCATGTAAGACATTGAATGTCACACTCTAAACACCATATGTGATCATTTAGGGACTAGGGACTAGGGACTAGGGCTTTTACACAAAGGATTGAAGTGGTATACATAATGTCTTAGAAATAATCTTCAGGATGGGTTTGAGAAGGGAGATTTTGGAGGAATAAGTGGTATGAGATATTAGAGCCTGCACTATCATGGGGGTTGGAGATGGCAAGATTGTAAAAGAAGGGCCTGTTGAAAGAGGCATTATTACAGAAGAAACAGCTGCCCCGTTGTACCAAGAAATGTACAAATACTTGCTGACAACTCTCCAAACATTTATTGAAAACCCCTCCTGAACCAACCTTCAAGAACTCACCATTTAGTGAGACAGACTGGCTCTGGTCTTTCTGAAACAACTGTGAAGCCTCCAAAACTAGAGTTAAAGCCAATAGAATGTACTCCTCTAAAGACATGGATTCTTAACAACAGAGATGCCATTTTTCCAGCTTTTAGACTTTTGAGGTAAATTGAAATAAATGTATCTGAGTACAACTAGACTTTCCAAGAAACCATATCTTTCCAACAGGGGGAATTTCAAATTTAACACATAACACATGTATTATGGCTGATGATGCTACTGCATGAAGGCAAGATCCTGGGAGCTGCCAATGCCATTGTCTGCACACTTGGGCTGGAAACCCCTCTAGAAAAGAATCCACCCAGTTGTCTCCTCTCAGAAAAATGAGTTCTCCAACCCAAGGTGAGGATTCTGGAAACAGAGCAATCCTATCTTTTGTTCAGGTCAAGAATGTAAAAGAAGGAACACTGGAACTTTCTCCTACGTCCCATTTGGAACCAGAAACAAAAGTACATCTTCTGGCCTGTGCTCTGAGGCCCTGAGTCCATCTGAGACCTCGGCCCCTGCAGCACTGAAACAACCTCAATGAGTATTTCATTTGGAAGGCATGCCAGCATTGTCTCTTTCCCATCCATGACCCCTGCCCAAAAGGCCAGCCAGCCATCATTTATCCTCTCACACCTTTATTCTCTGTGCTTCCTCTACTCCAATCGCAACCCAATACTCCAGTCCTCCCACAACTCCCTCCTCCTACTCCTCTCTTCTAAATACCACAATATTCTCAACCTCTTCACAGAACACTCCCTTCTCCATCATGCTCTGGCTGAAGCCTGGCTTGTCTACAAAAGTGCTGCTGCTGCTTCAGCCAGCACACCTCAGCTACCTAACATGGTCATTCCCTGGACCTTTTTCTCTATCGCACTTCTGAACAGCAACATTTATCACTTCTGCTCCTAAAGTTTTGCCTCATTAAGACATCCAGGCAATGGGACCTCCACTTTTTCCCAAACTGTCACAAATAAGCAGCCTAGATGGTATGATCCATCATATAAACTACTCTTTGGCTAACACTTGGGATGTTCACCCTTTATCCTCCCATCATCTCCATCTATTAATCCCTTATCCTGGTTCAACCCAGTGTTGACCTTTTCTGCTGAAAAACAGGAGGATTCTTCCAACCGTGTCAGGTGCTTAGCCTGCTCGACAATACATTTTACTTCCACAGTCGGCGGCTCCCTCTTCCAGTTCTAATAACAGCGGTTAGACTGCAGAGTTGTATCTTTCTACTGCTCTGTTTCTCAGTGAGCTTTGAGTTCATCATGAGTAGAAACTGATTTTTAGTTCTGTATCCTCGGAGCCTCCCATAGCCTAGTTCATAGGTGCCTTTTAAAACATTTTGATTGATGACTTAGGAAATTTCTAAAGCCTTTTCAGCTCTGATATTCAGTAACCATGAAGCCCTGTAGGCAGGCACTTCCTTTGCCCAGACTTGAAACTACTTCTTGCAGTCCTGAACTTGACATTTAGAAAAGGCCCTACTTGCAGCGGCAATGCCACTGCAAACGATTAGAAATTTCAGGGACGCTCCTGCCAGGGGGAGATTCTGCCCACAGAGTGGTGAGAAGATCAAATTAGATGTATCTGAGAACAGAAGCATACTCCTTATAAAGAGTGTGCTACTTTCCACTGTGTTAAATGCCCCACAAATTCCAAGAATATCAGAACCAAACTGTTTGCAGATGATCTTCCCATATTTGCTTCTGTCGGTGAAAGCATTAAAGTTTTAACCAGTCAAGCTGGAAGGATATATAAAGTGACTTGTTGAGAAATCAGCCATATAAAGTTCGCAATTTTATTTAGAGAGAAAATGTAAACCCTGTAGACCTAATATTTCCAATCCTATTCACTGAGATGTAGGGTAGTATTGGTTGTGAAACAAACAAATAAAACACAACTTAGAGTCAAAGACCTGGATTTGCGGCCTGCCTGGGGCTCTGGACAGCCTGCTTAATCTTTCTGAACTTTAATTCCCCTCTGTCCAGCGGTGGTAGTCACGTACTTCCTGGCAAGTATGGCAGAGGCACTGACCAGTTAGGACCAACATCAGCTGCCATGCTGGGGCAGCTCCCTGCTGTGCCAGGCACTGACCAGTTAGTTACTAAATTATGGGAGGGGTTGAGGGAAGAGAACAGAGCAAAAGGATAGGGCTTCTTCAGGAGCTCCAGGCACTATTTATCAAAGACTTGGAAATGTTTTGATGTTTTAACAAAGAGTATAGCAACTTTGGTGTGCAGCTGCTGCATATTGGCCCTGTTTTGATCCCTCTGAGGCTGGGGCTGTCTCAGATGAAAAATGGGAAGTTTGACAACACTTGTCAAGGTATCTTGAGAATTGAGTGAGATAATGTATATGAAAGAACAAGCCTATTCCTGCTTGAGACACAGTAGGTATTTTGTAAATGACAGCTGGATGAATGATTGAACGAATGAAAAGAATAATACCTGTTCTGCTTTCCTCACAAAGGTGGGGTTTTTTTGATAGGTGGTGGGTTTAATAAAGAACTTACATATGAGGCTTGCCTTGGTTGGCCTCAAGGCAAGTAGATCTCTGCACCGGACTCTTAAGAGATCTTAACTGGGTTCGATCATATATTTAGTCCAGATCATTTTTACAACACCTTGCTCTCTCAAGATGGCGTTGTTAAAAATGGCTCCCGCCATGGGAACATTCCCAGGACAGGGGAGGGAGGGAGGAGCCGCCAATGGCCGGGCTCTTATAGTCATACATGCTCTCCTCTCCCTCAGTGTGCCCTGAGCAGTCAGCAAGGGGATTCACTAGCATACAAGTGGCTTGTTTGGCAGCCACTTGGAGGCAGTTACCACAGTGACAATACCAGCAAGAGAAAACCCAGATTAAGATAGTGATTTCCAAAATAATTTTTCCATGATCCAAACCACTGATTTATTGAGTCCCTAGGCTGGGGGTCCAATCACCCAGGGTTTTCACTGTGTCCTCGTGTAATTTAATAAGGATTGTACATGAGCAGACTCGTTACAACATTCTGTTTGTGAGATAAATATCACCTGATCTCACTCATTTATGGAATATAATGAACAACATAAACTGATAAACAAAAACAGATCCAGAGACAGAGAAGCATTGATCAGAGTGTCAAACCTAGGGGAGGGTGGGGGTGAGGGGGAGAGATCAACTAAAGGACTTATATGCAAGCATATAGGCCTAACCAATGGACACAGACAACAGGGGGGTGAGGGCATGAGTGGGGGGGATGGGGGGGAATGTGGAGATAAGGACATATATGTAATAACTTAATCAATAAAGAAATTTTTAAAAAAACAACAACAACATTCTGTTTGGATACCAGCACAGGAGCTTCCCTGCGAGTCAGTAATAATGTCCCTGGCCATCCATTCTTAAGGACAGCTTTTCTCATTAGAGACATTTCAGTGCTCAGTGAAGATAGGATTTGCTGGCTATTGTCTAAGGCTGTTGGCTCACAAAGGTTTTAGGGAGAGTAGCTGAAATATTAGATGTGAAAAATTTTAAATGTCAACCCCACGTCTGTGGACTCTGTGTGTTATTTGCTATCTCCTGGAAACACATGCTTCCTAGGAACTGTCCACGATCTTTCACTGAGACTGTCAGCACACGAACTCTAGACCACAAACTTTAGAAAAGCAGACAGCATCCTCTAAGCCTGGTACCTAAGCCCCCAAGTGCCTTTGGATCCACCCATAGCATATTGCTTAATGAGCAACGTTTGAGAGCTATTTGTTGAATCTGATCCATGTTTCTTCTCCCAGCCTCTGTACCCAGTAACGGGACTGATGACTCTCTCAAGAACAAGTAACTAGTATCTGACTGCCAAGGGGAAGGCTGAGTGAGTGATCATTAAAATTAGTGTGTCTGCCAGCAGAGCACCTCCTTGTAGGGAGCAGGCTTGCTGTGCACATAAATGTCTCTTACCCTATCTTTCAGTAAATTAAGGTAATGTAATACTACCACATCCAAGAGTTGATGAGGATTTGGTGAAGCGAATTAAGAGACTCAGCTTCAAGAAGGACCTGTGGCTATTTGACCAATGAGTACACTGAGAGGCATCATCTGCCCGAGGCCATATTGCTATTAAGGGGTCTGAGTTTGGCCTCCGAGAGCCCATACTTTTTCCAGAATGCCCCAACTCTCCCACTACACATCTCAGCAAGCAGATGCAGTAAACCGGTCATTAAACACAACAGAGACTATCTGGTTCTAGGACCAGTAATCCGTACAAGTACTAGTAAAACCCTATATTTGCAGGTAAACAGTAATATTGTTAAAAAGTGAGATTCTAGCAACAACTGGGCTGAGCTTCCTTTAGCAGAGCAGGAAATTCAGCAGCCTACTTAGAGACAACCACTGGCCCCTGTGTTACAAAGAACTTCACGCAAGAGCAGTAACCGCTTTCTGCAATGGTCCTGATGTGCGTGAGCTGAATGGTGAAAACTCCCGGGACCACTGTTGGTCTTTGTTCCATGGTAGGCAGCTCTGTTCCTTTCATTGGGAAGCTGAAGAGGCCTCGGCTGGCACATGGTCACAGTAACAGAGCAACTGGACCCAGATCCCCTCCCTGCAGCATTTAATGCACCATTGCCCGGGAGAATGAAACCGTATGCAATACTTTTAGGGCCCTTACTTATGTTCCTTTTGCCTGGAACACTATTCCCCATCTTTTCATGGTTTTTCTATTACTCAATTCCATTTTGTACTCAATCGTCTCCTCCTCAGAGGAGCCATTTGAGATCATCCTATTTAAAAGCACTCCCTGTCACATTCTACCTCCTTTCTCTGCTTTATTTTTTCTTTGTAACATCCACGCCATACAACATTATTTCATGTATGTATGTGTGTGTCCATCTCCTTCTACTGTTGTTTAAGCTCCATGCAGGCAGAGACTGTCGGTTTCATTCATGGTCATGCCACCTGTGCCTAGAACAGTGTCTGACACAGAGTGGACACTCAATAACTATTTGCTGAATGAGTAAAAGCAACATGTATCTTCCAGAATAACATGAATGCAGCACCTGCCTCTGTGACAACACGTGTGGAAAAGTGAAGATGTCGTAAAGAACAAAGAAGAACAGATGCCCAAAAAACAGCAACCACCAAGCTGTGCATTTATTCATACAACCCTGTCTGTGAAGAACATTTTTTCTACGTTCAGTGTCTTCATGTAAAAATATTTGAGGAGGTAACCACCCCTCATTCCATCACTCTGAGTCCTCATTGGGCGGAATGTCAATATCCTATTATAATAAACGCATGCAGGACGAGCAAGCCTGTGGTGCCATCTTGAAGAATACAATCTGCTACAGCAGTTTCTTCTTGTTGCATTTTCTAAGGATTAAAGACCAGAAGAAGTACCAATTTCAAAACAAATGAGCAGCTGTTTGTGAGGTGGTAGAACAACCACTGGCGTAAGATGACAGATTTCTGTGAAAGCCAGCCTCTGCCACCAACTCACAAGCCTGCCCTGCACTCAGGTCTCATCTCATGCTGCTGCTTCCCTGCTTCGGATGTCACTGCTGTCTCTCCTCTTCCCAGTGCAGCTGGAAAAGTTGCCCTGATGCCAGCAGGCCCACCTTTAGCCCCCATAGGATGCTTTCAAAGTTTTGTTACGACACTAAACTCTTTGTATCATCATTCATTCATTCACCACACAATGTATACAGTCCCGGGCACTATTCTAGTCACCAGGTACCTGGATTTATCATAAAGCTAATGAAGATTAAGCTTCACAGCCCCTCGCTTACATGTATACCTCCTAACATCCTAGGAGGGGTCATCGAGTCAAGTGGCCATACACTGAGTGGCCAGATTATTATGACCACCCCATCAGTACAATGAAGTGAATTAGTTTTGCAAATAATAATAATAATAAAACCTTGAGAGTATTTGCTTAGGAAGTTTTCAATATTCAGTATTTTTGGAAGTGTCAATGAAGTACTAATGGGGTGGTCATAATAATCTGGCCACTCAAGTGTACATTTCTTCCAGATTTGTACAAGTAAGACCCTTTCACCATGCTCAGTTAAAATCATCCTCTCTCTCCACTCCCACCTCTGCTCAGGAGAAGTTGGAGTCACAGCAGGCATTCAGGGGATCTGGCCAAGGGGAAGTCAAAGTGGATATGTGTACTTTGGGTTTGTGGGGTATTTTTATGTGGTTCATGGTCACTTTTGTATACAGCTAAGCTAGTATTAGCCTTCTTGAAGTAGAAACGGCCTCAAGAAATACTCTTACGATGTACTGTGCCAACTCACCAGCCACTGTGACATAGAGGTGCTGGGCCAGATGTGATCTAGCCACATGTACCTACCCTGCAGTGCCCAGCACCAGATGTGTGTGGAGGAGATATATGGTTTAAACATACCAACCAGAAACTAGTTTGTCCAAAATCTAATGTGAAACATTATAAACAGACCATTTTGTTTTCATCAACAGCAAGTGGAAACAAAAATCTTCTCCCATCCAACATGTATCCAATAATACAATGAATGCAGTTAGAAATGCATTCTACATTTATTTTATTTTTTAGAAGAAATTATTTTTTAGAAGGCCTGTGCTAACAGGGCACAAACCCGTAAGTATACAGAGTGAGTATGTCCACAGATGCTCAGATAAAATCAAAATAACAAACTAGGAGGCTGAAAGAAACTTTTCTAAACTTACAATAATAAGTAACAAATTTTATCAACTAGGAAAGAATAAAGTATAATTCTAGTGTCTTAAATAGAATAAATTGTAAAAATATTGTAATAAAAGAGATGATCAAAGAGTATGTACTCAAAACTTGTATGAAGAATAAGTATAGAATCAATGAGAATAACATGTCATTTTTCTGGAATTTATGATGTTTATGCTATTTGTTAGCTTTGATAAATGTGAATTTCTAAATTCTAAACAAATATTCATTTAGAACTAATTTTATGTTAATAATTTTGTAATATTTTTCTTAAATGAAAGTTCCCAAAACTGTATAAACTTTAGGCCCCACAAAACTTAGATTATATCTATCTGCCTCCACTGTAATAGAGGAAAACCATAAACAAAACAAAAAGAAAACATTACGTAGTGTATTAGATGCTCATAAGTTCACAGGCTTGTCCCCACCACTGAATCAGGAGCTCCATGAAAACAAGGATAGCTTCTTACCCACATAGATCCCAGGGACGTAAGCACAGTTTCTGGAACAAAGTAGGTACTTGAGAAATATTTGATGGATAGATGGATGGACAAGTGAGTGGTTAAGGGCTTGAGAAAAATCATTTAACCTGTGTACTTCAGTTCCTATACCTGTAATATGGTTAATTTATATGATTACTTCACCAAAGTATCGTATGTAATAATAAATTTTAACTATAGCTGTATTAATTTATCATTGTCTTTAGCATATGTTTTATATCATTATTCAATTTTTAGTTCTATGTCTTTGCCCAGCAAGATTTCAAGTTTTTTAAACTAGGTATGTCTTTTAACTACTGATATGTAGCACGGCCCTGCAGAGGCGTGTTTGCTGAAAAACTGCTGCTGAAACTTGCTGGTAAACCATGCTATATTCATCATTCTTCCATATGTCAAGATAATCATCCAGAAAAGGAATATGAGAAGCAAGATCATGAGGAGGCTAAGCACACGGGTTCTGGTGTCACATTGCCGGGTCGGACCCCTTCTCTGACAAGTTTTCATTTTTAAAAACTGGTCAAGTTCTCTTTCTCTCTTTGACAGAGATAATAATAATAATAATAATAATAATAATAATACCTTACAGACTTGCTGTGAGGAACTTAAATAATGCCTGACATATAGTAATTACTCAAAGTATGTTAGCTGTGTTCACTACTATGGGCATGAGGATATATTCACAGGTGTGCCGCTCCCACTTTTTTTTTTTTTTTTTTTTTTGGCTGCCATTGAGATCTGCTCTCTTAGGACCCCATTGGAACAGTGGAATAATATTGGGATGAGTCTTCTTAATATGCTACGTTTTTAAGGGGACTGTGAGTGTGCAGCAATCTCTAGACAAAGCCTGCTGAACCCAGTGTCTGTTGGACTGCCTCTCAGCGCACTTGGGGACTCCTTGCTTTTCTAGTGCTGGTTCATCTACTCTGACAGAAGTTCAGGTTCTTCTGCCTTCTGTCAATCCCTCAAAAATCCAACATCACTATCCATCCAACAGGTTCTAGGTACTGAAGAAAAGTACCTAGAAAAGGTGAAAAAGACAAAGTCCCTCCTCTTAAGTAACTCAGACTAGCTGGGAAGGCAGACATGTATATAACTCACCAGAGGAATGTGGTAAGACATGTAATGGGACATGAAAGGGCTTTGGGAACAGGGACAAAGGAGCCAAAAGGTCATCAGTATAGCCTGCCTTACTCATTAAGACCTAAAGATCACAATTTTATAGTCATCTTTAGGCACAGTGACAGAACAATGAAATATGCAAAATCAAAATATGCTAAAAATTCCAAATCCTAATTATAGCAAGTCAGTGTTATAAGTTTGCATAAAGGTTCCTTGGCCAAGCGCTAGACTGTGTACATGCAGGGCAAGACCCCACAAAGCCTGGCAGAGAATGGTGGTTAAAGATACTAGAGTTACACAGTTCCACAGACACTCTGGCTCGGTCAGAATAGAGAGACTCATCAACACCAGACATTCACTGAAATTCCAGAAAGGTCAATGAAAAAGGACCATAACCTAGAGTAAGATTTCATTTATTTTTTTATTTTTTAAATTTCTTTATTGATTAAGGTATTACATATGTGTCCTTATCCCCCCTTTACTGCCTCCCGACCCCCACCCCACTCATGCCCTTACCCCCCTGTTGTCTGTGTTCATTGGTTAGGCTTATATGCATGCATACAAGTCCTTAAAACATCAAACCTCAGAGGGAAGGTAGGGGAGGGTGGGGTAAGGGGGAGAGATCAACCTAAGATTTCATTTAGAGTGGCACTGGCCAATACAGTAGCCACTAACCACATATAGCAATTAAAATTAGATAAAATTTAAAATTCCTTTTCATCAATGTCATTGGTCACTTTGGAAATGCTCGATAGCTAGATGTTACTAGTGGTTGGCCAGCACAGATACAGAACATTTTCATTATCACAGAAAGGTTCATTGGATAGCCCTACTCTCACAAAGCTAAAAACCAAGCCTGAAGAGATCAAGAAGAGACACCAAAAATTATCTATCTCAATACTCTTTAAAGGAAGGCAACATAATTCAGTCTCTTTACAGTGTATCAATATATAACATGCAATAAATAACTTTAGACAAACAAAGAAAGAGGAAAATGTGGACCACAATCAAAGGGGGAAATATGAATGGAAACAGATCCTGTGATGATATAAATGTTGGAATTCTCAGACAATGGACTTAAAATCACTTCCTATATAATAAAAGCCTAATATGCTAAGTGTCTGGTCGTCAGGTCTTCCGTTCAACCAATCAAAGCGTAATATGCTAATGATATGCTAAGGCCGCTCAACTGCTTGCTATGACGTGCACTGACCACCAGGGGGCAGACGCTCTGACCGGTAGATTAGCTTGCTGCTGGGGTCCAGCCAATTGGGGCTGAGATCAGGGTTGAGTGAGACAGGCCGGACATGCCCTGGAGCCCTCCTGCGGTCCCTCTCCGGCTGGCCAACCTCCCATGTCCCACCCCAGCCCTGAGCATGCACCGGTAGAGTCCCTCGGCCTGGCCTGCGCCCTCTCACAATCCGGGACCCCTCAGGGATGTTGGAGAGCCAGTTTTGGCCAGATCCCGCAGGCCAGACCTCTGGTTTATAATAAATATCTTCAAGGACTTAAAGAAATATGATCTTACTCAGAAAATAGAGATCAGCAGAAAAAAATGAAAACTATAAAAAAGAATAAATGGAAAAGCCTATAATTCTAAATTATAATATCTAAAATGAAATATTCACTCAGTAGGCTAAATAACATTGGAAATGACAAGACAATGAATGGCTCAGTAAACTTGAAGTAGATCCCTAGAAAGTAAACCAGTGTAAAGAACACAGTGGGGGGAAAACTAATCATACCAAATGTGAATATTCACAATTTCTGACTTTTCCTAAGATTTGTTGTTAATTAGTTTTTGCGAAACTTGTCAAATTTTTAATGTGTAAACCAAACATGATCTGCCAAGTGTCTTTTTATATATCCAAATACTCCATCATATTACTGCCAACTCATAATAACTAGAAAACTGATTTGCTGAACAAAGTAAAATCTCAGCCAATTTAACCACTCCTAATTTTACATTAGCAATATATACCACAGTCACACTAAAAAAATGATGTCAGATTTTCATCAAATTTGAAACCCTTCTAAAGGCTAGCAAGATACTGTCGTTTTGATGTATGGGATCATCCTGCATTTTAAAACAGGATAGGAGCTGATAATGTTTTCAACAAGCTGAACTTCTTAATGTGTTTCAATAAAACATGTTGGTGGGTAAAAGTTCTAGAAAAAAAAATGTTCCTTTATTCAACAAGCATTCATTTCTATAGTATAAAGTATGCTGAAGATGTAGAGATGAAATAGACATATAATTATTATAATGAATAAAGTCCTTTATTGATACAACCACTGGGAATTAAGTAATAATATTTGGCTCCTGTTCATCTTCCAAGGTTGAGGAAGAAGGTAAGTTGCACAAAGTGCCATCAAAGAAAACAGAAATACAGATTTCAATAACTACAGGGAAGGAGCCTGTAGTTAATTATAGGTAAGACAGGGTCTGACCTATGCCACAAGCACACCTAAGTTTTAAAGTGCTTTTAGATTACTTTTTGTACCTGAGTAGAGATGGGATGAAAGAGCAATAATTGGTTTTAATACAAAGACCAAGACATTATAAAGTGATTAACTCAGTTGGTTTCTAAGTGACTCAAATAAAATCCAGTATTTTTCCACTTATCTTTTCAGACATTAATTTCTGATTTTCTCTAGAGAAATTTGAACATAAAAGGAGGGTCTTATTATCAATAATACAGTTACATATCAATACAAAATTTCAATAAAAATAAGTTTACATAATACATTGATAAAACAATATCAATAGGCCATACACATAAACAGTTTTTATTTACTTCATTAAAGCCTATTGTAGTCCATTGTATCTCAGTGATAGAAAATATTTTACTTTATGCTACTTCAAGTCTGCACTCACTTGCTCTAGGAAACCTACATAGATAATTTTTTTAATGCCTCCATTAATGAAGTGAAAAAAATCACATCATATAAACATCTTATCATCAGAATTCACTCCACATTTATCCATCTGGTAGGCCCTCTGGACCTTTCATTAAAGGGCATGCACATGAGCCCTACCCATCATTTCTAGCCCAGGCTCCATCATTCGAATTTGCAAATCTGCAGAATAAGCCAAGCACCTTTAACTTGAAGCCTGGCCTCTCTTTGGCATTTTGGCTGGTGGTCTCTCCTCTTACATCCTAATCAGTCTCTGATGAACAGAGAAGCCTGAAAAGTAGGGGCTCCATGTGGTCAGTCTCTAAGGGACACTAAAGCATTAGGTAGTAGGCCAGAGCTGTGGTGTCAGTTTCCATTCATAACTGCCTCGCAAGCACAATGCGGTCCAGCTCACATAGAGGAAGTCAGTCCCTCATGTGACAATTTCAGAAAGTACTCCTCACCAGTGCCCATCTCTCTGTGTTGACTATTTTCATGAGGTACCAATGCACATTTTGTTTTGCAGCTCCAGTGATCTGAAGCAGGCAGTCCCAGGAAACATTGGGTAATGTCTTTGCTACAAATGAGTGACTTACCACTATCTATGTTGTATGACCACAGTTTGTCATATGACTTTGGAGAAGCCGTCTGGTTTACAAAATTCCAAACGAAAAAATGAGGATAAAGTAGAAACAACCAACAAGTTGCCAATCTTTTCCGCCAGTAAAAAAAATGACTTTCAAGATATTTTGAATAATACTTAGCAAGTGTTTCTACTTAAATTACTTTTAGCCTTAGTGAGTCTGAGTGACTAAAGCTATCCAATCATGAGTGCCATAAAAACCTAGAAGTGAAAGATAAACTAAGTAAGTTAAAACATTAGGTTCATTTGATATAATGCATGTAATTCTGGACATAAAGATAGAGGCATAAGACTTTTATTAGCAAAATATAAATTTGATCCCCTTCTTTGTATGTCTTGGACAAATATTTTTAAAATATTGATTTAGAGAGTGACCAAATTATTAGGATGCCTGTAGCACCCACATGTATCTGTCTACCCTGGATCCTGGATTATTCTATTTCTCTCTTAAGGTCAGAAAAATTTGAGAGAAAAATACAAAAGTCAGATGCATGAAGATTAAAAGTATCAACTATTTTTTAACTGATAAAGCTATTGGAGAAGATAACTAATTTCTTGACCAGTGGCCTTCCTCACATCTAAGCCTTGAACTAATCCTATGCATCCAGTCACTGGCAGAGATAGACCAACACAAGCAGTACTAAAAACCAAAAGGCTTTTGACACCAAGTTTACCTCTTAGCCAGAGGAGAGCAGACAGCTCTTTCAGCAGAAGATCCAAAGGAGAGAAAGAGGAGGCGAATGTATGCCCAAACTCAGAATTTGATTCTATTACCTTGGGGGGCCTGGTGGAGGGGGGCTAATGAGTGAGATCAGAAAGTAGCCAGGGCCGTAACCGGTTTGGCTTAGTGGATAGAGCGTCGGCCTGTGGACTGAAGAGTCCCAGGTTGGATTCCGGTCAAGGGCATGTACCTTGCTTGGTTTCGGGCACATCCCCAGTAGGGGGTGTGCAGGAGGCAGTTGATCAATGTTTCTCTCTCTCTCATTGATGTTTCTAACTCTCTAACCCTCTTCCTTCCTCTCTGTAAAAAATCAATAAAATATTTTTTTTAAAAAGAAAGAAAGTAGCCAGGATTATTAATTGTCAAAATTATCCCACCTGGAAACAGGAAGAGGGGGAAATAGTATTTTCAACCTAACACTCATTGGGGTGTCTTCCTTTCTTCTTTTTTTATTCCTTCCTTCTTTCTGCCTCCCTTTCTTTTCTTGACCTTTAAGCAAGTGATCTCAACTCCAGCCACCACTGCAAACACTGGGAGAACTTGAGAAATACTGATGTCGGGGTCCCACTCTCCAAAGATTTAGATTTAGTAGGTCTGGGAAGTGGTCTGGGTAGTAGGAATTTTTTATAAGCTTCCCAGGATATTCTAATGAGTAGCCTTAGCTGAGAACCTGTGCATTCATCCCATATTCAAACAGATGATTGGGGAGCAGGTCAGAAGTCTGTCCCATCTCGATGAGGTCAGTGCAAACCTGTGCTCCTATGTGGATTCTTCTGGGACCACTGCGGGGGGGGGGTGCAGTTTAGCATTTTGCTCCCCAAGAGTTCTGAAATGGATTGCTGCAGTTCATTAATTCAACTAACTTCAAAGCTGAAAAATTCACTCTCTATTCCATTTCTCATCCCAAATTTTCCCAGCCATCAAATCTAATATAGCTCACCAGATGTTCTGCAATGCTATTAAATAACAACATACAAATACTATGCTCTATTGATACCAGCCACAGTGCCTTTCTTTGCTTATCTGCATACCAAAAACCTCTAAATTTTTCAGCTTTCCTTTGAGCACTATGTTTGAGGGGTTGTGGGCTAGTAAATGTAACCTATGAGGGAAGCATCCAAATAAGCTATGACCAGCCCAGGCTGAAGGAGTAAGACAAAGGAGCTATAGGAGCCGGAAATGAGCCAGTGAGTAGACACCCCAGCCTCTCTCCAGTCCTGCTCTCTGCTCCATGCTGGACCTTCCAGTAGCCACACTCAACCAGATTGAGAGGGTAGAGCAGCCTCAGAAAAATACGCCCCCAGAAGTACAGAGCAGGTCCTGGAAGGATAGACAATGGATCAGGAGGAGTCAGTGGAGAAGATCGAGTGCATTTTTATGTTCCATTTCCATCTATTGTTGCCCCATTCCCTTCAGGAAGGCTCATTTGAGTTTCCAACTATTCACACTGCTTCCTAGGACATCCTTTTTGTTCTAACACAGGTTGTGCCAAACTGTTCCTAGAATCTGCCTATCTTCTTTTCTTTTACTTTCCCTTCTGGTCCAAACGTATGATTTAGTCTTGCACATTTTTCTTTAGCAAAAACTGTGAAATCAAAATAATGTGGGTTTACCGCCATCCTCATTATTCAAACCTTCCCACCTTCAAAGCCACATCAAGTTGCATAGTCCCATTCACAAGGACATTCTCCCACCAGATCAACCCAGGCCTGAATTTTATTTATTATTATTATCTGCCTGCTCCCATTTAATATGTCCTTTTTTCTGTGCTTTCTCTTAGTGTACTAATTCCATACATTTCTTGGGTACATCCCCTCAAGGAACAAGTGCTATGTGTCATATTGGAGTTTTCCAAACCACTCCTCTTTTTAATAGTCTCCTGTCAACTTTTCCTTAGCCCCTTGGTATAGCTGCCCCAGCGTGCAAGGATGGGTACCCCTGCTCTTACTATGGAGTCTTCATGTGTAGCTCTGAAGGAGCGCTTTTCAATCACGTCATAGATTCTAGCATCTTCTGAGGAGTCATTCCGGTTTTCCCCCTAAAATAATGCTTCTCTTGCCTTCCTTACAGCCCAGTCACTATCTGACTTAGTAACATACAACATACATTCCTCTTGTCCAAGTCCTATTTAAGAGCAATTACACTTAAGCATATCTCATTTTCCCATCCATATCTGTAGTTTTCAAATAACTAAATTTCTATTTTATTGGCTTCTACATTGCAACACATCTCCTGGAGAAATCTCTTTATCACAGCTTAACCATACTCTTCCAGTATTTTATTTTATTTTCCTGTGCTCCTATTCTGATAGTAAAACTGAAATATTTTTCTCCAACTACTTTTATTCCTCGATTTCCTGAGTTAATTTGATTACTAGTGGAAGCTCTGGAGGCCCCATGCCACATTCCCTTCCCCCGCCCCAAGTCCATGTGATTTCAGCACAGCTGAGGTAGGCAGTTCTGGCATGTTCCCTGTGTCCTCTCCCAAGCACTTCCCAGTGTTTCTGTGCTTCAGGACTCTCTCCGAAACCTTGGGAAGCTGCTCAATGCTTGTGCCGTACATTCCAGAAGATGAGGAGACTGCTGTCCGTCCATGGGGAACAGGAGCGGGTGGATCAGCAGCCTCGTGTCCCATGCTGCAGAGAGACAACCTTAGCATTTTCTACTTAATCCCCACAGGGCACCATCGCCCATAATGGAAACCATCCCATAACAATCTTTCTCTCCTTCCCTTCCTCACTTGCTCCAGTCCTGCCTGTATGGAAACACCCACTTTCTCTACAAAAACCCCCTCTTGCCTGCAGACAGAGCTGCCATAATCAGAAGTGACCCACCCATTTCCTTTTCCCACATGGCTCACTTATTAAGCTCAGGGCCGAAAGTCATTTATAAGGCTTCTTAGAAACCAACCACACATCTTCTAAAGCCAGCCACACAACAGAATGTAGGTCACTGTCGAAAAACCCACGGGGCTCCACCTATTAACCTTAATGACTAGAACAGCCAGCCAGGGATGTACCAGTTATTTTGATCCCCAAATTCTACACTTTATCTCCTTCATGAAGTCTCTGGATCATCTACCGTTGTTGGGGTGCAGAGAGCCATAAAGTGTCATCTATTTTTCTGTCAAATGCATAACTAATTGTGGGATACACACAGGGATCAAGCACATAGAAATTAAAATATTATCTTCATTACTGACAAATCTGTTGGCAGCCTGTGGCTTAGGTTAAGGCCATGTGATTTCCATAATATTTTACCCTTGAATCAAAAATTAGCCACTGTTCATAGCAGAGTCGCATGCAAAGAGAAGGCCATTACACTTACCTGTGACTGTGTAGCAAAGACCAGATTCCAGTCAATCAGCCACGGGTCAGACAATGGAGTACCACCTTGGGCTCAGATGCCCACCCCTGATCCAATGAGCTGTGGCAGAAAGAGAAGAGCAAAGGCTGAGGTTTGTGGTGCCCAGGATGGGTACCTTGGGGCAAAGCCTGTGGAAGGAGAACCATTAGACCTTCCCTGATTTCCAAGCGGCCAGAGATCCAGTAAGTCAGGGAACCAAAAGGGCGCCCAGTATGCTTGAGGATAATAAGGCTAAAACCACACTTACACAGCCGTTCACCTCATCACAGACGGCTGCCCAGGTTGGGTTCTACCAACATTTTCCAGTTGTAGTCAGGTAAGAAGCCTGGTAGAATAGGCTGCATGGGGGAGAAAAGTAATAAAAACAGCTTGTCTCTCAATTCAATGTGCAGATGATTGTACAGCTGCAACCTATATAATTGTATTAACCAATGTCACGCCAATAAATTTAATTAAAAATAAACGCAATTAAAAAACAGCTTGTCTCTAACTGTTGAAAAACAGTGAAGTCAGTCAATATAGACCCTGAATAAAGAGCAGCTTAATGTTCACAACATCACTGGCCCCGCCTTTCGTTTTCCCCCCCTCTTGGAACATTTTGGAACTGTCATGTAGACACTGCCCTTGTGTCCCTAGGACAAGAGGCAAGTCATTCTCTCATCACAGGAAACCAGGCCAGGGAGAGAACAGAGAGAAGTAAAGCTTTTCTCACTCCTGCCCCTCCCCACGGCTGCGGTGCTCCCAAGCGAAGACCTCAGAAGCAGTAACTACAGAAGCGTTGTTGGCACAGTGATGCTCACAGGGACAGAGGAAGCTCTGGGCCTGAGACCAGCATATTAGAGTTTTTGTGAGGGCAGGGCAGTGAGGCAAGGGGCTGTTTGTTCCTCAATGTTGACAACTTTGGGTCCCCCTGAGCTGGCAGCAGCTTGATAACAAGTCTCCTAGCCCTCAGAACCAGACACGTGGGTTAGTCTGCAGTCAAGCTTGCAGCCTCCCCAGGGCTCTGCTAACCCCACACAGGCTCAGAGCCTGGGCCCTCAAAGTGTGTTCCTCCCAGAAGCAGCGACACCACCACTGAGATTCTCACCCAGGCCCAGAGACTCCAAATCCACATGTCAATATGATCCCTTGGCTGAGGCTGAGAAATATGGGTGAAGAAGGGGGAAGGACAAAGGAAAAGACAGCAAGAGAAACAGAGATTGGAAGGTCAGGCATAAAATCCAACTGCTTCTCAGAAGGGCTGTGAGAACATAAAACTTGCTTTCAATCTGATGCTTTATGTCAGAAATCTCCACTTTTGATCAATGTGTGCCTGGGCCTTTATGTACATTTCATAAGCTAGGATTTCTAGGCAGTGATCAAAATATTCTACTATGATCTAAGAAGCCAAACAGGAGCAAGTGAATAATGGTGACTGAAAAATCACTAAGCAGAACAACCCAGAAATCAGATTTCCATTCCAGGGAGCCTGCCCAGGCCACCTGCATTTTGCAGTTTCAGGCTGCTCTCCCGCCTCCTCCATTGCCTCACTGACCCTGAGTGGGTCCCAGCCCTGATCCCTTCACATCTGAGCTGAGGACACATAGATCACTGCCCTCCCATAAAGCAATCAGTTCATCATAATCAAGAACTTACTCTCCAGTTGGCCCCTCACAACTTAGATTAAATATAAAGATGTTTCTTTCCTTAGTGAACATATTCTTGATCATTCAAGTTTTGGGGGAGGTGAACAGCTTATTTCTTTGATCTCTTCTATCCAAGGCAACTCCTGATGTCTTTGAGCATAAACCATGGAAGTCCTGGCTAACCACCAAGCTGAAGCGTGTCCCAGCAGTCACTGATCCTGTGCAGGCCTGGGTGGGTGGAACCTGTCTTCAGAGGCAAGTGAGAGAGCTGATGAAGAGGTCAGGTGCAGAGTCAAGCCTGTGAGGGGCTAGTGAGGTCACACAGATGGCATTTCGGTAGGAGATTCCTACTCACCCTCCTCAGAGCTGCACCCAACCCAGTCATGTCATAGCTGGATGGTAATCAGGTCCCAGAGAAGGCAGGGGCCATCCCCATGTGAAAACAGCAAAAAGTGCCTGTCCTGCTGACATAGAAGAGACCAGAGAACATGGGATCTTTGGAAGTCAGATTTATACATAATTCTTATTTTATCCCCTGTGGGGTTTTATTAATTTTTATAAGGAATATGTTATTTTTGTAATCATATTTAAAACGACAACTACTTTAAAATGCGCAGGGATTTGATCCAGAGAACCTAGCGGTAAGCCTGTTCCCCATCACCTCTTAGCTTTGTAACTTTGGGAAAATCATCTACTCTTTCTAAGCTCCAGATTCCTCAATTTACAATTACTCTTTTCATAATTATTGCCTTACCAATTTTCTGGAGGTTTTGAGAGGCTCAAGTAAGATAATGAGTATTTATTAAAATTAACTAAAAACGATTAAGAACAAAATAAATGACATGACTTTGGATAACCTGCTTGTGCTGTGGAAGCCAGTCCTGAGGCTTGGTCTCTGTTGACTATAGAAGAGAAGAGGAGTGGGCAACCTCCAGAGCAGAAAGAGAGTGGTTTAGAGGCCAGACCGATCTGAGTAGAAGATCCAGCTCTGGCCCTTATTATCGGTATGACTTCAGGCAAATTACTTTCCCTCTCTGACCCTGAGTATCTTCATCTATAAACTAGGAACAATATCTGTGTAGCTTGGTGGTAAGAATTAGAATAAGTACATATTATTTGCCTAGTCCAGTGGTCGGCAAACTCATTAGTCAACAGAGCCAAATATCAACAGTACAACGACTGAAATTTCTTTTGAGAGCCAAATGTTTTAAACTTAAACTATATCGGTAGGTACATTGTTATTCACTTAATTAGGGTCCTCCTAAGGCTTAGGAAGAGCCACACTCAAGGGGCCAAAGAGCCACATGTGGCTTGAGAACCGCAGTTTGCCGACGACGGGCCTAGTCCTTTGGAGGCAGCTATTATTATTGCCTCCTGCTGGTCGGACCAGGAAGTGGGATTCGAACCATATTATTCTTGTGTTGAAAGAGTAGGCATATAACTGAAGTTTGCCCTAAATCTTTTTGGCTCAATATGTTTTCTCCATCAGGCACGGGTCAGTTGAGGGGAAGGTTTAGCGCTGCCCGTCACCTGCCAGAACAGTGGCGGTGAAAGCCAAGAGCCAGATGCAGTAGCAGGTGGGACAGCTCTGTCCTGAGATCCTGCTTTCTTGGCCCTAAGGACCTAAGAATGGGATGAAACCAAAAAAAATATAAGTTGTTCACAGGAATCAGTTGTTGCTTAGTTGCCTGTATACTAAAGGTGGTAAAAGAGACATAAAATGGTAGCCGTGGTGATTACGGTGGCATTAGCACCACAGGGAGACTGAAGTAGAATTACTGACATCAAAATTAGTGATGACCACAGTGGCAATGGCTACAAAAAGCGGCAAAGCACAGTCCAATGGAGTGGCCAGGGGCAGAGCCTGGTCTCAGTGGTAGAGGCATCTGGGACTGTGATTTGAGGAAGCAAGCAGGAGGCACCCAAGTGAGATAGGAAATGTGGTGAAGTAGCTACAATCAATAAAAGCTACAGAAAATGTGACGAAGGAAGGCCACCCCCCCACTGGATCTATGCCTTAAAACTGGCAGAGACCAGCTGGATCCAACATGGTGACTAATTTCACCTGAGGGTAACCCCTAGCCTCATTATAGGCTCATTGTAACACATCAGCTTGCTGAGCCACACACCCTGTGCCACCACAATCAGAAACGGAAAGCCCATATAAGGACACAGTATGGCCAAGCGAGCTCCTCGGAAAAGTCTCCACCCCTTTCCTGGGAAGATCCTGAATATTCCTCTCACTTAGTGAATACCCCCTCCCCGCCCCCCGGATTAAATGAACCTCAATAAAGAAAGGAAATCCCACTAAAGCGGACTATTCCGTGTGTGGAGTAGCCCACTCTCTGTCTCACTGCTTCACTAATAAACTCACTGTCACTTTAAACTCCATGCTGCCTCTAGTTTGAATTCTTTCCTGCATGAAGCCAAGAGCCCACAGTGGGTCTCAGACCCTCAGGTCCCTGGAGCCCCAGAACACCTGCAACATAAGCAAGCAGTGATGTTATGAAGCTCTGCTTTTCAGCACAATTTCCAGAAACTGAGCCACTGGTGGGCAGGAGGCAAGACTGCAAGAAGCCACATGCCCCTCTGAGGGGGTCGCCTGGAGAGTCTCAGGCTTTCCTGGGGAAGATGTGGGGATCAGGACTCTCCTGGGGATGCAACTGGAGCACAAGGTGGTAGGGAGAGCCAGGAAGCCCTACCCTCTGAACTGTTTAAGCTGAGCTGAGTCCCACTCCAGAGACAGAGTTGGCTGATGGTTACATTTCCCAAAGCACAGAAACAATCAATCTTCCCTTGAAAACCTCCTCTTCCCACCCTCCCCCCACAAGAAGCTCCTTGTATAATTTGAACTACATATATAAACGCACATTCCAACTGCAGAGTGCCATGCATATGTAAGGTGGTTTTATTGCTGTTGTTGCAGCTCATGGCCTTCTGGGGGGCCCCATCCCAGTGTAAAAGGACAACGCATTCTTAGGGACACAGAATACTTGCATATCCACCCTCATGAAGAAAATGTCATCTACCCCCCTGCCTTTGTTCTGATCTTCAGAGACTTCGTAGTCTTTTCTGGCATTTCCGTAAAGCCAAGAAACGGCTCTCTTTTTTAGCTAATTGCCTGGAAAGAGTATTCCCTCCTCCCTCATACACAGAATATAAGTGTCTTCCTGTCTAGCCAAGGCAGAGTCCTAAATATGAGCCACTGAAGGCAAGAGGGATGAACCCATCTCCATCATCATTTCTGGGCCGCAGCCTCTGTGCCCAGGCCCCCTGATTTACAAAAGTTGGGTTTCCCCTTTCTGTGTACAGCTTACCTGTGAGGCACAATGGTCATCTGACTACAGGTCCCCTCAAATCCTTCCTACAGCCTCCTTCTGACTGTACAAATAAGTTGAATTTTCCTTTTAAAAAAATGGCATTGGTAATATTTTTCTCTGTTTGAAGAGCCAGAGTAATAAAAGACACAAAACATGAGGAGCCTGTTAGTTGGGCCACCTATTTGTTCATTCTCTCGTCAATATATACTGAATCCTCTTATGCATAAGGCAGTTGGAAATAAAAAGATGGAGAAGACACAAACCCAACCTGAATTTCCCATTGACTTGGTCAGAGGGCATGACCATCTTGTTTCTCAGGATATGTGTTTGTTCTTTTAACTGGTTGTATATTCCAGAAGACTCAGTGTCAAGAAGAGAGGGGTGAACCTAAAATCAAGGGGGAGACTGAAGATGGTCAAGATCACTTAAGCCGGCTGCTAAACTCTGGTCCATGCAATAAAATCCACATGGAGTCAAGGCAGAGAGATTCAGATAATGAGGTAACACACACCTGAGGATGCAAATCACAGAAGGAGCAAATATGAGAATCACTGTCCATGAGCAAATTTCGAGACTAAGGCAACAGGGATTGGCAAGGAGGCCTTGCTCATAACTGCCCTCTCTGCCTAAGGCAGCCCACCTCCCCTCCCCATATCCACCTTACTCACTCCTATCCATGCTATGGAACAAGTCTCAGCATCACTTTCACCAGGACACTCATCCTCATTGCCATCTCTCCCAGCTGGAGTTTGGTAACCATTCTTGTAATACCCGGTGCTTTTTTATACCATCGCATTCCAAATGTTGGTATATAATTATCTAGCTGCATATCTCTCTTCCCCACCACACTGTGAGCTCCTTGAGGGCATGGATTTTTATCTTATTTGTTTTGTAGCACAGTGCCTGTTACATGTAGCACTCACATTATTGGAAGGAAGGAGGGAAGGAAAGAAGGAAAGAAAGAAGGAAGGGAGGGAGGGAGGGAGGGAGGGAGGAAGGAAGGAAGGAAGGAAGGAAGGAAGGAAGGAAGGAAGGAAGGAAGGAA
>NW_005370140.1:417772-422704 GCF_000412655.1 Myotis brandtii
GGGCTGGTACATTCTTCTGAAGCCTGGTGTTCGCCCCTTGCAGGAATGCCTTCGCTGACTTCACTTACACAGGACTTTGCGAATGAAAATATGCAGTACTATCCCTCTCTCCTTTCGGTCAAGGGCAGAAAGTGAGCAATGTCAGTAAAGGTTTTTCAGTGTCTCCCTCTCAGCTGGAAAGACAAGCCATCCACAGCTGGCAAGCTCGCCTTGTCTTTGTGCTTTGGAGAGATTTGGCTCTGGGGTTCTTAACGGGATCAAGCTCAACCACACAATTTTATCCTGTCAAACGCACTGAAAACCTTTCTGGGGTGATTTATCATGGAAATGCACATGGCAGGGAAGGGGACGGGCATTACAGGAAGCAGAGGAAGCCACTCTCGGCCTGCAGTGCTCGGCTGGCAGGATGCCCGCAGCTGCCCTGACACAGGGATGGGTAGGCTCCTGTGAGAAGACCACCTCCTGGAAATAAATAATCATTGTCGGGACAGTCCCACTCCAAGACGCGTGTTAACGCAGAACAGCCAGCCTCGAAACCCCGCCAAAGAGCATGGCAGGGTAAAGGGAGCCAGGTTAATTTGCAGCTGTGGCCAATTCCTGGGAGATCAACTAAAATATGACTAGCTCAGATGCGCTCCCAGAAATCAATAGCAGCACCATCACTAATTTAAAGCCAGGGCATTCACAGCTAACTCAAGTCACTGCAAGAGAGAGGCAGGTAGAAGAACATCAATAACCCGAAATTTGAGGCTCTCTTCTATATCCTCAACATAGCCGTGAATAGTTTGCCTCCTCTCTCTTCACCTCCCTCCCTGGATACGGAGGCTCATCTCAGGACACCCCTTGTTCTGTAGAAGTGACTTTGTTTTTATGTTGGTGTGTGTGCCAGCACGACAGCGTTAACAAATGTGGGCTCAAATGGAAAGCCATTGTCGTTTGTCAATGTTGCTTTAAAATAAAGGTGCCAGATTGCTCTATGGGGCCTGTGAGGGCAGAGATGCCCGTTGTTCAAGGCTGAGAGCCTGCTCTCACGGGGCAGGATGCTGAATCCCAGGAACACACAGATGGAATACAAAAGGCACCTGCCTCCAGGCCCTTGCATCTAGGGGGGGGCATGAACCAGAGACAGAGATTGAAAATTAGCTAAAAGGAAGACCACTGCACTAACGCACGGTGCTTTGAAAGAGGTGAGCCCAGTGTCCTGGGACAGAGAGAAGCCTCCGCAGGGCCTGGCCTGAGAACAGCCTATATAGGACGAAACGATGCCTTGGCTCACAGGCCAATGCGTGGGTTGCCCAGCAGACCTCTCCTCAGAAGCTCAGCATGTAGCCATTATTTTTAGGGACTTAGCAACATTTGAAACCATGCAATTTTACTTTGTCTATTCTTGTTTGTTCACAAAATTATCCTTTTCAAGACAAACGTGAGAGTTTGAAAATTCACTAACAATGAGGGGAGGGGCACTAGAAGCAAGCAGGAGTGAAGAGGGGTGGTTTTCAAAGTTTCAAGTGATGAATATAGCATTCTTCTTCTTAAACACATTTTTATTGATTTGGGAGAGGAAGGGAGAGAGAGAGAGAGAAAGAGAGAGAGAGAGAGAGAGAGAGAGACATCAATGATGAGAAGGAGTCATTGATTGGCTGCCCCCTGCACACCCCCCACTGGGGATCAAGCCCGAAAGGCAGGCTTGTGCCCTTGACTGGAATCGAACCTGAGACCCTTCAGTCCGCAGGCGGACACTCTATCCACTGAGCCAAACCAGCTAGGGCTATAGCGTTCTATTTCAAAAGGGGCTTGAAGATGGCCTTCTGGGTTTTAGACTAAACAAACAAACAAATAAATAATACAAAGAATTACCAAAACTTATAAAATTCTGCCATTTGTGACCAAATGGATGAACCTTGAGGACATTATGCTAAGCAAAACAAGTCAGACAGAGAAGACAAATACCATAGAATCTAATTTATATGTGGAATCTAAAAAAAGAGAGAGAGAGAAAAACAGAACTGATATACAGAGAACAGATTGGCTGTTGCTAAAGGTGAGCAGTGGGGGGTATGCAAATGGTAACGGTAATAAAAAGGTACAAACTTTTAGTTATAAAATAAATAAGTCATGGGGATGTAATGTAGTTAATAATACTGGATTAAATATTTGAAAATTTCTAAGAGAGTAGAACTTAAAAGTTCTCATCACCAGAGAAAAAAATTGTAACTATGTGTGTTGATACATGTAAACTAAGTTTACTGTGGTGACCACTTATCTCTATATAAATTTATCAAATCATTATGTTGTACACCTGAAACTAGTATAATGTTTTAAGTCAATTATATCTTTAAAAAAGTAGGAGCTTTCCAGAATTTAGAGTGGGTCTAGATCACTTTAATTTTACTATTTAATATGTATGCTACCATCTGATACTAATAAATAACCAGGATTTTTTTTTAACTCATTGAAATCCAGAAGGGACTTTTTGGGTGAATAAAAACTGGGTGACTTAAAACAACAGACATTATTCTCTCATGGTCCTGGAGACTAGAAGTCCAAAACCAGGCGTCAGCAGGTGGGTTCCTTTCTTGAAGGTTCTTAAGAAGCATCTGCTCCTGCCTCCTAGCTTCTGGCAGCTGCTGGCAACCCCTGATGATCCTTAGCTTATATGTGTCATGCTGATCTCTGCCCTCATCTTCACATGGCTTCCCCCTGTGTGTCTACATCTCTGCCTCCAAATGTCCCTCTTCTTGTGAGGACACCAATCACTGAGCTAAGGTCTACGCTAAGCCAGTATGACCCCACCTTACTTTATTATATTTTTAAAGACTCTACTATGAATAAAATCATATTCACAAGTTCTGGGGGTTAATACTTCAACATGCTGCTATGAAAAAGAAGGAACTCTTACAATTTGCAACGGCATGGATGGAGCTGGAGAGCATTATGCTAAGTGAAATAAGCCAGTCAATGAAGGAAAAATACCACATGATCTCACTCATTCATGGATAATAGAGACCATTATAAACTTTTGAACAATAATAGATACAGAGGCAGAGCTGCCTCACACAGATTGTCAAACTGCAGCGGGAAGTCCGGGGAGGGTTGGGGGGCAGGAGGGAGCGGGGTAAGAGATCAACCGAAGGACTTGTATGCATGCATATGAGCATAACCAATGGACATAAGACACTGGGGGGTAGGGGAAGCCGGGGGATTGTCAAGGGCGGGGGGAAAAAAGGACACATATGTAATACCCTTTGTAATACTTTAAGCAATAAAAAAAAATACTTCAACAACTTCAACATATTTTTTAGGGGACGCACATCAACCCACAACAAATACTCACTAACCTTGCTCACTTTCCAACCATTAACTGTTTATCAAAGATCAGTTATTCATCTCCCAAAACTCAGTCCACACACATGTTGTCAGCTCCCCCTTTTATCTTATTTTCTCATCTTGAATATTGCCTGCATACCTCCCAAAACCATGGGGGAATTATGCATTTGGCAATAACCAGAGAGGAAAAGATTCTTTTCTGACTTTTTAGCTGAAGGGCTGTGTGATCTGCTCACTGTTCCCCACTCTAAAATGGATGTGTATGTGCATATCCAAGTTTGTTATGCTTGAACATAATGTATCTGAAAGGGCTCTTTGTGGTTTCTCTATTTGCACTCTCATTTTTCTTCTTTCTGTAGAGACTTGACATTCTAGAACACTGCACATTCTGAACAAAATGCTTCTCTCTTATTCAGCACCACATTTTGGTAGATAAAAGGTGAATGAACTACTAAAAGTAATCTATAATTTTCTCTTAACAAGTGGCAGAGGAGTAATGGGGTAATGATGTTTTTATAAAGGAAAGACTAATTACAGGGGGAATCAAACAGCAAAGACCCGATTTTAATCTTTCATAACATAAAATGTCACTAACACATCTGCGTATTTTAGCTTTTTCATAATAGTAGCTTGAAATAATCACAGTTGGGGAACACGTTTGTACTAAAGTTGTCCCAAAGTTTGATTTATAGTTGGTCATCTTCCATTTGGCAGCAGATTAGAAAAAAAGGCAGCAGCAGTGAGAAGTCTGGCAGACTTTGCCCTTGAGGTTAGGATATTAAACAAAAATGAAAACGAATCTATCTTCAGACAGAAGTGTGGTACTTAAAAGTTGAATGTTTGAGAGACAATCTTGTAAAATGTTTTTTTCTTAAAAATAATTTTATTAGCCCTAGCTGGTTTGGCTCAGTGATAGAGCATCAGATTGCGGACTGAAGGGTCCTGGGTTTGATTCTGATCATGGGCACATGCCCGAGTTGTGGGCTCTACCCACAGTGTGGGGTGTGCAGGAAGCAGCCAATCAATAATTCTCTCTCATCACTGATGTTTCTATCTCTCTCTCCCTCTCCCTTCTTCTCTGAATCAATAAATATATATTTTTTAAAAATGATTTTATTAGAATTAAAACTGTAGAAAATAGTACCATGTTTCAAAAGTTGTGTAAGAGATCTATTCTAATTTCCCTTGCTTTCTGGAGCTAGATAAATCTATATATAACCATCCCTGGTGCATGCTTCACTCATTATCTCTATATATAGATCTGTAGACAGAATATTCACTGTGAACATAGGTCACACTGTATTCACAGGAGGATTGCATCTTAAAACCTTGAATCTACAAAATTCCTTAAATAGAGTTGGCCCTGGGAAGTGAGAAGTCAGAGGTATTTATATATCTATATAGCTATTGTAGATTGTCTAACTACTATACTATACACCAGAAACTAATACAAAATAATATTAAATGTCAACTGCAATTGAAAAATAAAATTAAAAAATAAATTTAACTGATTTCTATATCATCTTTAGGACAAAACACATTATAAATATACTAGAGGCTCAGTGCACGAAATTCGTGCAAGGGGCGGGGGGGGGGGGGTTCTGG
>NW_005370140.1:423038-428465 GCF_000412655.1 Myotis brandtii
CCCCCAACTGCCCTCCCCTGCAGGCCTGGGTCCCCCCAACTGCCCTCCCCTGCAGGCCTGATCACCCCCAACTGCCCTTCTCTGCTGACCCAGTCACCCCTAACTGCCCTCCCTTTCAGGCCTGGTCCCTCCCAACTGCCCTCCCCTGCAGGCCCAGTCACACATAACTGCCCTCCCTGCTGGCCATCTTGTGTCCACATGGGGGCGGCCATCTTTGACCACATGGGGTGGCCATCTTGTGTGTTGGAGTGATGGTCAATTTGAATATTACTCTTTTATTAGATAAAATTAGTAATAAACAAATTATACCCTTAAAACATTTCAAGAAATATTTTAAAAGAAACTATGTTTCAGATAAATATCCATGTCTTTTTTTAAAAAAACAGACAATGGAAAAAGGCCCGAAGAAACTAAAAAGAAAGAGTAATTATAAGAGCAGAAACAAACAACAGAGAAAACATAGCTTTAAAATAAAGTACCAGCAAATCCAACAAATATTTCTCTGAGGAGACTAATAAAAATGCTAATTCCCTGGTTAGACTAATCAGGTATAAAAGAGTGAAGTATATAATCAAGTATAAAAGAGCGAAGACAAATAAACAACAGCAAAAAATAAACAGGGATCACACTACAGATAGAGCAGAAAATTAAAAAGATAATAACTTCAGCTAAGAAACTTTAAAACACATAAAATTGACACTTTCCTAGAGGGAAAAAAAAGTAATTACCATAACGTGACTCATGAAGAAATAGAGAACTTGAAAAGTTTCATAATCATTAAAGAAATTAAATTAGTAGTTAATGGTCATCCCACAAGGAAAGAAAAATAAATGGAATTTCAATCTTTTAAAAAATCTCCTAGGGAATAAATACAAAGAATATGCTTCAATTCATATGCAGTTGAACCTTGAAAAACATGGTTTTGAACTGAATGAGTCTACTTATCATTTATACACAGGGTTTTTTTATGTGTGTGTTTTTTTCCAATAAATACCTGTTTCTGTTTCCAATCCAAAATTGGGAGTCCACAGTTGTGGAGGGATGACTGTATGCATTGATCTGTGCCACTTTATACAGGGAACTTGAGCATCCACAGATTTTAGTATCCGGGGGGATTCCTGAATCAACCTCCAGTGGATTCCCGGTCAGGGCACATACCCAGGGTCTGGGCTCAATCCCCAGTGTTGGGCTTGCAGGAGGCAGCCAATCAATGATTCTCTCTCACCATTGATGTTTCTATCACTCTTTCCCTCTCCCTCCCTCTCTGAAATCAATAAAAATATTTTTGTAAAAAGAGTCAACTATGTATCCTGGACATACTTGCACTTACGTACTAGAAGACAGAGCAGTTGATGGGAATAAAGAGCAATCAAATGAAAACAATTCAAATGTGTAACACCGAGAAATGGAGAAAAAAATATATGGCGATTTAATACTATAGAATCTTCTAAGTGAAGAAGTGAAGTGAATGAGCTACAGCTGCACACATCAAGGTGGATGAAAACCAGAAAAGTGAGGGAAAGTGGTCACAGAAAACCTCATACAGTATGATATCACCTATCTACATGGAAAGATGTAAAAAATAATAAATACAAGTAATACCAAGTGTCATGGAAGTTCTGAGGAAGAGCTTCTGCCTTTGGGAATCAGGGAAGTAACATTTAAACTGGACTTTGAGCAACAGAGACAATTTCTGGAAAGAGACAGAGAGGATCGAACACATGTCAACGCAGTCCAAGCAGAGAAACAGTCTGAGCAACGGTACTAAGGTTCCCTTCTTCTTCAGATAACAATGTAACTGAAAAGTTAGGCATGTCTACAAAGCATCTCCATTTATTTTTTTTGTTTGTTTGTTTTTTGTTTTTGTTTTTCTAATTTTCATATTAATTTTTTAATTCTTTTTTAAAAAAATATTATAATAAGTATTACAAAGGGTATTACATATGTGTCCTCCCCCACCCCTCCGCCCTTGACAATCCCCTGCCCTCCCTTACCCCCCAGTGTCTTATGTCCATTAGTTATGCTTATATGCATGCATACAAGTCCTTCGGTTGATCTCTTACTCCCCTCCCTTCTGCCCCCCAACCCTCTCTGGCCTTCCCACTGCAGTTTGACAATCAGTTTGAGGCAGCTCTGCCTCTGTATCTATTATTGTTCAAAAGATTGTAATGGTCTTTATTATCCATGAATGAGTGAGATCATGTGGTATTTTTCCTTCATTGACTGGCTTATTTCACTTAGCATAATGCTCAACAGAGACAATTTCTGGAAAGAGACAGAGAGGATCGAACACATGTCAACACAGTCCAAGCAGAGAAACAGTCTGAGCAACGGTACTAAGGTTCCCTTCTTCTTCAGATAACAATGTAACTGAAAAGTTAGGCATGTCTTGGGAAATCATAAGAGCAGAGGTAAGGTGATAACAGAGACAGGTTGGGGCTAGGGAGCCAAGAGGCCCTGGCCTGCTATATCCCAGGGATCTCTGTTCTTGTCTTCCCCCTTGAACAGTACCCTGTCCTGTGAGCCACACCCTCTCACCTTCTCCCAAGTCCTCGCTCTGCTCCTCTTCCCCAACACCACTCCTATTCCCAACACCTGAAAATAACAGCAGATGATGCTGCATTATGATCAACAGCACCACCTCCAAATGAGTGTGAAATAACATCAATAATCTGGATAGAAAAGGTCTGCATTGACCCAAAGCATTCAGCAAACCCCTGAAACCTTGAGTCCACCAAGAGAAGGCCCCCGTGTATAGCTGGGGGATCTGTCCCTTGAGCAAGAATTCTCACACGCATACCTAATTTGGGAGATAGCTCCATAAACAAACACTGTGCTTTCCACCTATATTCATTCCATACATATTTATTGATCACTTAAAGCCAACAGGAGTTGGAGCCCTGCAGCCAGTCTCATTATAGTTGCTCCTCCATCCCAATGGTAGTTTTCAGTGGTAATAGCCAAGTGTTATTAGACATGATCCAGAAGTGATTAGCCACTTATTTTCATTTTGCAGAACAGCCATTCAGTGTTCATTCAAGCACTAATGCTTTCCAAAACCAAATGGGAACTGTATTGAGTAAAATACTCTTCATTGCATTGAAAATAGTTTGTTGTTCAAGGTGATGTTTGAGATGTAAACAAAAAAATCATTGGCAGAATATCAATTTGTACTTTTTTAAAAATTACTTTCTCTTATCATTTCCCTTCTAACTGATGTTAATACATTTAAAAATAAGAACAGAGAAAATATATTTTGTGTAATATAACTCAAAAGAAGAGCTCTACTTTTTTCCAGGAAAACGGTGAGGGGCGGGGCTTATTTTTCCTTGCTCTCTCTTATTTTGCGCTTAGAAGATTTTACAGCAAGTTGAACTCAGTTGAACAAGAATATGGAGGCTGCTCTTTGTAAGGAAAACAATGTTATTGACCTCTGATCAAAAGGAGTGGTGATGAATTTTAACTGATCCAACCCTATGCTTTAAAATATTTCCTCAGTTCTACCTCAAACAAGGCTCCCGAAAGAAAGAGTAATTATAAGAGAACTGAGTGGGACTTGGGGTGCCAGATGTTACCAATGTATTACGATCATGTGTAAGTGGAGCTGGTTAAGAGCCTTAGCCAGAGACCAAACTCAGAGCTCAGAACACAGATCCAGCCCGTCAGGGTACCAGACTGAGGCTAGGAGAGCAAGAGCAAAGCTGGTACACAAAGCACAGGACGTTTTTGTTATCAGTTCAGAGATCTACCAAGCACACATTTATGTTATGGCTCCAGGGTTTGGAATTCTGGTCTCCCTTTTTAAAGAGATAGGCCCACAGCTGAAATTTCTCAGAAAAACAAAAAACTAATGATTCACAAAACAATAAGCTGAGAAACAGACGAAATCAGTGAGTGTGGAACAGAGCTCCTCGATACAAGGCAGACCCTTGGCTGCATTAGCATTGAGCTCTAAACACTTAAACTAGCCAGCCTGCTTTAGAACCCAATTCATCAACAATTATTGGGGCTACTCAAAATATTAAGTGACAAAGTGAGAGCATGAGGGCTATTTTGTTTATAAGTGTGAGAAACTCACCCAGAAATAATTAAGGCAAAGAAAGTATATTGAGGTGCATTCTGGAACCTAAGCCAGGCATAATTGGACCTGAATAAGATCTCAAAGCAGGAACACATGCACCGCGAGGATTCCTCTCCCTCCCCAGCCTCTGCTTCTCTGGGTGCTCCTGCTACATTCTCCTCTCCATCGTGACCAGCAAGCCTAGTGTTGTAGGTCTTAAAGCCCCAGCCCTCAGAGACTGACTTACTACTTTCTCTGATCCAAGTGCAGGAGGAAGTTGGTGGCCCAGATCCAGTCAGATGCCCAAACATAAACCAGTCAACTCTGGCAAGACAGCAGGCTACTTTGGCCCCAGCTGGATCAGATGTCCAACCTTGTATTAAGTCAGGGGTGGTCAAAGGGATGAAGTCCTGACAAAACATGGCCATTTGGGCAGAAACAAGAAAGATGAAGTTGGGAGCTGTCAGTTCCAGAAGCAGCAGATGCTGAGCCTATAAATAGTACATATTCACAAAACAAAGTAAATTAGCCATGAACTACACATCCTACAATTATCGGGTTAATAGCACAATATTTTATTAGGTCAAGAAGAAAGACTCAGCTGCCCCTGGCTATCAGCCTGTCCTTTATATAATCTTCTTTAAGAATTGTTGCAACTCTTTCTCCCAGATGGAGATGAAACTTCTACACTCCTCAGTTTCTAAGTCTCTCCCCAGAACCCACAGGCAGGTGAGGGTATGGTTTGCAGTTCATAAACCCCCCCCCCCCCCCCCCCCCTCCCACTGAGAGGCAGGGTAACCGAAAAGGAAGAACCAGCTTTCCTGACAGAGTTGGTTCACATTCTAAATCCCGGCGCTCTAGCTTTGTGACTGTGGGCACATTGCTGAACCTCTCTGAGCCACAGTTTCCTCACCTGCAAGATATTGGAAAGAATACATACCTTGCAAGGTTGTAGAATGGCTGTATATGGAGCACTATGCCTGACACATGGTAACTATTGAATTATGAATGCGAATGACTCCCTCACATCCTCTAAGAGTGAATGTACACTTGGCCCTGGGAATGTCTGCAGGCCATGTTCCATTTCATACTAACCTATTTCCTTGAGAAAAGCTCCCTTTCCTACCCTGTATACCCAGAGGACACCGTTAATATAGATTCCAATTAGGCTGTACTAAAAAGAACGAGGATGAGATGGGGCAGGGCCATTTTTACTTTGGCTTTTCCCATAGGTTTTCTTATTTTATCTGAAATGATGCTACAAAATATCTCAAATCCAAAGATAACTTTCAAATCTGATCTAAGAAACACAATCTAGCAGCACTAATACCCTACTATATGTATGTATGTGTGTATGTATATATATT
>NW_005370140.1:448059-454470 GCF_000412655.1 Myotis brandtii
ATTATTTTATATAGAGATATAGATAATATATTACATATATCATTATATTTTGTTTAATATTTAAAATATTATATTATACATTTATAATATATTTTGTAATTTGATTTTTATTTTATCTTTTTAAATGTACCCAGGTATTTTTTAAATGAAATATTCAGGAAAACAATAGCTAACATTACCTCCAGAGCATAGTTGCCCAGCAGGATTTCAGAGTATTAATCCTTTTATTTTACAAATAAGGAAACTGAAATTGAGGTGAACTGACTTGTCTGTCTCAGGTCAGCCAGTTTAAATATCAGGGGCAACTTGAAGCCTTATTTCCAGCCCAGTGTCTCCCTCACACATTCCCTGGCATATGTGTGAAGGCAGGAGCCTCAGCGGGCCCCAGAGGAGAACAGAGAGAGAGCTGCACAGAGATTGGAGCAGATCCCAGGTCCCTCAAATATACTCTCTGATGAAGGAGAGAAAAGCAGGCCTTACACCTCACACTTTCTCCTGGCCACTTTCCCTGGCCAGATGTAAGTGACTTGAGAATTATCTATTATTTTGTAATGTCTGAAGTTCTATTAACATAAATAATCAAAAACAGCTTGCAGGACTGGCTGGTGTGGCTCAGTGGTTGAGCATTGACCAGGAGGTCACAGTTTGATTCCCAGTCAGGGCACATGCCTGGGTTGTGGGCTCAGCCCCCAGTAGGGGGCATGCAGGAGGCAGCCTATCGATGATTATCCTTCATCATTGATGTTTCTCTCTCTCTCCCTCTCCCTTCCTTTTTGAAATCAATTTTTTTTTTAAAAATTAAAATAGCTTTCATTACGGCCCCTCAAATAGCAATAGTAATAGAAAAAATAATGTAACCAGCAAGTGATAATAAATGATTCCAATATTCCCATCTCAATTTCTGGCTTTGAGTCATGTCAACTAGAAAAATACAAATGCTTGTGACATCCCTGTACACCCCATTCCTTGCTTCCATGCTTTTGCTCCTGCTCACCTGCTGGATAGAATTTCCTTCTGCTTTTTCCTTGGCTCACTCATCCTTTGAGATGGGTAGCTTAGGCACCACCTCCTCCAGGAAGCTTTTCCTCACTCATCTTTGTGCCCTGGTCCATTGTAGGCCTCAGTGAAGGTGTACTGGGTGTTTTATGTTGAATGGAAGAGGTGTTTTGCTATAACTCAATACCAGAATTCCCCCTTTTCCAATCCCAACCTACAGCAGCCATCCCAACATCTCCTCTAACAACACTTAAAGGCATGTAAATTAGGCCATGTCTGTCACAAGCCACTGAAGCTGTGGGAATGTCTGCTAGAAAATGTAGGCTTCCTTTTCTAACAGAAAGAAAGGAAGTAGAAAGCAGCAAAACAGAGCGGTGGGGAGACAGGATGATGTGGGCAGAGAAATCACACAGCAGTACTTAGGGCAGGAAGCAGGCTAGGTAAAATGAACACCTATCTGACCTTGTCCAAAACCACTGCTTCTTCTCTTGTGGTTTTTAGCAAGCTGCCCTTTGGCCTAGGATTCCTCAGTCTACAGTCACTCCCAGCAAAAAGCAGAGGGCGTATGAATTGAATTTGGCCCATGGCAGCTTCCACAACCAAGATCATTACCTCTTTAAATGACCTCTACCCCAAATTATACCTGTGACCCAGATGTCCCTACAGCAGGACGAGAGGGACAAGTGGAGGTCCAGAAAGTATGGGCTCTGCCCTAAGATAGAACTCAAGGAGGCATTACATGATTTAGAGGAGAGACAGCAGGAAAAACAAGCTTGGCCTGCCCAGGTTAGGTGTCCCAGGGCACAGCCATGTTCCTCAGCTACTGAGAAAGTCTACCCAGGACCAAGCTGGGCACAGATAACTAGCTCCAGGACAAAATACAGGCCAGATTTCAAATCGGAATTTCTCTGATTCTGATTCTCATCTGTACAGCTAATAAATCAAGCTTAATCAAGCTCACTTACTTACAAACTTTGGCTGGCATCCAAGTTACCAGTCTGCGACCCTGGAGCTCATTGCACCTTATGGTCTGTGGTCTTCTATAGCCAACAATTAGCTCCAGAATGCAATACAAGCTGCCATTTCCATTCTGGTCATGGTTACCATGGGGATAACCTTATGCTTCTTTGTAGGAACCAACTATAATGCTTTTGGTAATGGCCCATAGCCTTGACTCTTGGGAGACTAGACACATTATTAGACAATCAGAGCACTTGTATTTGAAATTCCTCTCCTTCCCTAGAAGCTTAAGTATTGGTGAGAAGGTCAAAGGACACGGGAGAGGAGTGTGCACCCCTTCCATTAGAAAAGCTGTTTCTGCTGCTCCTTTCCTTTGCCGGTGGAGTCTAGATATATTTTATATTAGAGAGAGAGAGAGAGAGAGAGAGAGAGAGAGAGAGGAAAGAAAAAATGGCAGCTGAATAAGCAGACCTGTTGTGCACCCTCCCAGGGCCAGACTGGGACTACAACTAAATTGGAGAACATTCACCTGGAATTACTTTTTATATTAAAAAAAAAAGAGAGAGAGAGAGAGAGTGAGGAGAGAAAAAATGGCAGCCGAATAAGCAGACCTGTTGTGCACCCTTTCAGGGCCAGACTGAGACTACAACTAAATTGGAGAACATTCACCTGGAATTACCAACCGAGGTCCAGCTGAGGGCACTTATATCAGGAAGGAGAGAAAACACCTGTGAAACGTGGGGTTCGGGGTGCAGACTTTTCTTCCCGTGGGTTCTTGTCCTCACGAAGTTTGAAGAATAAACTCGCGGACAAAAAGGCTTCTTTGAAAAATAAAATGTAGAAGTTTATTGGAAACAGATACAAACTCCATCTGGGCAGGGGTGTCCCCAAAGGGAAGCCCTGGGGAGGGGTCCCCAAATGGGAAAAGCCTGCTCTCTCTCAAAATCAATCTTAAAAAAAAAAGTGTCTCGTGTCTCTTGGTCTCTGATTTATATAAGCTGCAGTTGTTTGTCTGAACCTGACCTTTTTTAATTGGTTCCTTTCCTTAATTTTGGACCCCCTCTGCTTTCCTCATTGGTCATTCTGCTACATAGAATTAGTTTCAAAGCTCAAAGCCCTCGTGGTGCCCCTCTTATTCTCTCCTTATCTTGCTAGTTAGAGTTGCCTTTGATCTCCCATCTGTTCAGGCCAGAGATATCTCTGTCCTGGGTTTATGGCTGTTTTAATTGCTCAGGTCAGAAATGTTCCCATCTGCCTGGAGCATTTCTCTATCCTCTGTACAAGTAAGATAAGTACCTGGCATCTTCAAGTCTCCATCTATGCATTCCTCTCCCATGGACCCTCCTTACTCCCTAAACCTTCCTAATTAAGCTAGCTAGTCAACCCTTTCACCTGGAGACCAGTAGGAAGGGCAAGGTCATGAGAGGAGCTGACCCAGCTTCCAGGGGCAGCAGGCCATTAGGCCAAGAGTGAGGAGGGAGCTTCTGGCCATGGGAGAGTCTGTTTCCTCAGAAGATAGAGGCTCCTGAGCCAGAAGCGCCAGAGCCCACGTAAAATGCAACATGAAAGGCAGCATTGCTGCTGGCCATGGCAGAATCTGGGGCCGGTAGACCAGAGCCGGTCTGAGAGAGCAGTTTAATTTTTTATTTTGTTATTTTTAAAACCCAGAGCACAGGAATTTTCAATTGCAGCTACTCACCCAAGGCTTTGGTACAGGGAGGGAGGCGTAGACTTGAGGTGCTTAAGGAGAGGCTGGGGTCAGAAACATTGGGGGAAGATGTGAAAAACAGCAGCCAGGCATATTTGGTTGTAGGCCCCAAACCAAAACAGCCATTCCCTCCCCGCCCCTCCCCCCATAAAGCTAGCCACTCCCAGTAGCCACAGGGCAGGAAAAGAAAAAACAACAACAACAACAACCGAGCCTTAGGTGATACAGCCTGTCCCACCCTCAGGAGCCCCGCATGCCACACCCTGCGTTTTGTCCTTTTCAGAGAAAACAAAAGCAGGGGCCAAGCAGATGCATATGGGTTTGGACAATGTCAGAAGCATCAGTGACTGGATTGGAGGAGGGACCATCCACCCACTATCCTGGGAACCAGACTGGTACTTTCCCCACGTGGGAGAGCTGATAAAAACTCCAGGTTTCCAGCTGATGCCTCAGGTCTCTATACAAGGATCTCTGTCCAGCAGAGTAATATTTTGGGCCACTCATGTAAGAGTAGCTCTGGGACAGGGAAACACACCCACCACCTTTCCTGAATGCTAAATGGCATCTCCCCCACCTAACGCCCTCTCAGAAAAAACTTTTGAGTGATTAAGATTGACAGCTGGCTAGCAGGCAAAGGCAGGCAGAGGCGGAGCCCAGGAAGATGGGAAGTTTGCTGAAAGCCAAAGGAGGACAGTTCCTGACAGTGTTTAGCACCTAAGTACCTCACAGGAAGCCCAGAATTGGCAGACAGAAGAGAGGACCAGGATCCAAAGGGAGCCCCCTAGGGGCACTAAACTGTGCTGAGACAAACACCACTTCACTTTTATTGTTTCTTTTTTTTTCCTTCTTTTTTTCTTCTTCCCTTTTTTCTTTTCTTTTTTTATTTTTTCTCTTTCCTTTCTTTTTTCCCCTATTTTAATTTATCTTCTTTATCCATCTGCTCTTTGATTTATTATTTTTCTAGTTTCTGTACTTTCATTCATTTATCTAATTTTCCTCTTCCCTTTTCCTAGACAATTTTTTTCACTTTTTCTTTCTCTGTTTTCTTTTTCTCCTGCTCTCTCATCTCTTTCCCTTTTCTTATTTTAAGTCTATCTGCTTTCTCCTCTATTTTCCCTTTCAACATTTTTTTCTTTTCTTTTTTTTCTTCCTCCGTTATTTTAAACCATTTCCCTCCCCCCTTTTCCCCTAATTCTTTATTTTCTTTATTTCAGGTCTGCATTCTACATTTTCCTCCCCCTTGTGTTTTTTTGTGTGCTTTGTTTGTTTCATTTTGTTTTCTCCTCATATTTTTTCTTTCTATCATTTTTGCTCTCTTTTCTCTTTCCTAATTCTCCCTTCTCTGGTGGTTGCTTCTACTGGTGCTGTAGGGATCTTGTTTTTGTTTTGTTTCTTTTGTTTCGTGTTTTATTATGTTGTCTTTTCTTCTGTTCAGTCAGCACCTCCACAACAGCTCGTACGATGTGGTTGGGGGTAAGTCACATAATCAGCCAGCCTGAGAGGAGACTCCATCCATGAACAGGACAATAACATTCAAGACCCAACTACAACAGGAGAACCTGGGAGGCCTGGGAAGCACGGGTGTGGGATGGAGGGGATCAATGGGAAAAAACAAACAAAGGGGACATCTGTAATACTTTCAACAATAAAGATAAATTCATTTTTTAAAAAAACAACACCATTCAACACCTGACTATTTAGGCAGGGGCACTAACCTTTTTTTCTTAGATTGTCAAATAAAAAAATGACCACAGCCGACAACAACAACAAAAATAGATACCACAGTTCAAAGTGGGGAACAAAACACTTGGTTCTACACTTGACTCAGCCACCAACCCTCTCTGTGAGATAAATTACTAAAACTCTTAGATCCTGATTCCTTATCAATAAAGTGAAGAGTTTGACCAAAAAAATTTTTTTTCAAAGTTCCATCAGCTAATATTTTTTAAAATAAATCTTTATTGTTCAGATTATTACAGTTGTTCCCCTTTTTTCCCCCCATAGCTCCCCTCCACCCAGTTCCCACCCCACCCTCTGCCCTTACCCCCTCACTGTCCTCATCCATAGGCGTACGCTTTTTGTCACCGGGTCAAAGGTCATACACATGGAAAATGTAGCTATTTCCATCCGCAACGTGTCCCTGTGCTCGGAAAGGTCTCTCATGACTTGTCCACCCTCTACTCAGAAAGGGGTGCAGAGCCATGTAACGGCTTTTTAAAATAATGTATCCTCTTATGTTTAAAATGAGGATTTCGCTACCAAAACTGAGGAGAAAGCAACACTACAGCTGCTCTCGCCCCTCTTGCCCTTCTGGTGATAGTTGTGCGTGGGGCTGCGAGCTGGTTCTCGGGCCGTCGACGAAGCTGTCTGAGCGGCTCGCTCGGTTCCTCTGGCTTCCCAGGGGCCGTCGCAGCCTCTCAGGGGCGGTCAGAGCCTTGCAGGGGCCGTTACAGCCTCACGCAGCCTCAGAGGGGCCGTCGCAGCATCATGCCACCTTGCAGGGGGCGCCGCATCCCACGTTGGGGATGAAGGTGAGAGACAGAAGCTCCTCTCGCTGTCTCTCCTGCTGCTCCCTTGTGTATCGCCGATGCTGGAAGTTTCTGAGAGCAGTCTGCAGGTGCTCGACATCATACTTTAACTGGTCAACACGAAGTTTGTTATTCTGTCTTTTGTTGGGCAGCTCCTTGATGGACAAAATCTCTAGGCATTCTTGCTGGCTGAATATCTGGTATGCTTGCTTGGATTTC
>NW_005370140.1:454676-468473 GCF_000412655.1 Myotis brandtii
GAACCTGAGTCTGCTTCTTGAGTGTGTCCCTTATAGATGCGAGGAGTTGAAATCTGCAGTTTGTTGGGTTAGGCTGCAAAAGCGCAGGTGGTTCCTTTTGTGCCACTGGCACAGCTTGGGTGGGGATGTAAATTGAGTAGGGCGGGGTCTCAGAGAATCACCACGGCGGAGCAAACAGCAATGGTTGTTGTCAGCCTCTCTGCGACTCCTCGCCTCTCCGGGACTCCGCGTCTCCGTGTCCCTGAGTGCCGCGCCCCCACAGCCACAATGATCCCTGCGAGCAGTTCTGCGAGAAAGCCACCCTCGCTCTCCGACCCACTGTAAGACAGTCCAGCCTCTCCTCGTAGGGGTCTGGGACCTCAGAATCCCGCCCCAAACAAGCTCAGTGGATTCGAGAGCTTATATCCCCTTCCAATTGAAAAAAACCGCGCATCCAGTTGCAGCCCGCCTGGTGCGCATCTCCATACCTCTGTTCTTGGCGCCTCTGGACCTCCTACTCAGTCTCAATGTGCTTCTTTCTTTCCTTCCAGTTGTAGAACTTCGACTGGGCCAGCTTTCCCATGGTTCTGGATGATAGCTGTTTTGTCTTATAGTTGGTAGTTTCAATGTTGTTGTGGGAGGCAGCACGCACCGGTCTATACCTTATGCCGCCATCTTGGTTCTCCCTCCATCAGCTAATATTTTGATAATTTGTTCTGCTCTCAACTTACAAAATAATTTCTCCCCTACTTGGACAATGGTACAAGTGGTCAAGTGAAAAGATAGGAAAAAATTGCAAGACTGAAACTAATTCATATCACAGGGCCAGAGGGTAGAGAATTCAATAAGCCAAAAGTTAAGATGAAGCTTGGAGTCTGAAGTCAGGCAAGTGGCCAGTCGTCAAGGATCCCAAAGAGCAGATCCAGATATTCAGAGAGAGGACACCATGGCCAAAGTACGAGGACATCAAGAAAACCTGAAGGAAGAAATCATAACTGAGTGACATGATGGAGTAGACTATGTCTATTCCAAGTCAGAAAATCATGAGTCAAAAGCCAATGAGAGGTCAGTATCTTGAGAAAGAGCAAGAGAAAATCAAATCCCAACAACTTGTCCTCTAAAACACTGTCATATGTATCAGGCCATGCATGTCACGGGCCACTATGGGAGCTCTGGAAAATATCTGATGGAAAATGTCGGTTCCCTTCCCAGGTCTGGGTTCCCAGAATGTAAGTGGACAATGGAAGAAAAACATCCTAGAACCATCCTATGGGAGCAAATGAATAGAGGTCTGAGATGCAGGCATCCAGAGGCTCATTTTGGACCACATGTTTTGCTGCCTTGAAGTCCTTTCAAAGCCCCTCGGCTGGACCTCTGTAGGTGTGTCCTCTCATCTCTCCTATATCCTCTATCTAAGAGCTCTATTTCCTCAAAGTTTGGGGCTTGAAGATGAGAGCTTATTTATTATTTCAACAAATATTTATTAAGTACCTACTATAAGCCAAATACCGTGGTAGAAACTTAACATAAAGTCATATTGATTGCTACTTAAAAACCCAGATCTTTTGAGGTTAATTTTCTGATCCCATCTGAGTTCCTTGCTACTATACAACCTAAGGAGCTTTATATAGACTCCTAAAGAACATTCCCCAGGCCTTGGTTCTTCCAAATACAGTGAGAAAATAACTGGGTTCTTATCCAAGCTCTACCACCAACCTGCTTTTGGCTAAGCTTACGTCACAGAAACATTCATGCTCTCAGCTTCTGCCACAAGGACTTCATCTTCCCTCCTCTTTCTCTTTCACAAGCAACTGGAGGAGTCAGTGAACTAACACCCGTGAACTAAAATCACTTTGAAATTTGGTTTCATTGGTGACAAGCCAGCACTCAGCACAGAAGGGGGTTTCATGAGAATCAGGGCTTCCGCTTCAGCCTGGCTTCCTTAGCCATCCCCGTGTCAATCAGCTGTCACTGCTCCTTCTCCTCTAACCATGCAAATTTGAAAAGCCTGCAAAGCTCATCTGGAGTTCACATGCCCAAGCTTCAAACAGACAAGGACAACCCGAAATTGGAAATCAAGATGATGGCAGGTACTGCTGCTGTCTGTGAAAAATGAGCATGATAGAGACAGCCCCACTTCTCCCAAAGATGCCTGATGTTTATGAGTGATTCCAAACTCACTAAAAAGCCCTCATCCCCATGAACACATTTTGAAGATAGAAATCAATCTTACAATATAGCAGGAGAGCAAATCTGTTAGGAAAAATGAAGGGGAGAAAAACCACCTAATTCTAGAATCCTTTCTACTAAATAAATGAATCCCAGAGAAGTAAGACCGCATCCATATTTTCCCCTCAGTCTTGCCATTTACTAAGCAGCTGCAAGAGGTGAGATTGAAGAGAGAGACTGTCTAGCCGCCCTTACCAGCCATTCCGTCTCAATAAGCTAGGCTGGATGCCATCAGCGAGAGCTTACCTCCTCTGTCATTTCACCTCAGGGACCTCTCACCTCATTCTTGGCATTTTGTACTAGCCCAGGGTTTGTCTATATCAAACAAATAGCAAAGATCCTAACAGAACCAGTCACACTATACACCACAATATAATGGAAATCACTACACAAAGATAGGCTACCACAATCCCCTTGGGGCATTTGTGATCTTTAAAATAAGGCAGCAACACACAGAACTTTAATTTTTTTTAATTAAATCTTTATTGTTCAGATTATTACATTTGTTCCTCTTTTTTCCCCCCATAACTCCCCTCTTCCCAGTTCCCACCCCACCCTCCGCCCTCACTCCCCACCCACTGTCCTCATCCATAGGTCCCCAGACCGAGACGACTTATACTTCTCAGATCCTCAGACACTCAAGAACAAGGTCCTGACAGGCATACTGAAGCCCACAGCTGAAAATCATCATAGAACACATTGCACTGAGAATCCAACCAGTTTCAGGTAGAGGTAAGTTATCAAATAAGGCGGAAATGAGCTAGCAAAGTGAGGGAAAGGAAACAAAAGGTATTGGGGTAGAGAAGGATAGAAAGACATTTCCTGAATAAAAGTGCAAAATTGATGTCCACCAGGGCATGCTTACACACTAAAAAGTCCCTTTAATTCTTTCATTACTCATGTGTCCATAGTCTCTTACAGTGTTCCATAATCTGGAGAGTTCCAGGTGCATTGCAAAAGATTTATAGAAAACAGGTCTCACGCTGAAAAGAGAAAAGGGTTGGTGTCCAAAATTAGTATTGCCTTCCTCTCTATCTTCTCCTCACACTTCATCTCCCAGCCACTGCAGAGGAATCATGTGGACAATAAGCTGTACTCTTCCCCGGGGCCTTTCCAACCTGTTGTATGTCTTAGGTGCTTCTTTCCTGAGAAAAATTAGTCCATAGCAGGTCTGAGAGAAAAAGGTGATGTGAGAGTTCACAGAGCATCAGTAATTCAGTAAAAAGCCAGAGAGCTGTTGGCTGAGGGATGAAGAGACATATGTGCACAAGCAAGGGAGAAAATACACTTGGCACCTGCAGAACTAAGTCTTCGGGGTGGGGCCTCGTCACGTGCTCTATGTACCAAGAAGGAAAGGTGCTGAGATTTTGGAATTCCCTCAAAATGCTGTCATGAAAGAGGGAGGCAGCTGAGACTGGATGTGAAGAAGGAGTATACTGACTTCAGGAAAATATTGTAGGGCCATGTGAGAACATCCTGGCACATCAAACTCAAAATTCATGAAGATGCCCAAAGCCTGACATTAATAACTTGAATCTAAGACAAGAAATATTCTGTGAAACTCCATTCTGGCCCTTTTAAATTCTACATCCCAATTCTCTAGCTTCTAAGAATCAGAGACAAGTTGAGATAACCCAGCCTGTCTTCACTATAGTGACCTGCACCCTGTGGGTACTCAATGCATATTAAAGGAGTTGAATGCATGGCTACAAAATTCTAAATCAGCTGTGACTGACTCAGAGACCGGAGAAAGAACTTCTTATATGTAAGTATAGAGAAACCACAATTTTAGTCATACTCACCTTTCCAAGTGCCTCTGCTAGTAATATAAATAAGAACTCCAGGTGTCAATTAAATGTGTTATCTACAAGCCTGCAGCTAAGATGTCTTTTCAGTAAGGTGTTATAAAAGACTACTTGAAAGAATTTGAGAGCCATATTTGATGTTAGTGAGCTTTGCATTTTAAAGTTATTCTTCCCACAGTCAGCAAATACTCTATAACCAATCCAAAAGTAAAGAATAAATCTGGGAAGAATCAAGATGGCTGAATGAGAAAATAACATGTTCCTCAAGAGCAAGATTGGGCAGACACTGAACTCAACCAGGATTGTAACAAAAGTGTCCCATTGGAGAGACTAATCCCTGAAGGCCTTGATGTGGAGGGCAACAATGAAAATGCAGAGGCAAGAATTAGAAAGAGAACAACAAGAAAAGCCCAAAGTAAGTAGAAGGAAGAAAATAATAAAGATTAGAGTGAAAATAAATTACATAAAGATTAAAAAAATACAAAACATCAATGAAACAAAGAGTTGGTTCTTTAAAAAAATAAATAGGATTGATGAATCTTTAGCCAGACTTACCAAGAAACAAAAAGAGAGGACCCAAATAAATAAAATTAGAATGAAAGTGGCAAAATAACAACTGACATCACAGAAATACAACGGATTGTAAGAAAATACTTTGAACATCTATATGCCAACAAACTGGACAACCTAGAAAAAATGAACAAATTCCTAGAAACATACAATCTTCCAAAACTCAATCAGGAAGAAGCAGAAAACTTGAATAGATTGATAACAACTGAGGAAAGTAAAGCAGTCATTGAAAAACTCCCAGCAAACAAAAGTCTTGGACTGGATGGCTTCACAGGTGAGTTTTACCAAACATTCAAAGGATAACTAACACCAATCTTCCTCAAATTATTCTAAAACATTCAAGAGGAGGGAAGACTTGCAAGCTCTTTTTATGAGGCCAGCATTATCCTAATGCCAGAACCAGATGAAGACACTACAAAGAAAGAAAATTATAGGCCAATATCACTGATAACATAGATACTAAAATCCTCAACAAGATATTAGCAAATCAGATCCAACAATACATCTTAAAAAATCATAGACCATGACCAAGTGGGATTTATTCCAGGGATGCAAGGGGTTCATTATTCGAAAATCAAAAAACATGATACAACACATAAACAAAATGAAGGATAAAAATCACATGATCACATCAAGCTGCAGAAAAAGCATTTGACAAAATCCAACTCATTTATGATAAAAACTCTCAGCAAAGTGGGAATAGAGGGACCATACCTCAATGTAATAAAGGCCATATGTGACAAACACATAGCCAACATCATCCTCAATGGGCAAAAACTAAAAGCATTTCCCTTAAGATCAGGCACAAGACAAGGATGTCCATTTTCACCACTCTTATTCAGCATAGTACTGGAAGTCCTAGCCACAGCAATCAGATAAGAATAAATAAAAGGCATCCAAATTGGAAAAGAGGAAGTAAAACTGTCACTATTTGCAGATGACATGATATTGTATATAGAAAACACTAAAGACTCCAATAAAAACAAAACAAACAAACAAAAAACCCTGCTAGATTTAATAAATGAATTCAGCAAAGTAGCAGGATACAAAATTAACACCCTGAAATTGATGACAATTTTATACACCAATAGTGAACCCTCAGAAAGAGAAACCAACAGCAAAATAAGACACTAGAAATAAACATAACCAAGGAGGTCAAAGACCTGTACTCAGAAAACTATAGGACATTGAAAAAGGAAATAGAGGAAGACACAAAAAAGAAGAAGCATATACCATGTTCATAGATTGGAAGAATTAACATCATTAAAATGTCCATTCTACCCAAATCAATCTACGGATTCAATGCAATACTTATAAAAATACCATTGTAATATTTCAAAAATCTATGCCAAATATTCCAAAAACTTATATGGAACAAAAAAGACCCTGAATAGCCACAGCAATCTTTATAAAGAAGAACAAAGTTGGAAGGATCGCAATACCAGATATCAAACTGTACTACAAAGCTATTGTAATCAAAACAGCCTGGTATTGAGACAAGAATGGGCATATCAACCTATGAAACAGAACAGAGACCCTAGATATCGACCCATGCCAATATGGCCAATTAATATTTGACAAAGGTGGTAAGAGCATACAAAGGAGTGAAGATAGTTTGTTCAATAAATGGTGTTGGAATAATTCGACAGGTACATGCAAAAGAATGAAACTAGACCATCAACTTATACCATACATAAGAATAAACTCAAAATGGATAAAAAATGTAAGTTGTGAAACCATAAAAATCCTAGAAGAAACCATAAGCAGCAAAATCTCAGACATCTGTCATAGCAATATGTTTGCTAAGGCAAGGGAAACAAAGGAGAAAATTAACAAATGGGACTACATCAAACTAAAAAGCTTATACACAGCAAAATAAACCATCAACAAAATAAAAAGGAACCCACTGTATGGGTTTGTTTGCCAATGATACATCTCATAAGGGGTTAATTTCCAAAATATACAAAGAACTCATACACATCAACACCAGGAAGATAAACAATCTAATTTAAAAATTGTTAAAGGACCTGAATAGACACTTCTCCAAAGAGGACATATAGATGGCCTAGAGACATATGAAAAAATGCTCAAAGTCACTAATCACCTGAGAGGTGCAAATTAAACTGACAATGAGGTATTACCTCACACCTGCCAGAATGGCTACCATCAATAAATCAATAAACAAGTGCTGACAAAGACGTAGAGAAAATAACCCTAGTACTTTGCTGGTGGGAATGCAGACTGAGGCAGCCACAGTAGAAAACAGTGTGAAGCTTTCTCAAAAAAATTAAAAATTGATTTGCCATTTGATCCAATGATCCCACTTCTGGGAATATATCCTAAGAATCCCAAAACACCAATCAGAAAGAATATATACACCCCTATGTTCATAGCAGCATTATTTACAAAGCTAAGATCTGGAAACAGGCCAAATGCCCATTAGTAGATGAGTGGATAAAAAAGTTGTAGTATATTTATACAATGGAATACTTTGTATCTATAAAAAAGAAGGATCTTTTACATTTTGAGGCAGTATGGATGGACATGGAGAGTATTATGCTAAGAAAAGTAAGCCAGTTAGAGAAAGACAAATATCACATGACCACACTTGTAAGTGAAATCTAAAGAATAAAATAAACTGACAGACAAAATAGAGCCAGAGGTATGGATGCATGGAACAGAATAACAGTCTTCAGTGGGGAGTGACAGGGGTGGGCGGGGGAAAGAGGACAGGAAGAGAGTAACCAAAGAACATATATTCATATATGCATAACCCATGGACACAGACAATAGCATGGGGAATACCTAGGGTGGGGCAGGGTTGGGTGGAGGGGACCAAAAAGGGAGAAAATGGGAGACATCTGTAATACTGTCAACAATAAAATAAAAAGAAAGAGAAAACGCAGAGGCAGACAGACCCAGGTTAGAATTTCTGCATAGTTTTAATAGCAAAAGACAGTAACACCTGACCCCAGTCCAAAGCCCATCGATTCTTAGGCTCATGTACTGCAATTTGAAATAAAGTTGTTTGAAAAAAAGGAACATGGCTTTGGACATTGTTCCAAACCCCAAATCCATCTGGCTAAGCTGCTTTATTCACTAAGTCTGCTCCCTTCTTTGGCTATCAGTGCCAGTGGCCGCTAGGATGATGGGCCAATGAGGTAAATATGTATAAGTCCCTTAGCACAGTGTGTACCACATGTTAGTTCTCTTTCTCACTTCTGAAACCAATGTTTAAGACTGTATATAGGATGGGCAATAAGCCTGTGATATTTAGGGGAAAGAGTACTAGGCTAAGAATTCGTTACCACATCATCCAGCTCTGTGACTTTGGACAAGTCACCTCACTTTCTGATGAATCAGCTTTATCACAAAATGGACAAGATTACCTCTGAGATGTCCTCTTCTAATACAGGGATTCTGATTTAAAGATGGGAATAGATGAAAGTGCTAAAAAATGTCATATCTAGGGTTATAGAGCCATCAGCTCGGGGTCCCCCAGAATTACTGAATGAGTTTAGAATTGCTATCTCAGGATCTAAAGATTCTGGATCAAACAGAACTACCTTGTATTATACTTATGGTAGTTGGGGTGTGATAGGGAGGTGGGTGGGAGAGCAGGAGCAAAGAAACAATCCTCCTCCTCATTGAAATCATGGCTGCAAGTTCAAATGAAAGAACCTCCTACTCTACCAGGACAGACTTGAAATGTTGAGCACCATTGACCCTAGCTGGCTAATCCAGGTTCAACTCTATAATGGAGCTCCTAGGTGTTCCCCACATATATCAGATAGGCAGGGTAGAAGCACTGGAGAAGGAAAGTAAAAGTGGAAGCCAGCTTTAGAGGTGTGTTGGCCTCCTACCCACCTTACACACACACACACACACACACACACACACACACACACACACATACACACACACCCCTGCGCCCCTCATGAGTTCATGGCTCTGTTTCTTGTATTATGCGTCCCTCCTATCCATCAGCCAGCCTAAACCCTGTCTAAAGGTGCATCTCTCATTGAAGGTCTGTGAGAGATTCATGAGAAACTGGTGGCGATGAGAAGCAGGGGCTAGCTGGGCTGAAGGAGTCACAGAATGTTCTTCAAACTGCGTGGGCTGAAAGAATAAACAACCTTAAAGAAAACACAGTTAACAGCATGCCATAAAACTTCATAGAGAAGTGACTCTCCCTTACACCTTGCACCATTCCACACATAAATGCACACAAACAACTATCCATTAACCAACAAAAATATCACACTGGGACTGTTTCAGAACAGAATCTGAGAGTAATAAAGTATCTTCTAAAATACTCTACAAAAATAAAATTCTCACTAGTCATCCTTGATGACCCTCTGCCTCTCTGAAATACCACCAGGCCCCATAGTCTCTCAAGAGCTTCTTAGCAGACAGTACTGAGTTCAGCTCAATGCCTCCCAAGACCCTGGCCGTTCTATGCTGCACAAATATAACTGTCTTCACTTTCACCACCCTTTGTACCCACTCTATCCTGACCACTCTTCTGCCTGGCCAATTCTCATTCATCCTTAGATCTCAGTATAAATGTCCTCTTTTTCAAGAAGTCCTTAATGACTCACCAAGGTTAGCTTAGGTGCCCTTTCTATGTGCATCTTCATGTATCTTAACAGTAGCTGGCTCTACTGCAATTGTATGTCAACTTGTCTATCTTCTCCACTAAACTATGGGTTCCTTGAGGACAGAAACTATATCTCTAGCACTTAACACAGTGTTGGCATTTAGAAGTGCTCAATAATTATTTGTTGAATAAGTGAATGAACTGTATTAATAGTTGTAATAAAAAAATTACTCGGGTCTACTGAGGAAAAACCAATATACTTGGTAAAAAGAAAGTGGAAGTCCCCAGGCATGAAAACTGGGTATCTCCCTAGAGTTCACAATGAGTTAGCTATATAAGTGAGCTAGGGATTGATGCTGATGAATGGGCAATGCCAGAAGGCAGAGGAGAGATTAACAAGGTAAACCAGCTGTTCCTTGTAAGAAAGGAAGGCAAGGAACAGTCACTTATAGAGCACCTGCATACATCCCATTTAAGTCAAATAAAAGCTTGCAAGCAAAATATTATCACCATCTTCCTACAGATAAGAAAATCAGTGCTCAGGGAAGCAAATAATGGGTCCAGTAAATAACAACATTGATACTGGAAGTTGGACCTGCTGATGCCAAAGTCCACACTTTCTCACTCTCATTGCATCACAAATTTGATAGGTTTGGATGTTTATTTTCACATTCAGGTTAGTAAAATGATGGCTAGGAAGCTGGACATCCCTGAGTGATAGCATTGAATCAATAAGCAGATGAACAGGCATTCAGACCCGTTATCTATGACCAGCAAAGGGCTCATGTTGCCAAAGACCTTCTTGTCTTTGAAAATAGTTTCAAGTCAGAGAAGAGAATGTAGAGGAGAAAAAAGAGCAGAGAAATGTCATGAAAGGCTCCTCTAGATTGATGAATAATAAAACAAAATTATATAAAAACATCACAATGCGCACCCAACCACTCACAGAAAATGTATCTCAAAAAACTGTCATTATCAACAGGGACATTAGTCATAGCCACGGGGCTCCACCCAACTATCAGCACGTAGTCTCCTGCTTCAAAATCAAAGGCACTATACTGAGAGTCAAGAGAAAAGCCTAGAGAAAATGAAGTGCATCTAATTCCCAATCAAATGAAAATGCTATGGGCCTAAGGCCAAATAATACTCTTGACCTGATGGTGTTCACCACCCTAAATTTAGTCATCTGGTGAGCTTTTTTTAAGGAGCACCTTATTCAACCTTTTGCAAGCCAGAGATTTACTTCCTAATACACCGCTTGCTTCCCCCTGAAGCTGGAACACACTGTCCTTGGCTTTGTCATTCGTGGAGGAGGAAATGCCAACAAAAGCTCTGCTGTGATCACCCAGTTCTGCTTGTCCAAGCAGTGCCTGAATGAGGTTCTTTAAGGGTAATGCCGAGAGGCCTCCCTTCCGTCAATAACCCAGCCCACCTTCCCCATTTTTCCAGAAATCATCATATAAAATGAGAAAACTTTGGGGAGACTTTGCATGTCCATTAACATAACCAAGGTCTGTGCAGAGTCTAACATTGCTTGCCTCATTTGATCCTTATGACAACACTGTATGGACTGAGAGGCAGCATGGAAGGTTAAAAAAGCATGAAGTCTTGAAGTCCAACCTGGATTGAAAACCTTGCTCTTTCACCCAGACAAGCTTCAGTTGCCTCATATGAAAAATAGGGATCATGGTAACTATCTTTGCTCAATAAATAGAAACTAATGTTATTTTAAATAGAAACTAATGCTATTTTGGGTGGCTATTAATTTTAGGAATTTTTAGAGGTAGAAAAACTGAACGGTTAAGTGCATGACCCTGGGGCCAGATGGAGATATCATGGGCTGTGCTGGACAGAATTTTGGAGAACTGGTGTATAAAAGCAGTATCAAGACACAGTGAAAAGGATGCCAGATCTATGGGAATCAGTCAGGAAACTCCAGAGGCTAACAAAAGAAATGGGGACAGGATGAGGGGATGCAAGGCCATCCAACTGACCTATAACCCATCATATTTTAGGTCATCTTGTAGTCACTCCTAACAGCTGGTTTTCTTTGGGCAATCAATAGTTATTCAAATGCTGATCAAGGAATAGTGTTGGTGCACTTGTGGTTGCAGTAAGTTCCGTCCAGACTTTGGCAGAGGACATGAAAATATCCTAAGAACAGAAGTAATAAAACTCAACATATGAAGGGTAGTGACAGTCATGTACAGCAGTAACTGACCCTGGAAAGCTATTGGTAAATATGTTATCCTAGACGGAAAGGAAAAAACAAGAGAAGGAAGAGAAACTACACACATACACACACAAACACACACACACACACACACACACACACACACACACACGAATTTACAAATCAAAAGGACCCTCTGAGTGTCCAAAGCAATGAAAGAAAAGTGACCCATACTTAGGCACATTTTCAGAACACTTCAAAGACTACAAGAGAAATCTCCTAAACATCCATAAGGTTTCCAAAGAGAAAATGAAGCAGTGCTTTCAAAATTTTGAGGAAAATTATTTCCAACCAAGAATTCTATACCTATCCAAACTAAGTTCAAATGTAGAATAAAGTAAAGGCATTTTCAGGAAAGGATAACATGAGATTTGGAGGTGAAGGGTAGTTGATGGTTTAAATATTTAGATTCTATTCCCATAAATAAGAAGCTACTAGAGAATTCTGACCAGAAGAGTGGCATAATCTGACTTATATTTTATCTGATAGTCTATTTAATCTGATATTAGCTCTTATAGTCTATTTATCTGATATTTTATCAGTATGTGTCTCTTATGGCTGCTGTTTATAGCATATCTTTTTCCATTCTTTTACTTTCCACCTATTTGTATCTTTGAATCTAAAGTGTCTCCTGTAGACAACACTTAGTGCGAGCATGTTTGTTGTTGTTCTTTTAATCTAGTCTGACAATCCTTTTCTTTTTATTAGATTGTTTAATACAGTCACATTTAATATTATTATTGATGGGTTGGAAAGTCAATCATCATTCTGCTTTTCGTTTTTATATGTCACATAGCTGTGTTGTTTATATGTTTATCCTTTACAATACCCCCTTTGACTTAAGTGGATATATCCTAGTGTGCCATTTAAATTCCTTAGTGATTTTTAAACTATATCTTAGTCATTTTCTCACCAGTTGCTCTAGGGCATACAATGTATATTTTAACATATTACAATCTACTTCAGATTTATACACTTTTAATTCTACTAAGACATTAAACTTATCTTTATATTGATCCATTTCCTTTCCCTTTTATGTGCTATCATTGTTATAGATATTAATGCCTATATATGTTACAAACCCAACAATACATGTAATTACTGCTTTTTATAATATTGCCTTTTTTGTAAGTTAAGAGAAGAAATGAGAACACAAATATATTTACAATATTTTAGAAATATATTAATCTTATTTACCAATTGTGGTTATCTTTATTTTTTCCTGTAGATTTAAGTATCATCTGGTATCGTTTACTCAGGTCAATATAGTTTCATTCCCCCTCCCTCCTTTATGGTGTTATTATCAAGTACGTTATATTTCTATATGCTGTATGTCCAATAATACCATTGAATAACTATTGTTTTATTTTAAATTAGAAAAAATATGTAATTATACCATCTTTTACCATTACCTATAATTATTTTTACAGATTTCTTTATTTTTTTATGAGATTCAAGTTACTGTCTGTTGACATTTCCTTTCAACCTGAAAAACTTATTTAGGTATTCTTTATAACCTGCCAGCAATACAATAAATTCTCTCAGACTGTCTTTAATTCACTTTCATTTTGAAACTAGATTTACTGGATATAGGATTCTTGGTTGATTTTTTTCTTTCTTTCAGAACTTTGAATATATTGTCACACTGCTGTCTGGCCTCTATTGTTTTTTATGTGAAGTAAGCGCTAAATCTTACTGTGGTGAGTTATTTTTCTCTCACTATTTTAAATATTTTTCTCTTTATCTTTGGTTTTCAACATTTTGAGTATGATGTTTCTGAGTGTGGATTGCCATTTTTCTGATTGCTGATGTTTCTTAATGGATTTCTTTGTGTTTATCCTGCTAAGATTTTGTTCAGTTGCTTAAATGTGTATATTATAGTTTTCCACTGAATTTTGGAAGTTCTTAATCATGATTTCTTTAAATATTTTTTCTGCACCTTTCTCTTCTCTCCTGATTCTACAATTTCATATATGTTGGTGCATGAAATGGTATTTCACATTTCTCTAAGGCTCTATTCATTTTTCTTTATTCTTTTTACTTTCTATTCTTCAGATTGTGTAATCTTTATTGATTTATTTTCAAGTTCTCTGATTTCCTTTTTGCCCACTCAAATGTACTGTTGAGTCCCTCTAGTGAATATTTCCTTTCAGTTATTATACCTTTCAATTCCAGAATTTATGTTCAGTCTTTTTAATTTCTCTCTTTTTTATAGTCTCTATTTGATGAGTCATTGTTATACTTTCCTCTAAATCTTTGGTTTCCTTTACTTCTTTGAATATATTTATAATAGCTGCCTTAAAGATTCTGTTAGCTAAATCTAACATCTGGGTACCCTCAAAATTATTTTCTATTACCTGCTCTTTTATCATATATATATA
>NW_005370140.1:468500-485327 GCF_000412655.1 Myotis brandtii
ATATATATGGCACTTTCCTGTTTCTTTGGATGGCTCATAATTTTTTGTTGAAAACTGCATTTTAAATAATATATTATAGCAACTCAATATTGATCTCTCCCTCTTTGGCAAGTGTTTGGGAATTTGTTTGCTTTATCATGTGTTTATTTTTAGTGACTTAGCTGGACCTACTCTTTTTTTCATGAAAGCCTTTTTAATTATTTTTTTTGTTGATATATTTTTAGAGAGAGAGAGGAAGGGAGAGGCATAGAGAGATAGAAATATCAGTGAGAGAAAAAAATCATCAATTGGGTGTCTCCTGCATGACCCCTATTAGGGATTGAGCCCACAATCTGGGCATGTATCCTGACCAGGAATAGAACCAATGACCTCTTGATTCATGGGTCGATGCCCAACCACTGAGACACACTGGCTAGGCAGCTGGACTTATTATTGAAGGTCATTTCTTCACAGTGTACAGCTTTCTTAGTTTTTTTCCTTGCTTTTTTCTTTTTTCCTGGTTTCTAGGCGTTACTCTTAGATCTGTATGAGCCACTTTTTGGTCAACGTTTGTGCATAAGCCCCCTGAGCAAGTTAGATATATATTCTTACTATTAGATATGGGTGATTAGAGACTGCTTTTATAGTTCAGGGAGTTTATAATTTTGTCCCATATTCAGCCTTGGGCTAGTAGCTGTTTTCCTCACCATTCACTCCAGGACACAGTCTTGTGTACACATATAATCTTACAGACTGCCAGGGGAGAGTGCAATTTTATTTTGAAGCTTGGCTTCCTAGGAATCACTCCTGGGTCAGAGTAGCTTGTTGCTCAGACAGTGTTTAGGCAGAGGTTGTGCTTACTTCCCTTGAGCCAGTAAGGCTTCCGTATTTTGCTGATGGGTCTGTATGTGGCTTAGGTCATGCTTTCAAATCAGCCCCACATTCTGCTCTGATTGTTCCTACATGGGTACAAGCACACATGTACAGCCTTCTGGAACCCCAGGGATGAGAATGACTCCGGAGGTCTCCTCTTGGGTCTCCTTTTCTATTCTTTCCTACTAATATCATGAAACTACCAGGTCCTCTTAATTGCTCACCATCAAGGTATGTATTGTTTTCAAGAAAATCCTAAGCATAAACTTCTCCATATTCTGTTACAAATAAATTCAATCCCCTCAAAGTTGTGGGGCTCTCTATCTCTAAGGCAGTGGTTCTCAACCTTCCTAATGCCGTGACCCTTTAATACAGTTCCTCATGTTGTGGTGACCCCCAACCATAAAATTATTTTCGTGGCTACCTCATAACTGTAATTTTGCTAGTTATGAATTGTAATGTAAATATCTGATATGCAGGATGTATTTTCATTGTTACAAATTGGACATAATTAAAGCATAGTGATTAATCACAAAAACAATATGTAATTATATATGTGTTTACCGATGGTCTTAGGTGACCCCTGTGAAAGGGTCGTTCGACTCCCAAAGAGGTCGCAACCCACAGGTTGAGAACCGCTGCTCTAAGGCCTAAATTCTTTGCCTGGAAAGAAAAACCTCTGTACCCCTTTCATCAGAGCTGGGGGTAGTGACAACCCTTGCCATACAAATGGGAGAGAAGGGAGCACCAATCCTCTCAGCTGTCCCTGCCTGAAATAGTGCTTTCGTGACATAGACTGCGGGGAAGGTGGTAGGTAAGAGACACTAGCTTGCCCCTACTGGATGACACAGTAGTCCTAGATGCTGGCAGGAGAGAAAGCCCCCTTCTTCTTGGCTACACTGTTCCAAGTAGATGCCCAAATTAGAGCTTCTGCCACATGGACTTGGAGGAGGGAGAAATGGGTGTTCAAATGCCACAGACTCATTGTTCTTACTAAGATTTGAAAGATTTTCTAGAATAAATATTGCTCCACTTGTTGTATGCTCTGAGGACAATTTCCAGTGGCTTTAAATAGTTTTTTTTTATATATGTAATTTTCATCAGTTAAATAATTATTTTTCTGGGGAAAGGGTCCACCAAACTCCTCCTACCACCATTACAGAAATCCCAACTCTGACTCATATTTTAAAATAACCCTGTTTCCTGCTGTGTGGAGAATGGGAACAGAGTAGAAGCAGTAAACTCTATATTAAAAATATCCATCATTACCATTTATATGTGCAATGTCTTTAATACAGCCTGATGCACACCAATGATCATAAATGTTAGCTTCCTTCATCAGAACTGGGTCCTTTGCAAGGAGGACTATCCCCCAGTGAAGAGGCCCCATATGCTCAAAGATGCCCCCCAAAACTGTTCTTGCTTGTCAACTTCCAATTCTCAACCAAGATTTTCCAACCCCATGCTACCCAGTCCACTAGACTTCCTCAAACTAGCCTACTCCTCCTGTAAAAAGGACCCCTGAACTTCCTGTCCACATCCGGACCCATGGTCTCACCTTCCTTCCAACCCCACAATCTTCTGTCTTTGATTCAGACTTTCCAGTCTCAATACTCAATCTGTTTGCATAAGCACTTTCCAGTTCCAACTTAGGTTTTCCTGCCTTCCCTTGTGCAACCTCCTCCTGTATTGCTTGTCCCTATAAGTGTCATCTCACTTGCCCAGACAACCTGGTCCTCAATCCCAGATAATGCCTATTCCAGCTACCTCTGGCCTCTTCTCTTTCAGTTTCTACTAGTCTCTGGCTATTTCCCCAGTACACTTGACCTTGTGTTATACCCTATTGTTTACTTATACTTGTTGCTGACACACACGCCTGAGTATCATTGGTTATTTATGCCTCTTCCGTTTCCCTACCCGATTCTGGTTCAGGGACTTCTTCATGGGCCTTCAGTATCAAGCTTCTCCCCACCAACTCTATACGTCTCACTAAGTTCCCGCTGCCAGTTTCTGGCACTCCCCTCAAATCACTAGTATCCTGTTATCTGTGCTTTTTACCTGGTCTTTTTGTCCTACTTATCCTACACCCAGTCTCTGTCCTAGTTGCTTGCCCTGCTGCCAACATTCCAAAGACAAAAATTTACCTCTATAGCTTTCTTTGTACTAGGATTGACTGACTTGCACTTAACGCATTGTATCTAGCATTAAGTATAGCACAGAATAACCCAAAACAAAGAGATTTTTAGTAGATCGAGTGGCTTTAAAATAAACCAAAGTATCTGAAAAAGTGTGGAATCAGATTAATGAAGGGAACTATTATCTAACGAGTACAAGACCCATGAGGGCAAGGATTTTATTTTATACTAGAGGCCTGGTGCATGAATTCGTGCACAGGTGGGGTCCCTCGGCCTAGCCAGTGATTGGGGCTGTTCGGGACTGCAGGAGGTTGGCCGGCGGGGGGAGGGGGCACAGGAGGTTGGTTGTGGGAGCACACTGACCACCAGGGGGCAGCTCCTGCATTGAGCATCTGCCCCCTGGTGGTCAGTGCATGTCATAGCAACCAGCCATTCGATCACTTAGGCTTTTATATACATAGATATCACTGTATCCCCAGCACCTAAAATAGTGCTTAATATATAATAAGCTCTCAATAAATATTTGTAGAATGAATGAAAAGTAAGTTTAATAGAGTTTAACTAACTGCAACATTAGAAACAAAACATGTTTGCATTTTTACCCCAACTGGCCAAGGCTCCTCAATGTAAAATTACATCATTATGGTGTCATAGATCATTTTTAAGACATTATCTTTGTGATCTTGGCACCTTATTATATGCATTCATTTATTCTTTCTCCAATGTCTACTCCCAACTTAAAGTTTTGTTTGTTTGTTTTGTTTCAAACTCTACCCAAATCTCTGATCACTTAAAATTTTGTTCAGCATGCTAGATAAAACTACTTCAACCCTGGTCATAAGTTCTCCACTTAAAATATCATAGCTGTCTGCCTATTGAACTTAAAAGCAAGATGGGAGGGGTTGGATGGGGACCATGTTCCTTTGCAAATGGTGGTGAAGGTAAGAGGAGCACCTGTGTCAGGTTCTATCTGTTCCTCCAGATGTGAGCAGGAATCTACTTGGCATCTCTCTGAATTTATAATGTTTTTATCATTTTTTCACCTAAGTGTAAAGTTTAGGCAAAATGTAGGAAGCTAGAGAAAAATGGCAGAAATGATCACTCTCTGTATAAATAGCATTAAAAGAAAGGTAGCTAGTTTCACTTATTTTAAATTTCTGATCACTAGTGTAAGTAACTTCCATTTTCTTCCCGAATGATTTACAAAAATTGATTGATGTTAGCCTGGTCTGGTGGGAGACCAGAGTACATTTCTTTAATAGGTCATATTATCATAATTTAAATTAATACTCTTCCATGGGTTTTAATTTAGCCATTTTTATCCCTTATGATCTTTGCAGTAACTTTCAAAAGGCTGAGATTTAGGATTTAGGAATCCCTGAAGAAAAGAGGTAGTAAGTTTGATTAATTTTGTGTCATGCTTTTGGGTATATGACATTCTTCAATTTTATTTTACTCAGGAAAGGCACCAAGATTACAGATGCTACCACCACTCATCAGACATGCTTGGTCCTCAGATCTCCGCAGGCCTTTTGAGAAACTTTTCTTTATAAAAGTATCTAAATGAAGAGAACAACAACAATAATAAGCAATTGCCATCAACAACAGTTTTTATTACTTTTTACCCAAATCGCTAAGACCTCATGGTAATATAAGTCACTCCATGCACAAGCACATGGGAGAGGGGTCAACCTGGCAACACTTCCCTTACCCACCACCTCCCCACATTCTTCCTTAATCTGTCTCTAAGTGGCATCCATATTTGTAGCTATGACTAGATGTAATTCTGTATTTAAATCTCCCTTAATTGCGACCTATGAACTGGAGGGTACTGGTACCAATGGTGGCCCTCCTCCATGGCTCAAAATGAAGAGTGGTAGAGTTCAAAAGAGTTGAAAAAGAAATAAATAGATCAAAAGACCTAGGAGGTCACCTAATACAAACATTTCCTGAGATTTGAATCTACTATATAAATCCCCCACATTAATGGGACTTGCGCACAAAACACCTCCAATCAAACACACCTAATTCATTAGAAGCATTAATTAATTTAACTTTCAGTTACAAATAACAACTCAGAGTGGCTTCCCAAAGGCCACAATGTAAAAGCATATTCCTAGAGAACAAATTCCTTGGAATTTATGCAGTTACAGTAGTCCTTCCTTATCCTCAGGAGACACCATCCAAGACCCCCAGTGGTTACCTGAAACCCTGGGTAGTACCAAACCTTATATGTAATATGCTTTTTCCTATACATACATAGCATTTATAAAGTTTAGTTTACAAATTAGGCACTCTAAGTGATTAATAAAAAAATCGACTAATAAAATAGAACAATTATTACAATACTTATAATAAAAGTTATATTAATGTGATCTCTCTCTGTCTCTCTCTCTCTCTCTCTCATAACCAATCTGATAACAGAGAAGGCTAATAAGTAACTAATGGGCAGGTAGCATATACAGTGTGGATACACTGGACAAAGGATTATTCATGTCTGTGGCAGGACCATGCAGAATACCATGAGATCTCATCATGCTACTCAGAACAATATACAATTTAAAACTTATAAAATGTTAATTTCACGAATTTTCTATTTAATATTTTCAGATCATGGGTAATTAAAACCACAGAAAGCGGACCATAGCTAAGGGGAGACTACTGTACCAGGATGGCCCAGGCTAGGAACATGAGTCTTCACTGAAGCCCAATAGCATTGACCAACATGATTAGGGAAAGGAGTCTGGAAATAGAAATGAAACAAAATCCCCAGAAGTACAGGAGGCTTACATCTGGGGAAAGGTGCTGAAGCCAGTGCATAAATACATGTGTAGGCTGATTGCCCCTGAATGTCAGGAAACTAGATGGTGTCTAAGTGAAAAAAGACAACAGGCTAGGAAGAGAAGAAATCAGGCAGATGATAGAGACTTATGCCAACCAGTCTACAGCTTGAGAACAAATACCTGCGATGAAAGGAAGTTCATGCTGCATCAAATTCACAACTAATTTTATTGAGAGTGGAACCTGCACTTTGAAAACTCTTCTCCTCCCTTTACATTTCTTTTCTTTGTTTCACTTTTTCTTTTATCTTTTCAAGTTCCTCAGACCCATCTCCTGAATCTCCCTCAGTATCCTATGCCAGCTTTCCACCAGAATAAATTGCAACTCCCTAAATCTAATATCTGAGATAAGGAGCAGGCAGGCTTAGGTGGAGTATACTATTATACCCACCCACTCTGTTTCATGTAAGTCAGAGGACAGCTAAGGAAACTTTGTACAGTCTTTTATTTCATAAGCAGGAACTACCAACAATACAAGCTGGAGGAGCTAACTCTAGATGTCAGTCAAATGCTCCCTCGGTATCTTCAGGGAAATGCCGCCTTAAGCCCAGCCAGTGTGGCTCAGCAGTTGAGCGTTGACCCAGGAACCAAGAGTTCACCCGTTAGATTCCAGTCAGGGCACATGCTCAGGTTGCAGACTTGATCCCCAGTAGGGGGCATGCAAGAGGCAGCCGATTGATGATGTTCCTCTCTCATCCATGTTTCTGTCTCTCTTTCCCGCTCCCTTCCTCTCTCTCTAAAAATCATTAAAAATATATTTTTTTAAAAGAAAAAAGAAAGAAATGCAGCCTCAAAAATCAGAATAAATGAGAAAGAAAGGATTCGTGACAGAGAAGTTTCACTTGAATATCAGTATCAAGTAATGCCGTAGCTTCCAACATGTTCCAACCACTTGCACCAGAAAAGTCTTCTGCAGAACCTCCATTTATAAAAGAGATAAAGGCATAGATGTTCTGGTTGAAGTGGCCCTCAGGGACCCACAATTTCATAGAGTTTGTCTCCCCCTCATCACCGCCTTCTCCTGCTCCTTCCTTTACAGCTGCTTGTAAGGCATAACTGTAGAACCCCAGGGCTATGTAACACAATTAAAGAAGTGCTGGCTAGTGGTTAAAGATACAGTCTTCAGAATCAGAAGATCCTAGTTCCAAATCCCAATTCTCCCATTTATCACCCATGCGTTCCTCTCTCATCCATGTTTCTGTCTCTCTTTCCCGCTCCCTTCCTCTCTCTCTAAAAATCATTAAAAATATATTTTTTAAAAAGAAAAAAAGAAAGAAATGCAGTCTCAAGAATCAGAATAAATGGGAGGCGTTCGCCCCGCCGCTGAGGGAGTAACGCCGAGTGGGCCGGAGCGGGGTGCTTGGCTGCTCTCCCCCGTCGGTCGCACCATGGCGGAGGAGCTGGAGGCTCTGCGGAAGCAGAGGCTGGCGGAGCTGCAGGCCAAGCACGGGGATCCTGGCGATGCAGCACAACAGGAAGCAAAGCACAGAGAAGCAGAAATGAGAAACAGTATCTTAGCCCAAGTTCTGGATCAGTCAGCCCGGGCCCGGTTAAGTAACTTAGCACTTGTAAAACCCGAAAAAACTAAAGGAGTAGAGAATTACCTTATACAGATGGCAAGATATGGACAACTAAATGGGAAGGTAACAGAACAAGGTTTAATAGAAATCCTTGAAAAAGTAAGCCAACAAACAGAAAAGAAAACCACAGTTAAATTCAACAGAAGAAAAGTAATGGACTCTGATGAAGATGACGATTATTGAATTTAAGATGCATAGACTGGAACTTAATGGAACAGTTCCAGGACAGATAATACTTGGCAGTTAAGATCTGATTGAATGTTCACTTTGTTTATTGTTTATATACCTTTAGAAAAATAAACTTGCTGTGTAAAATAGAAATAAAAAGGTAAAGAAAATAAAATCGTGACATAAATTCCATAGCATTTGCTTATTGAGCATCTCTTTATTAAGCATCTGCTATGTGGCATATTTGCTAACTGAGAGGGATTCAAGAGTGAAAAAATATGATCTCTGCTTTTAGGGATTCTGCATAAATGGACATGTCTACAAAAAATTACAATGAAGTGAAATAATGTCTAAGAGAGGTACTATAAAGTACGGTAGAAATGTTGAGGATGGAATTGATGGCAGTCACACTTGTCAGGAAGCTAATGCAATAATCCAGGGAGGTTATGGAAGCCTGAACTAGGGTGGGATAAAGAAAAGTGGTCAGATCCAAGAGGAAAAGGGGGAGAGGGGAAAGGAAATAAAAGAGCCAATGATGAAACCCAGATATTTGGCCTAGATAATGGGATGGAAGGGGGTATCATTAATGAAATGGAATACAGAGCAGGGCCAGACAAGTAGGGAAAGGAAATAAAAATTAATGATGAAACCCAGGTATTTGGCCTAGATAATGGGATGGAAGGGAGTATCATTAATGAAATGGAATACAGAGCAGGGCCAGACTGGGAAAGATGAGCTTCATTTTGCATTAGTGAGTTTAAGAGGCATATTTCCCAGACATATTCCATTGCAGGTGACAAAAAACTATTAAATTGACTAGAGTAAAAAGGGAATGTATTAACTCATGTAATGGGGAAAGGGAGGGGTGACTTAGTCTTGGACTTTGAGCAATGTCCCTTGTCCACCCTGTGGCCAGTGTCATTTTCTTTCAGCTTGGCAAGAGAGAGCCTGGTTAGGTAGGAATCTCTCTGATTCTGGAGACTCCTCTCAGATATGACTATGCCTCCCATTGCTTTGACCTGGAAAACCTACTTTGCAACCCTTGCTCAAAGCCACTTCACCCCCTAACAGACTTGCACCTTTGGAAAACCTCCTAGCTGGATTCTCAGCTAAGTCTGGGACCTATCTGTGCCACAGGGGACTTATGGGATGCTTAGAAAAACTAAAGTTTAAAGCTTCTCATCCTAACCATAAAGCAATACCAAATTCTCTTCCATAGAGTTTCCAGTTCCGTGGCATCCTCAGTTGGTGTAGTAGGTGTAGGCCAACCTAAGAGATGGTCACCACACAGAGTTTCAAATAGGAGCGTGCATGAGAGAACCCTGTGTCATTCTCATTATCTCAAACTCCTTCCATTTCTGAGCTGAAGCTTTGAGAAGAGAAAAATAGAAACATACATCTGTCATGCCTCTTTCCTCTATCCTCCCAAATGCCCTGGATTGAAAAGGGTGATGTCCTCTATCAATGGTTCTCAAATCTTAGTGTGTGTGTATCAGAAATGCCCAGAGAGCTTGTTAAAAAAAATGCATTGCTGAGCCCTATTCCTAGAGTTTCTGCTTAGTAAATCTGATTTGGGACCAGAGAATTTGCATTGCTAACAAGTTCCCAAAAGATGCTGGTCCCACTGATCTGGGACCACCCTTTGGGTACTGTAAGTCACTCTTCCTCTCTCATCATGTAGCTAAACTTCATTGCAAACAAAGGGTGTTTTTTCTACACATTGAAAGAACTCTATGAGCTGAATCTTCTTCCTCTCTAATGGTGTGGCTAAACTTCATTGAAAACAAAGGGTTGTTGTTTTTTTTCTACACATTGAAAGAACTCTATGAGCTGAATCATCTCTTGAATAAGTGTGCTTTCTCCACATAACAGAAGATGAATCCTACCAGCTTAGCCCTTGATTTGTTAGGTAGCACCTAGATTAACTTAATAAATACTTTATCACTCTAAAATGCCTGGTTTTCAAGCCTATTGTCTTACTGGCTCCTGTTTTGCATGCCAGAAACTGAATATTAATCTGTACCTTCTCTTTTCATTCCTTCTGTAACATTTCTAACATACCTACAGGCAGATGGATATCCTTAGCTGAGAAGGAAGTCATGAACTCAGAGAGGCAAAAATACATATATATTTTTTAAAAATATATCCCATTAGATGTATTATTTTTGCCACTGGAATTGTAGGAAGGAAATTTCTCTTCAAACAAATGCATTTTCTCCCTTCAATTGTAGCTACATACTCATGTGCCTCTTCTTTTGCCCTGACATAGAAAACTCAGTACTTAACTTTAGGTTCCTTTTAAGTTGTTTCTTTTAGCTAATATTTTCTAAGTAACATTTCTCCCTAACCTACCTTATTAGTCCTCTTTATGCCTGGATTTTAAAAGTTTTCCCATTTAGAAAAATTTTAGGGAAAAAAATGTAGGTGTTCTTTATTACAGGTTCATTAGCATAAACACCACAAAAGTTCTCTTTGAAAAACACCACCCTTTCTCAGCTGTCCTGAGGGGTGAGAAGGAAAGGGGTCTGTGTCCAAGCTCCACTTCCAGAGCAGGGCCCCAACCCAGAGTGAGGTGATCTCAGGGATAACGAAAGGAGAGGCCCTGACCTCAAGTGAGAGAATGAAAAAACAGAAAAGGATGTTTGGGGACTAACTGGGCAACTAATTCTCCCAGCGGTAAAGCAAGCCAAGGGGAGGGAGGGGTCTGAGAGGGACAGTTTGAAAGCTTCCTCCAAAGGACCCTCTGCTACCCAAATGTGCACCTCAGTGACTCAGGACCAGGGTCCCAACACTGGGGTTCCATTCACATCCTAGGATGGCGCCCCTGGAGGCCATGTGTGCAGCCTAAGTCCTGTGGAAGCCAAAACAAATTACCACCATGTTGGGGTCCAGCCCCAGTAGGTCCAGAGGTTCCCAAAGGTGTGGATGGAGTCGGCAAAGAAGAAATGACACAGAGACAGCGTTCAGTTCATCAGCAGCCTAGCCAGGTTCTCTAGTCAGGTTCTCCAGCCAGGTTCTGTAGATAGGTTCTCTAGCCAGGTTCTCCCTTTATTCTCCTGTTACATCTGTATTTATACCATTTGATTTTAATCCTATCCATTCTATTCCAAAGGTTAGGGCGTTTGTTATCTCCATTCCAAGGTCACTACTCTACTGTTCTGTTAAGCTACAAGGAAGTAACTGAAGGAGATTATCCTAAGTAAAGATTATGTAGCTTAAGCGTCATTGTTCGTAGTTAAAGTGATTAACTACCTGCTTGGCACTTAGTTAAGGGGTTTTACTGATTTATTCCCTTCCTTAGTCCTGGTAATCCCTAACTCCAGGGGAAAATCCCCACCTGGGGAAACAACCTTTCTCAGGGAGGTGGTCCTGGTTAAAACACATAGCTCTAAGAGGGGGAGCAAACATGCCATATACACCAGGTCCCTTGAAACATAAGCTATGCAGATGTTTCTTCCCTGCAGCGACTGTGTCAAGCAGCAAGGGTGGACCGGCTTCCGGCACCACCAGGAGAAGACAGTGCTCCCAGCCCTCACTCTCTGTCATTTTCTACTGAGCGAAGATCCCTGGGAAAATGCTGAATCTCAGGATTTGCCAAGTTTGACAAAAACAGGCGTGCTCTTTTTCAAAGGACTTTATTTATGAGGTTAACTACCAAAACTGCACATGGCCTTCAGGCTAAACAAGGAGAAAAACATCCAGCCTTCCACTGCTGCTCTTACTTTAAAAATGAATCAAAAGAAGAGCCAAGACCAGTAGGAAAAATAAAAAGGTTTTTCCATTGAAATCTACAAAGGTCCACAGGAGGTAAGGACCCCATCTCAATCTGTATCTGAGAGAGCTTCCTTCCAAAGGGAGTCCACAGCTCCTCCCTCCTCTCCAGGGGCCCCTGAACTCTCACCCAGCACCTGGGCACCCTGCTGTAACTCGCCAATGGGCTAGTCCCTGTCCACAGAAGACCACCTGTGATTTATTTTGTTCAAAAACAATGTCAGCAAAATTGTCATTAAGAGTCTCGATAAGCCCTGGCCCGTTTGGTTCAGTGGATAGATTGTAGGCCTGCAGACTGAAGAGTCCTGGGCATGTACCTCTGTTGCAGGCTCATCCCCAGCCCTGGTCAGGGGCTCCTGTAAAAGGCAAGCAATCAAAGTGTCTCTCTCACATCGGTGTTTTTCTCTCTGTGTCTCTACCCCTCCATTCCACTCTCTCTTTAAAAAATCAAAGGAAAAATATCCTCAGGTGAGGATTACCAATCAAAGTGTCTCTCTCACAACAATGTTTTTCTCTCTGTGCCTCTCCCCCTCCATTCCACTCTCTCTTTAAAAAAATCAAAGGAAAAATATCCTCAGGTGAGGATTAAATCACAAAAAATAATAAATAAATAAATAAGAGCCTATTGAAGACAAGTGTGTCAGCAGATGAATTTCCCCACCTCTGTTGTAAACTAGCGTTAATTAGCCAGGTGAACTTGGACTTAATGCTCCCTAAGATTCCTTCCAGCTGTAACACTGCAGCCTATGCCTGACTCTCTCTGGTTCTTTCAGTGTCTTTCCCAGGATAAGCTATACAATGCCTATCATTGTTCTTTGATGAAGGCAAGGCCCTGTAGTGTTTCTCAAGAAGCTCTGCAAAGGAGAAAAAATAGGAAGAAAGTCAGACACCTGCTTTTCACAGTCTCCTTTAGCATCTCTTCTTACAGACCATCTCCAATGACCTTTGCTAAGCATCAGGCATCAAACTACATGTAAAGAGGTAAATCAATTGTCTATCACTGAGGCTCTTTTGAGCTGAAGCGATTGGCTCATCCCCAGCCCTTGCAGGGGAGACTTCTCTGTGGGGCTCTCCCACAGACAGACACGCAAAGAGGATGCTTCTTCTCCTTCACCTCACCTCACCCAGGCATGTGGCAATAACCCCAACACCCTTTGTGTTCAAACAGGAGTTAGCAAGCACTTCACCCTGTGGCAGGCCCACGCAGCTTGCCAAGAGGAAAAAGGACAAAAGTTCTGAGAAGAAGGAGAAACAATGGGAAGCTCTTTCAGTGTCTCAGTCTGGGATGAGCTGGGGCTGCTCCACTATGGTGTCTGCTCTTTTCATCTTCTTTCCTGGGCTCTTCTTTTCCTGGAAGCTTCTAAGGGCACTCAGGGAACTCCCACCCCACCCCTGCTTTTTCTGTGACAGCGCCACCCCCAAACTATTGAGCTAGCTCTCTCGTACAAAATAATAACAGCAGCAGTAATATATAATAACACTTATCAATCAATTCTTAAGTTTCCGTCATGTGCCTGGTATATTCTCAAGTTATTGTTGGAGGACAATTGGTAGTTCCTCCCCCTCCCTTGTTTCCACGGATGTAAATGCGCCCATGTTCTGTAGCCTGAGCCAATCAAGAATGTGCCCTTGAGACAGGGGTTGCTGAGCCCACCTGGACAGTATGCAGGACTGCACCCAGTTAAGACCTCTGTGTAAACATCCAAGATTCTGTAGGCACGTGCAGAGATCTAGTCGTCTTGCGGCTGCTGAAGGCAAGCCCCCTACGTAAGCTCCCATGTCTATTAGACCTGCCACCTACCAACCTGGAGCGCCTGCTTCTTCAGTCTCTCCTGCCTCACATTTCACCTGGGGAGCTCCCGAGTTGTGGACCAACAGTTATCCTCACGATAGCCTGTGAGGTCAAACTGCTCTTAACCCCCTTTATCCGAGATGAACTGAAAGTCAGCCTGGTGTCTCACAGCTAGTGAGCAGAATCGGGATTGGAACCCAGGCAGTTTGCAGGCAGAGCCTGCGCTCACTACTCCTCTACTACATCCCGTAAGCCAGACCTGTGCCCTTAACGGAGTCTCCTAACTTTTATCTGCTGGCTTCAAAGAATCCAGACAAATCCTCATCACAGACAGAAGGTGGTAAAGGGATCTGCGTGGCTTTGTACAGATACGTAGGACCAAGTAACCCTTTTCGGTGGCACCAACCTTGATTATGTACCGTAAGTGCATGGCTAGCTCTCTCAGACAAAATCATTTGTACCCTGGGTCTGAGACCCTGTGTGGATTGTTTACTATTTGCATAGTCCTTCACTCATTCATTGCACAAATATGTTTTTATTATCTACTACATACCAATTATAAAAAAAAGAGAATGCAACCAATTACCAAATGTGTTATTATGCCCATTTTACTGATGGGAAAACAGAAATCCCTCATTTGCTGCCCCACACCTAGCAAATAGCAGAACTTGTATTTGATTCTGGGCCTTCCTTTTTCTGAGATTTAGGTTCCTGCATTGCTCCTGCCAATACCTCCTCCCTTTGACCCCTTCATTGCTTTCCAAACAGCAACCAATTCTCTAATTTTCTGACTGTGTCCTACAATTCAATACAATTCTTACACTAAGTATTGGAGTTAACACAGACCCCACAGGTTAATGACTCGGTCCCAAAAGACACCAACTACTAGTATAAATGGAGTCCCAAGGATAGCTACACATTTCCCTAGATAATTATAAATTCGGGAGTTCCCATGGCTCATCCTCAGGTTTGATAATTCACTAAAACTACTCATGGAACTCAGGAAAGCTCTATTCTTAGGATTGCAGTTTCATCATAAAGGCTACAGCTCAGGAACAGTCAATGGAAGAGATGTATAGGAGGGCAGGGAGTGGGGAGTGCAGAGCTTCCATGGCTCTGTGGGTGAGCCACCGTCCCAGCAGGGCAAGGGGATCACAAACTGGAAGCTCACCAAAGCCTGTTGTTCAAAACTTTTTAATAGACTTTCTGACATAGACACGATGGATTATGTCATTGGCCATTGGTGATTGAACTCAATCTCCATTCCTCCTCCACTCCCCAGATACTGAAGAGTGGCTGGAAGTTCCAACTCTAACAGCAGTGTGGAGCCAGCCCCTCCCTTACAACTATCTGAGGGGCCCCGCTTGTGTCATCTCATTAGCATACACTCAGGAATGATAGAAAGGGTCTCTTTATGAATAACAAATGACACTCCCATCACTCAGGAAATTCCCAGGGTTCCCGAAACCCTGTGCCAGGAACTGGGGGCAATACATTATACCCTCAAGCCCCAGGAACCAGAGCCAAGGACTGAAACTATGTTACCTGCCATCAGACACCCCTTAAGGGACCCACCTGCCTGGATTTCTTCAGGCACGTGCAGAGATCTAGTCGTCTTGCGGCTGCTGATCCCCTTAAGGGAGCCACCTGCCTGGATTTCTTCCTGGCTCCCCATCACTGTATTCAGCACACCTGTCAGAGCATCCTGTCTGCTTACCTGGAAACTCCCTTCTTCCAGGTTCTGCGCTCCGGACCAGCCACAGCCAGCTGTGCCCATCCCTGCCATCCCAAGCCTGCCTCACTCCAGGGATCTGGTCTCCTTCCAAAACTCCCTCCCCCCCCACCCCACCCCCAAGTCTGTGCCCATAGGAATTAACTGTCATGCTCTGCCAGACACCACAGGCTTTGCCAGTCATGGCAGGCCACAGGCTTTGACATTGAAGAAGTTAAAGGAAGAATTGGGTCAGTACGAATCACAGCAAGGGAAAAATCTATAGAGTATTAGATTTAGAGAATATTACTCTCCAGTATTATTAGAACACCTCTCTGGCCACACTAGCTAGGCCTGCATCAGCAGTTCCATTATAAATCCTATTTCCAAGGGTTTATGACTAGCCGTAAAAATTCAATCGAGGCTGAAAAGCAGCATAGTGAGTTTGCAGTCCAGGAAGCACTTTGATTCAAAGAAAGGATAAGAAGTTAAGACAAAACAAACAAAGAGAAAAGAGAAAAAAGAAACAGGTTGTTTAAAAGGGAGAAAGCTAGAGTGTGGCCCTGCTTCTTTGCCCTCGTGTGATTTAAAGATGAGTTTGTTTTTAAATTTGAGTTTTCACAGGTTATTAACTCCCGTGTGCAAACAGGCCTCTGAGGACAGTGACGCCCAATGCATTTAGCTCCATGATGTGTTTTCTGATTGGAAAAGCTGTGGTAGCAGCATGCGTTAACCCTTGCTCTACAGGGGGTACTCTGGGGGGCAGTGCCCCCCAGCAAAGCGTTCAGAAAAGCTCTTGGGGACACATATCAAATCTTTGCTGGGTCAGTAAAAGGGAGGGAGGGTACAGGAGATGCTCGGTAAGCTTATGCTCTCTGATGCGGTAAAGGCAAGTTATGATCCAATTACTCAGTTCCTGACACTGAAACAACCATCTATGTCTCTCTCTGCTGCCCTAGAGCATACTTTGAGGCAGGCACCCAAGACTTCTACACATCTGTAACTGTTTACCTGGTTATAATTTCATTATAAAGTGGCCCAAGGAATACCTGGCACTCCTGCCAGCATTACCCCCGGCCTACTTCCCAAGGAGAGGATGTTTCTGTTAATTCAGAAACGCCATCTCCCAAACCTTGGAAGTGCACGCTTGGAATGCACAGGTAACCCTAATTCCATCCTGTGTAGTTTGAAGATGTGTCTTTGCCCCAGTTTTCAATAAAGAAATCTTGGGGCAGTTCAGGGGAACAAGGAGAAGACAACAACCAGTTTTGGGGTCCAAATTTTCTACGTAGGGGAAACGCAAGGTTGGTTATCTAATTGGAGGGGAAAAATAGGGAACTTGTCTTGGCTGTGATTTCACAGGGGACCTTACTGTTACTCATATCATTGGACTATTTGTGGGTGCTTTAAGAGAGAACTAATGGAAGTTATGTGGGGGACACTACTGCCTGTGCAATTTTCATTTGCTGCTGCAAAAGTAAGAGTCTGTATTCAGGGAGGTGATTTGTCTGAAGTTTATAATTTGAGCATAAATAGAGGGTTGAGTAAAAGGAACAGGAATGGAATTTGTTTTTATTAAGCTTCATTAATAAGCTGTGCCAGATAGCGTGCCAGTTGTTTTTTATACATTCTACCATATTATGCCATGTAAACCTTATAAAAACCCTATGATATTGATGTATATTGTCCATGCCCCTTTAATAAAGATAAGAAAATTAAAACTAACTCATCCAAGGTTAAACCACAAGCTAAGTGGCAGAGGCAAGATTAAATCTACACCTTTCTGATTTCAAAGCCCTTGTCTTTCCACATCAGCTACTAACAATACTTCAAAGGATAAATTGCAGAATGGAAATGAATTTGAGATGGTCTGAAAGTTTCAGAAATGATGTTCTGTAGGGTAGAACTGGGGAGAGGCCTGGCAATCATCTGCACAAAGGTAGACAGATGTTAATTATGCTAATTCCTTAAATCTAGA
>NW_005370140.1:485372-511520 GCF_000412655.1 Myotis brandtii
CTTACATTTTAGTCTTTAATCCACTCTGAGTTTATTCTTGTGTATGGTGTAAAAAGGTGGTCTAGTTTAATTTATTTTTTTTTTTGGCACCTATCTGCCCAATTTTTCCAGCACCATTTATCAAAGAAACTGTCTTTGCCCCATTGTATGTTCTGCCTCCTTTATCAAATATTAATTGACCATTAAAGTGTGGGTTTGTTTCTGGGCTCTCTATTCTGTTCCTTTGATCTATATGTGTGTTTTTATGCCAGTACCATGCTGTTTTGATTACTATGGCCTTGTAGTGTAGTTTGATATCAAATAATGCAATTCTTCCAACTTTGTTCTTCCTTCTCAAGATTGCTGTGGCTATTTGAGGTCTTTTGTGGTTCCATATAAATTTTTGGAATATTTGTTCTAGTACTGTGAAATGTACCATTGGTATGCTGGGGGAAATAAGCCAGACAGAGAAAGACACAAATACCATGTGATTTCATTTATAGATGGAGTCTAATGAACGAAATAAACTAACAAACAAAACAGAAACAGACTCATAGATACAGAGAACAAACTGACAGCTGTCAAAGGGGAGGAGGGTTGGGGCTGGGTGAAAAAGGTGAAGGGATTAAGCAAAAAAAAAAAAAAGCACCTCATAAACACAGACAACAGTATGGTGATTACAAGAGAGAAAAAGGGTTGGGGGGAGGTAGAAGAGGATAAAGGGGGATAAACAGTGACAGAAAGAGACTTGACTTTGGGTGGTGAACACAAAAGGGTTGGGGGGAGGTAGAAGAGGAAAAAGGGGAATAAACAGTGACAGAAAGAGACTTGACTTTGGATGGTGAACACAATACAGATGTTTTATTATGGAAATGTACATTTGAAGCCTATATAATTTTATTAACCAGTATCACACTAGTAAATGCAATAAAAATTTTAAAAATAAAGAAGATATTATTTCAATTCAAAAATAAATAAATAAATAAGTAACTAAATAAAGGCAGTAGTGTTGGTGATTAAGCTACTGTCTCTCAGCTCCCAACCCCCATGCTATAACCTGCTTTGTGATGCTAAAGCGGGGGCCCTGCAAAACCTTATTTTTGCTTTGCAGCTGGTGCCCTATTAGGCTCTGCCAACAGGGGGTGCCAGAGGGAGGTTGGCAGGCTGCAGGGGGCACTCTGTCTCCTTTTATGCTTTCAGTACCTACAGCGGTACTGCAGTAGGTTCCAGTTTCAAATGCTACCCACACTCCCAGGACCAGCTTTGTTGCATCTCTTTAGAGATACCAGCACAGCCAGCTGTCTAGACTCTTCTTCTAGATTCTAGATTCTTTAACCCCAACCTCTTGCCTCTGTTCCCAGCTGTAGAGGTAGCAGCTCCTTCCTGATATATTACCTCCGTGTCCCCTTTTGCCTTTAACTATTGAAATATTTATTTAACAAATTCTGTTTATTAAATTCTCTATTCAAATAACTGGTGAGGCTCATTTTCCTGAATAGGCCCTGGCTGATACAAAGTCACAAGGGAAGCTTCTTTAACCTCTTTCTGGAGTTCAAGTCTCCTTGCTGCCTGAAAACTCCTTTCTACACTATGTCATATTAAAAATTAACCTAAATAATTTATTCACATAGATAAAGATATACACACATACATATGTGTATATACATTTGATACAAATCATTATGTTGTGCACTAAGACTAATGCAATGTTATATGCCAATTATATTTTAATTTTTTTAAATGACCTATTCTGCCTCCAGAATAAGACTTTGAGCATAGTAACTTCACTTTTCTAAGCCTCAGTTTTGTCATACATGGGCAAGTAGGTGGGTATCGATATCTGTGCAGTAGGGTTATTTTGAGGACTAAATGGAAGAATCTCTATGCAGGCACATAGCTAGTCCATACAGATGCTTGTGATAAAAATAAAACATCCCTCTATTTGAGAATCGCCTCCCCAATTCCATGGTAATCCTAGTCCAGTGGTCAGCAAACCGTGGCTCGCGAGCCACATGCGGCTCTTTGGCCCCTTGAGTGTGGCCACGAAGTTTCAATCGCACTGTCCGTGCGCGCCCGCACGTGGTATTTTGTGGAAGAGCCACACTCAAGGGGCAGCAGTTTGCCGACCACTGTCCTAGTCCAATCCTATTTTTTTTAAAAAAGAAGCTAACCCTTTAACTCAGGGTGAACACATGCTTAACCACTTCAAAGTAACTCACCTCTCTGGCCACAGAGAGTCCAGGGATGGACACATGTTTCAAGTCAGGCCAATCAGAATGGCTGAACAGTCACCATGACTGGTCTAAGATTATGGGGAAATGATGCTACTTCTTGCTCTGGTACCTAAACTGTAAAATCATATAATCCCAAGATTCCAGCAGCCATCTTTCCCTCCACTTGGGGGACTAACTCAGCTGGTTTGCCTGGAACTTTCTTGGTTTTAAATCTGAAAGTTCTGCATTCCAGGATACCCCCAAGGCCCAGGAAATTTGAGTGGACTGTCACCTTCTCATAGTGAAAGGCTGAAGGAAAATGTAACCCTTATGAGAAAAAGTAGGCATTTCTCCAAAGATACACAGGTGGCTAATAAGCACATGAAAAGGTACTCAACATCATTAGTCATCAGGGAAATGCAAATCAAAACCACAGTGAGGTGCCACTTCACACCCACTAGGATGGCTATAATTTATTTAAAGGGTGGGGGAAATTGTAAGTGTTGGTGAGGATGTGGAGGAAATTAGATGGTTGTATATTGCTTGTGGAAATGTAAAATGGTTTAGCCCCTGTGGCAATCAGTTTTGTGGTTTCTCAAAGGGCTAAAATGCAATTGCCATATGATCCTGCAATTTTATTTCAAAGTATGCACCCTAACGAAATAAAAACAAGTACATGTACATATGTTGCAGAAGACCAAAGAAAAACCAAGCAACGCTTTAGAGAAAAGGAGTGACACTGTTTAATACGCCGACGGACTCAGGGAATAACTTTCCAAATCTGAGTACCGAATGCTGACGGACTCGGAATAACTTTCCAAATCTGAGTACCGAAACATGCGAGGGCTTCTTTTTATATCTCCCTGTGGTCTTTGTCCCGCAAATATGGATTATGTGTCCGGTCCTTTTCACGGGCCTTGTAAGAAGGCCCCCAGGTGTTGGGGGTCTCCAGGCCATATCTGATGGTTTGGCCTGGCACCAGCGTTAATAACCCTCCCTCTGGGGCAGTGCACTGTTCACAGTTTTATGGCCTCTGTAAAAGGTTCTGCAAGACCAGTTTCTGGGAAGGAGGTAATGAGTTAATTATAGGTTATCAGGAATGTACACTGAGCTCGCTGGCATGGATTCCAATTGCTAGCCACCAAAATATCAGGGTTACATTGGAATTAGCCCCTTTTAGCCTTCTCACATACATACTCACAGCAGCACTATTCACAATAGCCAGAAGGTGGAAACAAGTCAAATGTCCATCAAGGGATAAATAGAGAAGCAAATTGTGGTCTATACATACAATGGAATATTATTCAGCCATAAAAAAGTACTGACATATACTACAGTATGAATGGAACTCCAAAACCTGATGCTCAGTGAAAGAAGCCAGACATAAAATGTCACATGTCATATGATTCCATTTATATGAAACACCCAGAATAGATACATCAATAGAGACAGAACACAGATTGGTGGTTGCCAGGGACTGTTGGGAGGGAGAAACTGCTTAATGGCTATGGGCTTTTACTTTGGAGAGATGGAAATGGTGTGGAACTACATAGAGGTGGGGGTTGCACAACATTGTGAATGTACTGAAACTGTTCACTTAAAATTGTTAATTTTATGTTATGTTAATTTCAATTCAATAAATTATTTTGGAAGGGAGGGAGGGAGAAAGAGAGGAAAAAAGGGAAGGGAAGGCAGGCCAGGAGATGGAGAGGGAAGAATCCTCGTCCTAATGACATGACTGAGACCTTGGATCAACATGTTCCTGAACTGGACAACTCATGATATTGTCAGTTAAAAACAAACAAATAAACAAAACAAAAAACAACAAAATTACTTTTTTGTTTGAGTAAATCTGGATTGGGTTTCTCTCCTTTTCAACCACAAATCCTGAATAATATTGCCCTCAATTAATGGTAATTAATTTTTAACCCAGAATCCACTAAGATCTAATCTTATTTCTACCTGACTTCAGTAGAAGTAAAGAAGCGCTTGTTTCTGGCTTATCTGGAAAGGCCGCATGCAGCAGACAGCTCACGCCCTCCTCAGCTGTCGCTTCCCCAGGCGTCATGGTCCCAGTTGTCTTTTTGAACTGGTATCTAAACCAGAATAGCACATTATATTTTAGAAAATTCCTTGGCAGAAGTCAAAGATAAGAGATATAGAACTCCCCATTCTCAGCAACAAAAGAAACAGCCCATGGGTCTCACCAAAGAAATTTTGCCATGTTATCCATTGGAGTGAACACTAAACAAATATTCTGAAAATCCATCCTCTTACACTTCAGACTTGCTCACTCCTCTTTCATCATCACCTTGTTGTTTCTTCCGTATTATCAGGGAAGGACTAATCACATTTTAAAGCTGTAGGCTGAGGTTTGATTGTTAGTTTATAATTGAATCGCCCTAAGTTGAGGGAACTAATTGCCTCCATAAAAATTTGATGTAATTCTGTCAGGTGTCCATCTGGATCTAAGAATTCCCCTACAGACAATGAGCTCATCAGTTCACTGATTTTCTACAAGAGATTGGATTTTATTAACTGTCCTTGCCCTCAATGGCTAGCTTACTCACCCGGATACTGGCACAGAGCTTGAGGTAACAAATTCCACCACCTGCAGAGAATTCTTAGATGTGGTGTTATTTGTAGGAAACCTGAGAAAATGTTGATAATGGTGAATAGTAACAGGAGCTGGTGCAGGCTGTGTAGAGAGGGCCTCCTTCTCTATGACACTTAACCTAGGCAAGTCTTTTAACTTCTGGCCTCAGGTGCTCCTTCTGTGAAAGGAGGCACTTGGCATAGGGATCTATGGTCTTTTTCAGCACCGAAATGTTGTGTTTTCCAAATAAGAATGAGATTGGTTATCAACTGAGATCTCCCATTATTAAGAAACATGATAGCAATCATTATCCCCATTATACAGTTGTGTAAATCTGAGCAGCAGCTCGAGGTACATACAAGATCCCAACTAGTGTTCAGTTACTCAGATCATACTTATCAGGACTGCTGTGGTGGGAATGCTCTGCAGTGCTATTCCAGAACCTCCCAGTAGAGACAAAACCTGGAAGAGCATTCCAGAACATCGTAGTTAACCGTCACCAATTGCTAGAATAATAAAACCAATACCATATACCCCAAACCTGTGGAAGCCAAAATTATTAAGTCCTTTCAAGATATAATTCTACTTAGATTATATCTTCCTATGCAATAAATGAAGCCATACATTTGTATGATACTTTCCTTGGCCCAGAGTTCAACTACTTCCCAAGCCAGAGGATTTGATTATTTCATTTCACAATCAACTATGGAAATACCAGGAAAATACAGAGAGAGAAGCAGTGAATTTTGTCTTTATTAGATTGTGACATGGTGAAGCTAAATGTGAATCAATATTAAGGTGACATCAGCTGAGGTGTCAATCAACAATGGTTGCTAAGACACCATTGGAGATTTAATGAGAAGGAACAACGTATTTACAAGATCTCTTTTGGGGGCATTTGACTATGTGGTTGGAAGACATTTTTAAAAACCACTTGGGGTTGGAGGAGCCCTTCACCCAACCCAGGAACATGTTCAAGTAACATGATATGGCACGTTCATGCGCTGCTTTGATTAGGTTAATGTCGAGATTCCTCTTTTCTAAGTTGGGCACACAAGTTTGGGGCTAATATAAACTGCTTAGAGTTATAATCTGCATCTTTCCCCCATGAAATAGGTCCCAGTATCAACCCCTGATGAATACCAGATTGATAGGACATCAAAGTTATTGGCATATTCCTGGGATATGCCCAGCCATTACACCACACACTCTTCTTGGGTCTGGAAGAAGCCGAGCATGCAGGGAAGGAATCGCACAAAATTAGACCCCAGGCAGCCAAGGGGATTTCTTTCTCAGCCCATCCGATTAGCCATGTGCCTGCTCAAGCAGTGGAAAGAGAACCAGCCTGCAAAGCACAGTGAGAACTTGGTGAGAGCGTGGAGGTTCTTAGAGTTAAATCTTTTCTATTTTGCTTTGAGTGATTTATGATAAATAGTTCATATAGTTACAACCTCATTCATTGACATTAAAGGTTACTTATTAAAACATAAATAATTTACTAAGTTTAAAATATTCAACGTCAAGCTGCTAAAATATAAAATGAATGTGAGAAGTCTGTTACCAGGGGGAGCCCGGCATCTCCTCTGTGTGCACTGTGATGCTGGGCTCAGGATCCACAAATGAGCAAGCACAGCTGCTCCTTGCCCCTCCCTGCAAAGTGATGTCAGTGCTTGATTTTAGCAATGGCCCCACCATGGCTTAATTTATCCCTGGATCTGTCTTTCTTCTCTACACATAGTAGAGAATATACCAGAAGCTCCCCAGGCCAAAGAGATTCAACTGTTCAACAAACATTTATTGTGCATCACTCTGCGATGGGCACTGCAGTAGCTGCTAGAGATACAGGGATGGATAAGATGAAGTGCTTGCCCTTGGGGAGCTCAAAGCTAGGAGCAGCCACAGACAGCTCAGCTGTCAGTGCTGGAATGGAGGTAGCCGCACAGACCCAGAGAGAGGAGATAAAAATTGCATGATCTGATTCCATTCAATGATGATGATGACAAACGACTCAGTGCTCAATCCTCTATGTTCACTATTTCCTTTAATCTTCTCTGCAACCCTGTGAAGTATTAATAACCCCATTTTATGAGTAAAGAGATGCAGAAATGTTTATCTTTTTGTTAATAGCAGCTGGTCAGAGAATCCTTCTCTAAGGAGAAAGCTAGCTTTGTTGACAAGCTGTTTAAAAATCTTAAAATTCAAAGCTGTTGACACTTACCCATGTCTAGAAGAATGAGCTTCCCAGGCAAGGGGACTGGATTGAACACTAGAGTCCCTTCAGGGAGCAAAGGGATATTTTACATAATAAAGACAGGAAACAATGAATGCCCAGAAAATCGGGAAGAACTGTTTGTGGGAAGTATCAGCAGAAAAGCAGAAACCTGGCTGAGGCATAGGAAGGAGCGAAAATGGAAGAGGAGACAAGACCGAGATTTTCTGAGAGAAATGCTGTGTGCCACGTGAGGGGACCTTTCCTGTGACCCCAGAGACATTCAGTAAACCTACTCAAATTTCCTGTGGAAACCAATCAAAGCGCTGGATCTTACCTCAAACCTGAGAAAGTGCTGGGTACCGTGCACACAACTGATGAAAGGGAGGACGAGCATCTGTTTATATAATAAAAATGGGGAAACTGGGATGTAAAGATTTAAGCTCAAAGTCCAGGCTCTGCCCCCTTTTGAGATACAGAAATGTTGAGAGACCAGAGAACTGTCTTTGCGTCTTAGGGAGACCAGGGCCTGGTCTCCGGTCACGTGCCCACAAGGCCACACTTGCCAGAGGCTAGGTCCCAACTCCGAAAATGACAGATTGGGAGTCAGAAGGCTAAGACCATAGAAGCAGATCATATGAGCAAAGGGCTGTTAGGAAGGAAGTATTTCTGGGTCCTTGTAACAAGAAAACATAAAGAAAGAAAGAAGATTTATGATCCTGCCACAGTGAGTCTGTGAAGCAGAAATGCTGATGTAAATCACCATGCAAAAGTGGAAAAGCCAAGAAAAGGAAAAAGAATGGAGACTTAAAGGCATATGGGCAAGGGATTAGAGCTGAAACTCGGGGTGGGAAACCAGAGGTCTTAGCTGTGGGAAATAATTGTAGGAAACTCTTCTACATAAATACCTTGAATAATATATTTTGTGAAATCGGTAGAAATGAGTTTTACTTTCAGGAAGGGATATGAATTTGTAGCTGGGACTGAGAGGTTGAACAGGAAACCCAATTCGATCTCCATGGCCTCTATGGCTTTTCTGTGGGAATTGATCAAGGTTGGAGGAATTGGCAGCAAGGACTTTGGATCATTGAAAGAAGCTCTCCTGTCTCTGTCACCCTGAGGCTTGGAGGAAAGAAATGGGGCAAATGGGACATGTGCCCCCCCCCCATCCACATTTCTGCTGGACACCCCGCCTCCTGCCTGTCCAGTGGTTAACCTTGTCTCGGGTGTGCAGAACGCTCTTGTTCTTACTCCTCACTGTGGTCCAGGCTGCGTCAGGGTAAATGTTTTCCTGTGCCAGGGTAGATGCCTTCCCAGGTTTTTGTAGCTTAACTCCTACAATCTCTCTGAATATGACCTTTCCACTTCACAAGGATTTTATTAATTTGCAACTCGGCAATGGTCTCCAGGCCCTGCGTTGCAATTAAGAGCATCCGCTGTGTAATTTTAGGACTGCTCATTGGTGTTCCCGAAACTTCAATATTGAAATGGGAGTTCATTTGACTGGGAGGAAACAAAGCTCCCACAGCCACAATGTCGACAAATACTGAGTCATAGCCCTCACTCACCAGAGAACTGAGACCAACAGTGTGATTTTTTAAAAGCAGCGACTGACAGTCATGAAATAGTCTAATTACTTTATACTATAGTGGGCCTGAAAAGGGGGGGGGGCCACAGGGATTATAAATAATGCATTATGTAGATTCATTTTAGAATATGAAGAACTGAAATTGCTAATACGGCATATTCTCCAAACCAAAGTTTTTGCCATTGACTAAAGTAATTATCATTCATTAATCTTTGCAGGGATTAAGAAAATGTGTTTATGATCAGGCTCCCGAGAATCTGCATGCATGATCAGAATAGATTTGTCATCTCAAATAAGCAAATAATCTTCCTGTTTAATGATCCTCTCTTCTTAGAGATCAAAATAATGCATCATTGCAAGAACTTCAAGAAAATGATGCTCCAAACACTATTTGTTACTTCTAAGTTTGTTCAATGTGATTAAACCTTAAAAAACAGCACTTCTTTCACTTCATCGTCCTCTCTCCCCTTGAATTTCTTACTCATGAATTTATTTCAAGCCATGCCTATACTGTCAAACAGAGCTCTCAGTTTATTCCTTCTCATCATTTTCCTTGCTATGATTAACAATGTGCTTCAGCCTGCCACAGCTCACCAAGGAAGCCGATACTAAGGCTGGGCAACAGAAAAAAGCAAGGACTTTGGATCAAACATTCATGGGTTTGAATCCCTGCCTCTATCAATTATTACCGGACAGTTATTTCATCTTGCTCAGCCATAGTTTCCTCACCTATAAAATGGCATATGATGGTTTAAATGATACAGTAGATGTAAAATAAGGGTGCTCATCAATGGCAACACCAACTGCCCAGGTCTCCTCGTGCCTCTGTCTCCTGGAGGGTGACTAGGATCAGCAGACACAGAACACACCTATCGCAGGTACAGAATGCACCTGTCCCAGTCCAACCTGTACCACCTTGACTGTGGCCACCGTAGGGCTCCTGGCCGTGACAAATGCACTGTCAGTGACCCAGCAAAGGATGCAAGACATCTTTAGTTGGCACCTGATTACTCAGAATTCTTACCACACTCAGCGTCTGTACACCCTGTTTTGTATCAGAGGCAAATTGCTTCGTATGAGTCTGTACTTATATAAAGTTTCTTGCCACATGGATTGAGTCTTAACACTGCTCCGTTCCTTTAGAAAACTGACATCTCGACAGCCCATAAATATATTTGTATATGTATAGTGCTTCCTTTGTTTATTTTAATTGTAAGTTGGTTGCATTATTTAGGAGATTGGCCCTGCTGCTTTATTAGAGACCAAATAACAGTGGGTTAAGTGAGATACACATTCAATTCTTTCTCAGTAAAGATGTAAACTGGTAAGCAGTCCACCGGTGTAGAAAATTCTACTTCTCCCCGGTTGCTCCCAGCTGTCCCTGAAAACAACAAATCCATCCATGTGGTTGAAACAGGCTCGCCAACAGTAAGAAGAGGGGGAAAAGAAGTGGAATTCAAGGAGCTTCTTTTTAAGGACATGACCATGAACTTGCATGTGTCACTCACTTTAATGCTCTGTTGAACAAAACTTGGTCAATGGCCACACTTAGCTGCAAAGGAAGCTAGAAAATATGCTGTTTAGCTGTTGGAGAGAGAGAAGAAGGGGGAGACCATGTGCCTAACTAAAACCTGAGGTTCTAATCCAAAGAGAAACAAGGAATAGTAAATCCTGGGGGCAATTAGCCATCTCTGCCACAGTTGCTACATTTGAAATCAAAGGATTGCCTATAAAATTCTAGCTTACTGGTTTCCTTTTTATAAATTAATAAGGATCTGACAGCAGAAGGATAAAATTGCAGTGTAACAATAATTTAATAGCTCTGAGGAGCAGCTGCTCCTTTTAGGGAGCACATGCAACATCTATTTTGCCATAGTCCTCATCAGGCCCTTATACAGTGGGGCCTTGACTTACGAGTGTCCCGACTAACGAGTTTTTTGAGATACCAGCTGTCTCTCGGCGGATTTTTTGCATTGAGTTGGTAGAGTAATTTGAGTTAACGAGCTCCTTAACAAGCTCGGTCTCAGAATGAATTAAACTCTTAAGTCATTTGAGTTAACGAGCTCCTTCACGAGCTCCTTAACGAGCTCGGTCTCAGAATGAATTAAACTCGTAAGTCAAGGCCCCACTGTACACAATTGATACTTGGTCTCCATTACTCATTCACATCCTTCACCTGGTCCCTGTGAGCATTTGAGTTGGAACTTAACGCATCTAATGAGCCACCTGTTGTGTACCCACTGCATACCAAACACTTTCCCTACATTTTCTCATTTTATTCTCACAGTAATTTTGCAAGATAGCTTTATTTTACTCTGTGGTATAACTGAGTACATTAAGGTTCAGGGAGGTGAATAACTTGCTAAATTTATTTAGAAAATGGCAAATTAAAAAAAAATCTAGCCCTTTTGTGTCTAACTCAAATGTCCATGCTGGGAAGTGCATGGGGTATCCAGAGAGAGATGTTAGCATGTTTCAATTTACCATTTTTTTTTTTGATGAAACAACTTACTTCTTTCCTGCCCATGGCACCTTTAATATTGGCTCTTTTGACAAAAGAATATCTCTGCTAAGTAATTCACATCTTAGAGGAGAACAACTTATGACCATTATACAGAGCAACTGTGAACCAGCTTCAAGTGGAAGACGTAGGGGAATTTCTCATCCCCTGAAACAGCGGTTCTCAACCTGTGGGTCGTGACCCCTTTGGCGGTCGAACCACCCTTTCACAGGGGTCGCCTAACACCATCCTGCATATCAGATATTTACATTATGATTCATAACAGTAGCAACATTACAGTTATGAAGTAGCAACGAAAATAATTTTATGGTTGGGTCACAACATGAGGAACTGTTGGGCCAGAAGGTTGAGAACCACTGCCCTGAAAGGTCTTATAAATCACCCATCCCCAGCCTTAGCTGGTTTAGCTCAGTGGATAGAGTGTTGGCCCAAGGGCTGGAGGGTCCCGGGTTTGATTCTGGTCAAGGGCACTAGGTTGCAGGCTTGATCCCTGGCCATGGTGGGGCCTCATGTGGGAAGCAACCAATCAATGTGTCTCTCTCACATCGATGTTTCTCTCTCTATCTGCCTTTCTACTCTCTAAAATTGGAAAAATATCCTTGGGTGAGGATTAAAAAGTAAATACATACATACATAAATAAATAAAATAAACCACCCACTCCCAGAAGTCCACAAGCACACGGCACTTTCCACTCCAGTGCCTTCCCTCTCTCAGGCTATTTTCATCCTCTAATTACTTCCCTCTGATCCTTTGGGTCCCAGGCCAAGTCCAACCTCTTCTATGAGGTCACCCCGACTCCCTCCCCTATCTCTTAGGGCCTTCAGTTCTCACTGTTGACTCTGGGAAAGCTGTTCTCATCTGTTCCTTCTATCTCCTATCTCATTCATTCCTCCAAACAAGATAGCAAGACGGCACCGCTAAGCTTAGTGCCGACAGAGCAAATCCTCAATAAATCTATCGTGACTGATTAATGTTGTCAGATTATATGATTCTTTGAGTGTCCCATTTTTTTAAAAAATCAAATACAAAAAAATCTATATTCTTGGTTTAGTGCCTCTTGTTTACATCTTCATAAATAACCATTTCTCCTTTTTTTTAGTAACTTAATGGTCACTGTGGTCTTGGAATCAGTGTAAAAGGAGTAAAACAAGCATTTGCCTACAAATCATTTGCCTACAAGTCTTTGGTCCTGACTCTTCTTTCATTCATTCATTCATTCATTCTCCATTATTGGGCACATACTATGTGCCAGGCTTTGAAATGAACACTAGATACCCAAAGATGAACAAGATGGATTCCATTCTGGTGGGAGAAGGACACAAGAAAAATCAAATTACATTACAGGGTAGGAAAGGCTTGAGCACAGAGAGGAAATATCAAAACCAAGCCATGTGAAAGAGACTCTATTCCCCTGTGCCTCCATTTTCTTACAAATCAAAGCACAGATAACTGTTCTACCTTTGCCAGGCTTCATGCAATCAAATGAAGCCCAGTACCGGATTTGTGAGAGGTCATGATGGATTTTCAGTTTTGTTCTTCCCCAGCCTTGACGACCTTTATTAATCTTTTTAGTTCTTTGTCTTGCTTACAAAAAAAAAAAAGTGACTCAGAGCTACATTACAATTAGAGATAACTTTAATTAAAATCCAGATTTCTTAACTGTTCTTTAGCAATTGCTCACTGTTTGACGTGAAAGATCACTTTGAGTGAGAGAAAAATGGAAGCAGAAACCCTCTGGCAGAGGACTAAAGCCACATATGTACAAAGGATCCCCACTTATTTTTATGTATTAAGTTTGGGATAAGAGCACTTTTAGTCGGGAGGATGGGAGACCAGACAGCAGCAGTGTCCCGGCCATTGGCGGGGACTTCTCCCAGGTTCCGGTGCCATGGGGGACGGTGGCATGAGAGCCAGCAGGAGTAGAAGGATGAATCCTACACACGTGCTCACACGCCTTTCTCTACATAGAGATAATGGTGAGTATCTGTAGAGTCTTCAAAAAATTAATAGTTAACTTTTCCTGAGTACTTACTAAGTCACTCAGTATTCTAAGTGCTTCACATAGAATACAGTATAGTATAGTATAGTATAGTTTCTTATTTGTTTCTCACAACAACCTCATGAAGTGTGTTCTACTATTAACCTCATTTCACAGAGGAGGAAACAAAGGCATCTTGATTAGAGGAAACTCATCTGGCTAACATGGTCATTGTTTGAAGCATCCTTCCCCCCGCAAAAAAAATGGGGGATGGGGAGAAGGAGAATTATTTAGGAGGCAGTTATTTCCATGGATTTTTCTCCTCAAAATGTGGAACATGGAGAAAACATAAAGGAGAAGAACTTCTGAGCAAATACAATAGAAACGTCCCTTACCCATCATCCTAAGCACCCCACACCTCAGTGTACACCTCAGTGAGGATGGTGAGGAATGAGCAGCCAGCATATTATCAGGCTCTCGGGAGAATGGAAGCACAGACCCGAGAGAAATGTTCCTGCCAATCACAACCAACTCACGGAAAGAAGGGAAAATGTGGAGCTCTTGGGTGCCAATTATGTATTGTTGAGAACTAGAAGCTAACAATGGCATTCACTCAAAAATCCAGAAGGACCATGAGTCAGTTCTACAAGCATAACAAGCCCTGGCTAAATGCTTTGTAAAACTTTCTAATTTGAAAAAATTATCATTTAAATCAAACCTAGATACTGTTTACTGTTCTGTGACTCACTCAAACTGTACTTTGGGCAAATTTTATTTTACTTATTTTCCTCTCAATAAAGTATGAATCTTGAGTTCATCGTGTGGTGCTTGGCACAGATAGGGGCTTGATGAGGAAGAGAAATAACGAATAATGGAGTAATCAGAAGAGAACTACCTCTGTCTTGAGCCTCCCTTTTAGGAAGGAAAACCCAAAGATTCAACAAAGCAACAAAGCCATCAAACTAATGGTCTGATCTGTCTTTTGTTTAATAAAAACAGCTGTGAAGAATTTCCCACTGGGACTATTGAGGGCTCTCAATTACTGCTTTCATGGGCAGCTGACTAATTCCTCCAACTCCTGTTCAAAATTAATAGCTTGTGAGTCCATGGTAGCCCTATCCTCCCAAGAGATGCCAAGCCCTTTACACTAGTACATGTAGCTGTGCAGTGGCCCCTCATCAACCTTACACCTTGGAGGAAATAGAAGCTGGTGAGCCTTACTCTTTCCTAAAGGAGAGCAGTTCTTTCAATTAAGCACAGAACCTTGGGCCAATTTCTCTGAATCCAAAGGCCATCTTTCTCCAAGAATGTTCAGACTACTGAGACAGAACATGGAAATGAAATGTGATTACAACAATAGAAGTAGGTTCATGGAACCACAAGGAATAGAGAGAGGGTGATACCAGCCAAGTTGTATGATTGGAGACAGGAATAGGGAGAAGGAATATGGCTCTCCATTAGCTTAGACCACTCATGTGAGTGATACTTGAACTGCATTAAAAAGGATAAGCAGGAGTTTTCCTATACTGTATTCTCTGCTCATCTATAAAATCTCTGAGATAGGGATCAGGTTTTGTTCAGAGCTGTATTTCTAGCAACTAGCATTTTGCCTGAGACATTTACTAAATGTGTGAACAAAGGAAGGAAGGAGGAAGGAAGGTAGGAAATCTATTTATTTCACAGTCGTGGAGAAGGAGTATAGCAGACATCCTTTGACTTGCCCACTCATTTTCTCTGGAATCTGTCCATCTTGGCCATAGGCATAGTATTAATAGTACATTACATTTCTACTTCTTGATCCTGGACACTACAGGTAAATAATTGGTCCAGGAATGGACCATTGACACAAATTGGACCAATCAGAATCCCTTCCTTAAAATTGGGATTGGGACACAGAATGAAAGAGAGCTTTAGCCTCTCTGAGTCACTGAGTCTGTAGCTTAGAAAACTTGGGGGCTGAGGAAGGCCACGTCTTCCACCATGTGAACAGAGGGCAAAGAAGCCCATCAACAAAGAGCAAAGAATGAAGTGGGTGTGCAAAGAAAAGCAGAGATAAAAACCAAGGAGAAATGCAGGAAGGGAAATACCATCTGAATTTCTACTGCACCCCATTTCCTGGTTCCTAAGGCCCAGTTATGTCACTGCCTTTGGGTTCTTTGAATCTCTCATCTGTCTTTCCAGTAAATTTTTTTATTTAAGCCAGGTTTACTTGGTTTCTGATATTTAAAACCTAAAGCATTTTATCCAATGACAGTGAGAACTGATGTGGGAGAAGTCCAGACCGAGTTTTGCATGAGCAAAAGCACTGAGGTCCGAAAGGCTTAGTTGCTTGAAGAATAGGGAGAAGGAATATGGCTCTCCATTAGTTTAGACAAAAGCACAGGGGCTTGGGATGCTAGAAAATCTCCAGAAAAAGGGAACCCGATATGATGGAAACAGATCTATCTTTCTCTGGAAATTCCTACATTTGGAATATGGTTAGAAATCATGATCAAAGGTCTGAGAGAAGGGTTCAAGTTCCATCTGATAAAGGGGTCTAAATAAAAACCTTCCAGTGTCCTGTTCTACATGGGCTTTGGTTACTAATAAAGTATAAAAATTTGGAAAGGGACAGTAGGAACATAGAATGGATATTAGACTGAAGAGAGACTGATACACCAACCTGGAATGACTTGTTCATTTACAATGAGATGCAATGATCACAGGCCCAGGAACACATACAGTTTGTCTGTGCAGGACATTCCATGCTATCTGACCATAGGATCACAATGTCCTTATGCATACTGATGAGAAATTACCCATATGCACCCCTCCATTCTCTGCACAAAGATTTCTCAGCATTCTCTTCTGAGTCTCCTTAATCATGTTGCAAGTCATTAAAGCAACTCCTGATACATTTTCCACCTTTTGTCTACTAGTGGGGCTGCCATGCACCAAGATACAGGGGGAAAAAATGTTGCAATGTCCTCCTACCCATTCATATTGCAGAAGTACAGAAACTCCAACTCACTAAACAGATATGTAGGCTAGAGTTTATTAGCATTACAAATAGCATTACAAACTGAGCCTTCTCTTTGCAAAGGATTAGGCTTCAAGGTTGCTTTAATTTGCCTGCTTCTCTAGTGCAATTAAAACATGATGTGATTTTGCCAAACAGCACTTACACACACCCTCCTCAGAATACAATTACTGTATTAGATGCATTTGGCCTACTAGTAAGTTGAACTTAAGATCTTTAACAAAAGTAATTCCAAATAACAGCACTGGGAAGTTTTTCAAGAGAGTAGAAGTTTTTTGTGGGTTTTTTTGGGGGGTTTTTTTCAGCATCAATACAGGACAAGCTGTGAATCAAGCAAGCCTCTCTTGGTTTTAATAATTCACTGCTTGGTGTTATCTATGCCCATGTGACAAAGATCGGGGTGCTGCACGCACTCAACAACATCCCAAGCGCATAAATAAACCATCTTCTGCTCTCAGTCCAGGAAGCAGGTATTGATCTGGGCCGTGATCTTTTCCTACCTGGCTTTCTGAAGATTTCTAAAATAGCTCACCTTAGGGAAATTAGAGACTCAAGCACTTTTATTTTGTCCTTTGGCCAATAAAAAAAATCACTAACGCCCTGCAAAAGATGAATTCTGACAGAAAAAAATACCAGCATTTGCTGTGATGGCCATAGAACTGCTCTGGTATCTTAGCCTGTAAGCTAAGAGACAAAGGGAAAAGTTGGTAATCCCTTGGCCTCTCCTTGGCCTCTCCTTGGCCCATAAAGAATCAGGCTCCAAATTACAGCTTTGGGATCTTGATCAGCTAAATATGAGGCCATGTGTTCTCTGTAGGTCAGATGGGAAGAAGAGATGTATTGGTACAAAAATTCCCCTCTCCACATACTCACTTGCCCATTTTTGACACCCAACTGAAAATGTAGATTTGAGTCCTACATCCTATTTGCTATGTGACCTCAGAAAAAAAATGTTATTGTTTCTCAGGACCTTACTACCTCCATTGGTCCGGTACCAATGACTGGTCACCCAGCTGGCTTTGTCAACCCCCTTCTGGCTGATTGTCTCCAACTACCAGGTGTACCGGTTAATAATGCAGATTTTGTAATCAAAGAAAACACGATAATTTCAAGAGAAACATCAAAAGTGCTTTATTCAAAGTAATGTCCATCGCTAGCTACACATTTCCCCCATCTTTCAGGTAATTTGTGGATACTGTCCCAATAGAACTTTTCTTGTTTTGAGGCAAACCATTCAGAAACCCAATTTTCAACTTTTTCGTACGTTTTGAAGTGCTGCTCAGAAAGTGCATGTGCCATCGATAGGAACAAGTGGTAACCTGAAGGAGCAAGGTCTGGTGAATATGGCGGGTGGGTTAATACTTCCCAGGCAAGATCTTTTAACGTATCTTTAACTGGTTTTGAAGTGTGTGATGATGCGTTATCAAGAAGCAAAATTACTTTGCCATGTCTTCTGCCCCATTCTGGTTGTTTCACGATCAAAGCGTGGTTCAAATTGCCGGAGACCAATTCCAGCATGTTTAGCAGGGCTGCATCTGGGAATGGCTAAAGGCATTTCCCCAAACCTGAACAGGATACATTAAATTGATTGTGCCTGCCAGACAGTTAAAAGGCATCTTAATCTACATGTTATTGCCTCCTACTGGCCAAACACCTGAACAGCCATAGGCTAATTCCCCCATTCTGACAATGGACTCTGTACCAAACCCTGACCCTTTGAAGTGTATATCTCTGCCTCACCTCAGGACAAATTGTGTTAATAAAAAGCATGGGGTCCTGGGGACAGAGAGAACCTAAGACCTTAGAGCAGCGTTTCTCAACCTGTGGGTCGTGACCCCTTTGGGGATTGAACGACCCTTTCACAGGGGTCACCTAAAACCATCGGAAAACACATATATAATTACATATTGTTTTTGTGAGTAATCACTATGCTTTAATTATGTTCAATTTGTAACAATGAAAATACATCCTGCATATCAGATATTTACATTACGATTCATAACAGTAGCAAAATTACAGTTATGAAGTAGCAACGAAAATAATTTTATGGTTGGGGGTCACCACAACATGAGGAACTGTATGGAAAATAATTTTATGGTTGGGGGTCACCACAACATGAGGAATTGTATTAAAGGGTCACAGCATTAGGAAGGTTGAGAACCACTGCCTTAGACTTTAAGACCTTAGAACTTAGCTCCTTTAGCTAAGCTCCTCTGACCCCTAAATGCCTTTCAAAATTATCTTTCTCACTAGACTCTTATTTAACATCTACGCACAGCCTTCTCCAGATTCCTGAACCCTTCTTGATGCTGGGACAAGAACCTCAGCACAAATTGATTATTTGTTGTCATAGCAATCAGTATTAATGGTTTCATCTGGTTTTAGAAGCTCAGAATACACCACACCTTCCTGATTCCACCAAACACAGAGCATTGTCTTCTTTCCGAAGCGATTTGGCCTTGCAGTTGATGTTGATGGTTGACCTGGATCAACCCATGACTTTGTGCATTTGGGATTCTCAACATAAATTCACTTTTCATCACCAGTCACAATTCGATGCAAAAAAGACTCTTTCATGCCTTTGAAGCAACATTTTACTGATGACTTTTCGGTTTTCTATTCGTCTTTCGTTCAATTGATGTGGCACCCATTTTCCTTCCTTTAAAATCTTTCCCATTGCTTGTAAATGATCAGAAATTGTTTGCTGAGCAACTTTTAATCTTTCTGCAAGTTGTTTTTGAGTTTGACACTCATCTTCATCCAATAATGCTTGTAATTGTTGACCTGGATATTCTTTGTCTTTCACATCGAAATCATCACTTTTAAAGCGTTTAAACCAGCATTCACAAGTATCTTGAGATGGAGCATGTTCACCATAAGCTTCCCGAAGTATACAATAACTTTTTCTTTAAAATAAGTAATGAATTAAAACTTCTCACAAAGCTCATTTTTTGGCATGAAATTTGACATTTTTAAGCTTAAAAATATCTATGATGTTAACACCTTCAGCAAATTTGACATATGAAGTTTTAAAGCTTGCTATCAATACAACAAAATATCACTCATATTAAATCACATATATATCAATATATGTGTAACTCCATCTATTGAAAAAAAATCTGCATTATTAACTGGTACACCAGGTAAAGAGGCTACAAATGCTGCTTTCTGACCTTCTTAGACTTCCTGGTAGTCATCATCCTATGAGATATGTGAGGAAATCAGCTGGGGCATTTTGGGTAAGAATTTCATCCCTGAAAAACAGAGACAATCTGATAAAGAACTGTTATTAAGATATAAAAAGAGCTCTTAAAATCCAATAAGAAAAAAACATAATTTAAAAATAGGCTCAAGACCTTAACAGACACCTCACCAAAGAAGATACACAGATGGAAAATACACATATGAAAGGACACTTCACATCACATGTCATCAGGAAAATGCACATTGAAACAACAGTGAGATACCATTACAAAGCTATTAGAATGGCCCAAATCCAAAACACAAACAACATCAAATGCTGATGAGGATGTAGAGCAACAGGAACTTCCATTCACTGCTGGTGGGAATGCAAAATGGTGCAGCCACTTTGGAAGACAGCTGGGCACTTTCTTACAAAACTGAACATACTCTTTTCATATGATCCAGCAACTATATTCCTTGGTGCTTACCCAAAGGAATTGAAAACTATGTCCACAAATGTTTATTAGCATCTTTAGCCATAATTGTAAAACAATTGTCATAAAATATTAACCAACATATCCTACAGTAAATGAATATATAAATAAGCTGTGGTAAACCCAGATAATGGGATATTATTATTCAACACTAACAAGACAGAGCTATCAATCCATGAAAAACAGAGAGAAACTTTAAATGCAATCTGAAAAGACTACATACCATATGATTTCAACTATATTATGTTCTGGAAAAGACAAAACATGGAGACAGTAAAAAGATCAATGCTTGTTAGGGGTTGGCAAGGGCAGGAAAGAGATGAATAGGCAGAGCATAGGGACTTGTAGAGCAGGGAAAATGTCCTGTATACCATAATGATGGATCTATGTCATTATACATTTGTCCAAAACCAAAGTACAACACTAAGAATGAACTGTAATGTAAACTGTGGGCTTTGGGTGCATATGACATGTTAATGTAGGTTCATCAATTGTAACAAATGCATAACTCTGTTGAGTGATGTAGATAACGTGGGAGAGGCCATGTTTGTGTGCGTCTGGGGGCATATAGGAAATCTCTGTCCCTTTCCCTTAATTCTGCTGTGAACCTAAGAGACAAAATACCCACCCTAGTCAGATAGCAACAGTGAACCCCACAGAAAGCCTCAGCATGTGCTGCTCCCAACCTTACCTGGTGTTCATTCCAAAGCAGCCACCTGCCTCCGCAGGCTGCATGGAGATGAGACATGAGGACGAGTGCAAAGCTTTACAGTGAAGACAGAAGCCCCTTCCTGACCAACACTGCTCGCTCAGGTCCCTGGCTGAGTGGCCTTTACAGCAAATCCCTATACTCAGCTGCAGAATACAATCCTCCAAAACGCATCATTGCTCCTGCCAGACTCCCTGTCATGGAACAAAATAGATCCAGAGACATGGACGCTTGGAACAGACTGTCGAATCTGAGGGGAGGCGGTGGTGGGTAGAAGGAAAGAGATCAACCAAAGAACTTGTATGCATAACCCATGGACACAGACAATAGGGTGGTGAAGGCCTGGGGCAGGGAGCAGGTGGGGGCTGGAAGGGGTCGATGGGGGAAAAGAGAGGACATCTGTAACGCTTTCAACAATAAAGATAAGTGAGGAAAAAAAAGTCCACAAGGCAGCGCTGAAGCGGCTGGCAGAGGCGCCTTGGGAACCTCAGCCAAGGCAAGCACAGCCCCAAAGGGAACTGGGGGTCTCTCCTGAGAGCTCGGCCCCAGTTTCCACACAGGAAGCCAGCGCTGCAGCCCACCCAAGACCTGGGCCTCCAGGCATCCCTCCTGCCAGAGCGGTGGAGCAGAGGTCCTTGCTCTTCCCGCTGTGGGAAACGACTGAGTCAGCATAACCTCCCCTGCGAGGCCACAACCCCAGGTAAACGTCCTTGTCTTTGAACTTAACATGTAGTGACTTATCTGTTTCTCCCATTAGACTGTAAACTCCTGGAACACAGGAGCTTCTTCATATTCATTTTTCTATTTCCAGGCACTGGCATTGTTAGTGTTTATTAACTTAAACCATTGAATTGACAAACCCTAAACTGCATTACCCACATTTTCAGGGTGCTTCAATATAAGGAAAGTTCAACAAAATGCCCCTCAGACACTTTCACACATGTGTTAGCTTACCACTAGCCTCTCTTCATTCACCCACCAGTGGCCCCATCGCAGAGAAAGTCAAAAAGCAAGACAGTGGGAAAAGGAGGCCTCAGAAAAGCCATCCCTTCAACTATATTCTTGTCCATGTTACTAGTATAAGCTCCATGCACCCACCTGGCAAAGCTACTGTAGAACAATCCAGCTTCTACCTTCTCGTGCCTACACATCTGAGCGCTGGAGGCTATTGGAGACCAAGGCCACAACCAGTCAGGGCTTCCAGGGCCAACTGGGCCCCAAAAGCCAGCCAACTTGAATATTTCCCTGGTGAGAAGGCTCTTCTGCAAAACTGCTCTTCCCAGCCTCCCCTGCTCTTCTGAAGCCCTCAGGACATTATCTCTCATTCCACCAAGAAATAGAAGCTACTGAGAACTCTCACAACTCCTTGCCCACTTACTAACCTTCCTTCCTATATCCCACCATTCCTTTCCTCTTTCCCTCCAGTTACATCCAATGAGAAATTCCTCTCCCATCTGAAAATAATCACTGTACTAACTAAGAAATAGAAGGTACTGAGAACTCTCACAACTCCTTGCCCACTTACTACCTTCCTTCCTATATCCCACCTTTCCTTTCCTCTTTCCCTCCAGTTACATCCAATAAGAAATTCCTCTCCCATCTGAAAATAATCACTGTACTAAGTCCTGGTCCCTTACTTAGGAACTCGGGATCTCTAGTATCTGCAACATCCTTGAAACTTCAGCTTCTCATATTCTAATGGGTCCTTCTCAGTGGCCAGGGAAAAGAATAACAACACAGACCAACCAACAAGAATCCTCATTCACCTTGTTATTTACCCAAATACATTGAAAACTTATGGCCATACAAAAACCTATACGTGAATGTTTATGGCTGCTTTATTCATAATTGCCAAAACTTAGAAGAAACCAAAATGTCCTTCAGTAGGTGAATGGATTAATACACTGTGGAACATTCAGACAATGAAATATTATTCAGTGTTAAAATGAAATGAGCTATCAATTCATGAAAAGACATGAGGGAAACTTAAATGCATGTTACTAAGAGGAAGAAGCCAAAGAGTAAGAATATCAGTGGTTACCAGGAGCTAGGGGAGAGGGAGGGATGAGTAGGCAGAGCATAGAGGATTTTTAGGACAGTTCAATCACTCTGCATGATACTATAATGGTGAATACATGTCATTACACATTTTTCCAAGCTCATAGGATGTACAATATTAGAGTGAATCCTAGTGTAAACTATGGACTCTGGATGATGATAATGTGTCAGTGTAGGTTCATCATCTGTAACAAACATATCACTCTGATGTTGATAATGGAGGGTGGTTTGCATAGGAGGTATCAGGGGATATATGGGAAATCTCTATACCTGCCCCTCAGTATTACCGTGAATCTAAAATTCCTTTAAAAAATAAAGCCTATTAAAACTATTGTAATGCCCTCATAGAACCCTCAATTGCAATTACCAGATAAGCAGGCATTAAAATAATTACAAATTTTGTCTGGTTATGTTATGAAAGAATAAAAAATAAGAGGGCTGAGATAACCGAGAAAGAATACACTCATCGTTTAGATTCCCAATAGCCTGGGTGCTTTGGCAGGTATCCTTTGTTGTAAATGAAGTGCTACTAAACTGCCGGAGACCTAAGACTTCAGTGAATTCATTAGTCTGAGCCAGTATCTTAAGTCTGATTCCCTTTTGTCCCTACCAAGAGTGATTTTCTGGCCTTCCGATGTGGGAAGTCAAATTCTGGAACTGGTAATATAATATGGATTTAGTAGATATTCTCTTAACCTACTTCTACTAGTTGAGTTGACAGAACCAATGTGCTCCAGGGCTTCTGTAAAACATACAGACTGAGGTACTCATACTCAAAGGCTTTGGTCTTGTGTCAAAATATCAGCAAATAAATTCACATTTATACATTTCTAGGGAAACTATGAATCACATTGTATGCTTCTTCAATTTAGTCACTTTTTCAATCAACCAATCAACAGCTGGTTCCGAATGTGTAGGACCTGTACCTGTAGTGTGGTGCTAGATCCAGCCCTGCGGCAGACCTCCCTCCGATAGAACCGCCAGCTTCACCGAACTCCTACAGCTAGGTCAAGAAGCTTCTATAATTACATACAGGCCTCCAATTATGCTACAGCAGTGAGTCAGTTGTGACATGAAATAGAGATTCAATCAATGTCTGCGGAGGAATAAATGATTGCTGGATTAATGAATAAAATAAGAACCTAGAGGTTCTTGCAACATCTTGCTCATCTAGTTCCCTAAGCTAGCTCATGTAAATGTTAGTGTTTTCTTTGTAAAATTCCATTAGAGAAGAGTTGAAAGTTATCCTTGCTTTGGAGGTACAAGGACCTGTCTCTCATCTAACATAAATGATCAGTTCTAAGATGCCAGTTTCTTTCTGCTTGCCGGCTCTAGAAGACATGGTGAATATTCCTTATTGCTCAATCTGCTTTGGTTCTCCAGATCCTGCTAATTCACTCAACAAGCACTCATTCGGGCTGACAGTGTGCCAGGCACTGTGCTGGGTGTTGGGAATATGGTAGGAAACACAACAGGCACAATCCCACCTCTCAAAAGCTCCCAGTCACAGAGACATACTAAATATAAGAAGTTTATCTTGGGTTTTGAAACAACAAATCTATAGGCAAGGCCAAGACTAGGGTGAGAGAAGTAAGATACCTAGTGAAAGGAGTTTTGGGGGTAAAATAGGAGGTTTGGGGGTAAAATGGGCAGGTATAGGACATTTAAAAAAAATTAAGGGATCCATGGAAAAAGCACAGGGCTACAGAGCTGCAGAGGGTACATTTTCATGGAATAAGTGAGCCGGAAATAGCAGAAGGCACATTTCCATAGAATAAGGAGACTGGGAGCTGCAGAAGGGTTTACATTTACAGAAGAAAGGGAAAGAATCCGTTCATTCACAGAGAGAAGAGGAAAGCCCAAAGGGAAGAGGGAAACAATGAGGGAGGAGGGGAGGAGAGCCTCACATGGCCCATGTGAGGTTGACCTTTGAACTCAGGAGTTACTATAGTAACCAAATCAGGAAGGGATGGTGACCAATCAGAGGGGATATCAAGGCACAAAGATCTGCAGCCTTTAGAACTATAGGAAAAGGGGACTCAGTGGGACTCTTTTCCCCTCCCCACATGGGAATCTGTACTTGTTCTTCAATAAATTTCCACCTTTACTATACCATCTTCCATCCGTGGTTTCATTCTTCCACTCCGACGAACAAAGAGCCAGGAAAACCCATCCTCCCCAGGGGAACACCATGCATTCCAGTCCAAAAATTCCTGTTTCACTAGGGTACAAAATTTAGGGGGGTGTCACTCTCAGGTTCTCATGCATGACCTCAAGTGATGTCTCCTTTCATCTCGAACTCTAAGCACCTTGCTTGCCCAGTCTGTAGGTCCTCCCCCACATTGGCAGGTTCCCTGTTCTCCTCCTGAATATGTTTAGTTTTCTGTAGCCAAGCTTCCAGAAGCTGTTCCTTAGATTCATTTGTAGCCCACTATAAATCTCAGGGCCCTTTTTTTCGCAAATGTGTTTGGTATATATTAACATAGTTAGAACCTGAAAATAGATCTTAAAGATGTGTTTAACAATAAAATTATCTATCAACCTTACTACTCTTCAGGAAGAAAAAAATCACTGTGTATTTTATCTTTCAAATAAGAAATTAGCAAGCAAACGAGAGAGTAATGAATAATTGTTTTACTCTGAGGTATAGATAAGTTTCAACAAATAAAGATGCCAATTCTTCTTTGAGTTTAGAGATGCTAGAAAAAATCTCTTTTTTAAAAATTTTATATTTGTATTGATTTCAGAGAGGAAGGGATGGGGAGAGAGAGATAGAGACATCAATGATGAGAGAGAATCTTTGATCGGCTGCCTCCTGCATGCTCCCCAGTGGGGATGAGTCCGCAACCTGGGCATGTGCCCTTGACCAGAGAAAAATCTCTTGCTGAAAAAAAAAATCTGGGAGACAGGATAAAGTAGTGGTAGAGTTTAGTAGTAAAATGTGAGTTCAATGTCAACTTCTGTTATTTTCTAGCTGGATTAAAAAAATGAGTAAGATATAATCCCTGCCATCAAGGGACAGACATCTAATAGGGACAATAAATAGATGATTACCACACAGTGAGGCAAGCCCAGCACTGGAGACTGGAGACATTCACAGTCTTAGGAGCACAGAGGATGGAGCCTGAGGGGAGAGGAGGAGACAACAAAAGGAGAAGGAGCATCTGAACAGAGCTGTAAAGAATAGAGGTTAGCCAGGAAAAAGGGGGGGGAAGAGCAATCTAGGCAGAGGGGACCTCAAACCTATGTTAAATTTTTCCAGATTGAAAGACTAAAAGGCTGCTTCAGTTCCTGGGAATCCTATATAATAAACTCCTAATATGCAAATTGACCTAACAGCAGAATGACCAGTCGCTATGATACACACTGGCCACCAGCGGGCAGATGCTCAATGCAGGTGCCAGTGGGCCCTTCCCCCCACCCCTGATCACCCTGCTGATTGCCCTGAAGGTCACCCCACAGATAGGCCCTGATCGCCGGACAGGCCTAGGGACCCTACCTGTGCACAAATTTCATGCACCAGGCCTCTAGTCCTATCTAATAAAAGAGAAACATGGTAATTAGCGTACGACCGCTACCCTTCCCATTGGCTAATCAGGG
>NW_005370140.1:512651-545881 GCF_000412655.1 Myotis brandtii
TTATCTCTCGAGGGGTCCCAGACTGCGAGAGGGCACAGGCCGGGCTGAGGGACCCCCTCTCCCCCCCAAGTGCACAAATTTTTGTGCACCGGGCCTCTAGTTTAATATAAAGATGCACAGAGAAATAAGGGACATGAAACCATCTCTTCAGAAAGATGGTTGGACCTCATTTGGAACACTCAAGAATCAACACCGTTCTTAGTGCTCAGTTATCCTGTGTTCTCTTAGAAGTAATCCATTGCCCTTTATTCTAGTGCCCATCACAATGGTGATTAAGTCTCTCCGCCCTCTATCTCTCTCTCTTCCTCTCTCTCTCTCTCTCTCTCTCTCTCTCTCTCTCTCTCTCTCTCCTATACTAGCTTCTGTCTACCACCTTCTCCTTAACTTCTTCCCATGCTGATTTTCTGCTCATTGCATTCAAACTTGCCAAGAGTGGGACGCCATTGGCCAACCCCGTCCAGTATAAAGCAGCTCTATTGAGCCAAGGTCTCAAGCCAGGTCACCTGAGGCTGCTTGTCAGTGGTGTCTGTGTGTCCTTCTATTCCTGGTTGCCAACTGCATGCAGAGTGGTGGGGTGAATAGATAACCCACACGACACACAAACCTGCACATACACGGCTTTGTTCAGATGCTTCCTCTCGGGGCCTGAGCAAAGGCACCAAGGTGGAAAGGCAGTTCTGCTGAGAACTGCAAGCTGCTTGGCCACACTACAAAGTAAAACTGGAAGAGGGAGTGTTCAGGGGTGTGACTGGCCCAGGTCCTGCTTTAGGATAAGCAGGGAGGAATCTCAGTCTACAAACTCAGATATGCATGATCATTACATTTCTGCATGGACTTTAAATCCATTTAAATCCAATGCTGAGCCCCCCGCCCCTTCAAAATGCTGACAAAATGCAATCACAGTTGAGGGCTCGTGCTGGGGGTTGTGCAGACATCCCAGAGTCTTCTCCCGACTCTGGTCCTTGGTCCACACAGGGAACCACTAAACACCTGTGCTTGCCCCGGCAAAGCTCCACTCTCTAGCTGCTGAAGGAGGCCCTGATCCCTCCTCACCTAGCGGGTCACAGAGTATGAAAAGGAGGCCAGCTCCAAGTGCATAGCGTTGCTCTTTCGCATACAGGCTCCAGCTCACACCACCACACACCTCTGCCCCCTCCGCCAGCCAGGCAAGGTTACAGAATGGAACTGGCGTTTTATAGGACTCGTCTGTCCCATTGGAGAATTCATTTATGACACAGCCTGGCTAACTGTAATGAATCACGGGATAACACATCTCAAGGGGTGGGGGTGAGAGCTGGGTATTCAAGCAGAAATGTAAGCAATGACAGGGCCCAGCACATCCCTCTGAGGCAGGCTGCGTGCGGTGGCCCAGACGCAAATCCATCACTGACAGGCATGAGATGGGGACTGGCAGGGAGTGACTGGCCCAAGAGACACAAGAGGAGATCGACGAGGCAGGAGAGTGTCTTTCAGGCTGCTTTGGCAGAAATGGAGACAGCGGTAGTTCATGGGAGCCGCAGAGCAAACAAAAATCAGCTTCCTGGCTGAAAGAGATGCAGCAAAACTGCGTCTCTGGAATACATTTTCCCAGAAAGGAAGAGAAAATCCTTGAAAGCAAGGACAGAAAAAAGCCTACAGAACAGGTCAACAAAGAGTCACCATCATCAGAGCCTTTTCCTGCCTGCACTGCGAGGCCTCCTGGCAGGAGAGCATCGCATACCTGGGAGCACCCTCGCCTGCTGTGTGCCTCCTGGAGCAACCTGACACCCCCTGAGCTCAGTGTCTGGGCTATGAAAGGGGGATATGAACACCTGCCTCATGGGGTTGTGTAAATGCGATGCTCCTCTGCAAGGGCCTAACACCAAGGCCACTACCCACTATATCAATCCAACTATATAACATTCTGAAAAAGGCAAAACTATAGAGACAGTACAAAGATCCGTGGGCCCTGACAGGTTTGGCTCAGTGGATAGAGCGTCGGCCTGTGGACTGAAAGGTCCCAGGTTCGATTCTGGTCAAGGGCATGTACCTTGGTTGCGGGCATATCCCCAGTGGGGGTGTGTAGGAGGCAGCTGATCAATGTTTCTCTCTCATCGATGTTTCTAACTGTCTATCCCTCTCCCTTCCTCTCTGTAAAAAATCAATAAAATATATATATTTTTTAAAAAGACCCGTGGTTTCCCAGAGTTGGGTGGAAGGGAGGGATGAATAGAAGGAAAAGGGGATTTTGAGGCGTGAAACTATAATAGATATATGTCCTTATACACTTGTCCAAGCCCAGGGGATGTACAATACCAAGAGTGAACTCTAATGTAAATGATGGACCTTGAGTAGTAAAGATGTGCCAATGTAGGCTCCTTGGTTGTAACAAATGTACCACTCTGGTGAGGGATTGATAACGAGGAGGCTGTGGGTGAGTGAGGGCCGCAGGTATATGGGAAATCTGTTTTCCTCTCAATTTTGTTGTGAACCTAAAACTGCTCTGAAAATAAGGTTTATTAATAAATAAAGCCTGCTTTTAAAAAAAGAAGCCAAAGTTAGTGTCACCAAACGTTAGCATGAGATGCACTGTGCATGCACTCATGTAGGACACAGGCCCAGGAGCCCCATTCCAAACCTGCACAGCACTGCACAGGCTACAAACCACTTTCACATAACTCTCCGGTGGCTTCCTCAAGGTCACACAGCTCCTTGGCTGGTTCAGGTGCAAGGAGCAGCCCAAGGCAGCCCCAGGCCCCTGCTCCTTCCACCGTGTCCTATTGGCAGATGTCTCAGAAATGGCTTCTCTCCACACCAGCCTGGTGCCCACCTCGTGCCTCCCTTTCTCGGTGTCTCCAAGAGCTGCCAGGATGTGCTGGGCCTTCTTTTGTGAATGTCTCCCTACCCTTCCTCCCAGCCCTTGCCACTGACAACTGCCTCAGAGACCACACCCGCTCCCCTGATAGCTCTGCCTATGCTCACAGGTGTGGCCAGATGGGCCAGGTTCCCATGAACCTATGTCAACCCAGGGTTTCTGCCGTCAGCTCTTCCTTTATGAACTCCCTGATGGAAAAGCAATAGTAGCATCACTGTTGAACATCTACTCTACACCGGGCACTTCTATATATTTCATCATCGAATTCTCACTGTAGTTTTTTGACTTAAGCTATAAGTAAAAAGCCGGGATCCCTGTTTTTCAAATGAGAAAATTAAGGCCCAGGAGACTGTATACAGGAGTACATACAGGAGTCAGGGTTCAAAGCAGATCAGTCTGACTCCAGAGCCCATGTCCAGTCCACCCTCCAAGTGCTCATCATGGAAACACTGTTCTGCTGGCTCTGCTTTCCCCCCAGTCCTGTGGTGAAAAGACTTCTCCTCACACCCACACATAGGAGACGGGCACTCCAACTTCCCATTCTCCATTTTTGGGTGGATCTTTAACTTCCTCCCCTCAACAGACAATGCCAAGGCCGTCAGCCTACACATTTCCTCTGGACCTCATCACAGCCTGCCTTCCTCTATCTATGATGTCCCCTTTCATCATCCTCAAGGTTTTCAACACCCCTGTTGACAATCCTCTTAATTCCTTAGCCTCTGGTTTAATCTACAAAGCTAGTGACCTCCGTATCTGCTCTCACACAGAACCTGCAGGGACATAAGAGTTCCATAGACATATTGTTATGGGGGAAACCCCCGGTTGGGCTCGGGCTGCCTGTGGCTGTGTCCAATAATGAAGGCAGGGTGGAATCATACTAGGCATTTATTGAGAAGGCTAGCCAACCAAGAAGACAGGGCGCTTACAAAGCATTCAAATCCTGTCCTCCCAGCAAGGTATAGGGCAAAGGATTATAAAGGGGAGTGGGGGTGGGGAACAGACGCCAGGTGATGAGATGATGTTGATGAGATGCTGTTGATGAGATGATGTTTTGACTCCGGGTCTGACCATGCTTATCAGTTCTACTTGCTGGATTCACAGCTGAGTCACCTCCCTAATCACTTCGCACAGGCCTTGCAAAGGAAACTTAAGAAAAACTTAACCCTCTATGCACATATAAGAAACTTAACCCCCTATTCACATAAGTACATGTGTTCTAATATTTAAAATAATATGATTATTTTTCAGATTAGTTCAGGTGCTCTATCTATCAGATTATAAGACCCCCTTATCAATATCATCCCTCATAACTGCTGTAAAGCATCATACCATGTCTATAAACCCTTCCTGTCCATCCCTGATCCTTTACTTCACCTCTCTAGCCACTTGTGATCTCCATTTACTCACCTCTATTGGATTCCCAGTCTGCCAGCCCCTCCCAGTGTTCATTCACCCACATCCCAGAGGTAGTCACTTCAACAGTGCACTCACTTCCATCCTAGGATACCATTTGCCATCAAATGCAGCCCTTCCCCAGCTAAGCAACCCCCTCTTTCCCAAGACTTTCTCCAGAATACACTGGCAGTCTGCCAAGTGGGGATAGATTAATAACATGACCCTGAGCTTTTTTCAAGGTAAAATCAAACACATGCTACCAATTCCAGCAGGGCCCTATTTCCACGGAGAACCTTTCATCGGACTCGGCTCTCTCCCTGGAGTGGTACTTTTCATAACAGCCACTCCCCCGCTTCCCTTAACCTCAATTCAAAATGTGCCACCTCACTTTCTATAGATAATTTCATTTTTACTGGGAAGATTATAACAACTTAATGTGATTTAATTCCCTCAGCTATCACAGTCTCTCCTTAAAATATCTCTGAAGTTCCTTCACTTTCTTATCTGAGAAGTGTCCGGCTTCTTTGCCAATACTAACACTTCCACCTGCTCTTGATCCCATTCACTCTTATCTCCTCCAGCACCTCACATTAACTACAGTCTAACCCAGCCGTGGGCAAACTACGGCCCGTGGGCCGGATCCGGCCCGTTTGAAATGAATAAAACTAAAAAAAAAAAAAAAGACCGTACCCTTTTATGTAATGATGTTTATTTTGAATTTATATTAGTTCACACAAACACTCCATCCATGCTTTTGTTCCGGCCCTCCGGTCCAGTTTAAGAACCCATTGTGGCCCTCGAGTCAAAAAGTTTGCCCACCCCTAACTCTCTCTCCATCCTTCCCTCCACGGCTCCTTGCACTATGTCCACACACAATCTGGTTTCCCTCTGCTAAATCAGCACTCCTGCAAGGGCCATAGGTACACCAGTAATGACCACTATAAAGCAAGCACTGTGTTTGATGCTGGAGAGACAAAGAGAAATTGGTAACTTCCACTCTTCAGGAGCTCAAATTCCAGGATGAGAAATAGATAAATGAAGATAAATTCTAAGCGAGAAATAAGTACAGGATTGTGCAGGATAACAGATGAACGACAGAAATGTTCCCAGAAGGATTATACCTGAGCTTGGTCTGTGTCAGTTCCATAGAAATCAAAGAAAACTGATCAATAACTCCCCCAAATACAGTTTATCTCTCAAGCAGAAGCCCAGGAGAGGCAAGCCTGGGGTTGGCATGGCAGATCTCTTTTCTATTTTCCAGAAAGAAGAAATGGACATGAGGGAAGGAACAAAAGACTCTCTGGACAAACTTGCCTTTTTGGGGGGGAATGAGTGCCCTGTGCAGTGACTTCTGCCAAGAACATATTATTCAGAGCAGTATCCCATGGACACCGGCAGCTGCAAGGACAGCGAGAAAGTGCAATGGTTTAGTAGGACAGAAAAGACAAGAGTGGGCAAAGCGTTGGGAAATAGAGAAGGGAGAACAATAGACCCAGTTGAATCACTTACGTGAGATAAGAGTGTTTGAAAATTGTCAAGTGGAGCAGGGAGAATCGGAAGGGGCCATGGAGAGGTAAGGTGGAAAAGGCAGGCAGGGGCTGGGACATATAACACCTCAATGCCATGCAATGGCTTAGGACTTCATCCCCTAGACCAGTGGTTCTCACCCTTCCTAATGCCACGACCCTTTAATACAGTTCCTCATGTTGTGGTGACCCCCAATTTCATTGTTACAAATTGAACATAATTAAAGCATAGTGATTAATCACAAAAACAATATGTAATTATATATATGTGTGTGTTTTCCGATGGTCTTAGGCTACCCCTGTGAAAGGGTTGTTCGACCCCCAAAGGTGTCTCGACCTACAGGTTGAGAACTTCTGCCCTAGACCCTTGCAATAATGATGATGATATTTATATTTTAGAAAGATCACTGTTTCTAAAGTTCACTGTAGAATGGGGAATGAACTTTAGAAGTGTCAGATTGGAGAAAGAAAAACCTTCAAAGTGCCTGTTTCGAGGATGATGGGAGAGAATAGTAACATATGCTTGGGGGAACAGAATCGGGGGATGTTGCAGGCCCCGCCTCCTCTGAAAGGACTGTTTTCACCACCCCACCCTAAATAGCAGCTGTATTGAATTGTCTGTTAGCAATTCCCCCATCTCATTCTCACTTGCATCACAGGGCTACAAGACTGGGAACTACATTTTCCAGGCTAACCTTGCAACCTTAATTGCAAGGTTATATCCTAACCCTGTTCCTCACCTCTTCATTCCCAGATATAGCAAACATTCTTCTGGATAGTCACATGGTTTCCAATCATCTTTTAACCCAACCTTCACACCACTTGAAGTGTAAAAATCACTTCATAACAGATACTTCAATGGTAAATACTGCTCACCAACTCAAGATGCAAAAATGGCTCACCTGACCTACACAACAATGGAAGAAGCTATTGCAAAGCAGACAGTTCTCACCAGTACTGCTGATACCACTTACTTTGTATTTACTTTGTCGCCTCTCATTACTTATATTTCCATTTGCATGACTCATTTTCTCTACTAAACTGTCATTTCCTTGAGGGAAATGTTGCAGATGGAGGAGTTCTTTATCTTTTCCTATTGAGTCATGCCATGTCTTAGTTCCTTATCAGGCTAGAAAAATAAAAGACAAGAGATATACCAAGAAATATTTGTAACATATATGACACATTCAGATCTTATATACATTTTATATAAAGAGTTCTCATAGCCCTAGCCGGTTTGGCTCAATGGATAGAGCGTCAGCCTGCAGACTGAGGGGTCCCAGGTTCGATTCCGGTCAAGGGTATGTACCTTGGTTGCGGGCACATCCCCAGTAGGAGGTGTGCAGGAGGCAGCTGATCGATGCTTCTCTCTCACTGATGTTTCTGACTCTCTATCCCTCTCCCTTTCTCTCTGTAAAAAATCAATAAAATATATTTAAATAAAATAAAGAGTTCTCATAAAGCCAGCCCTGGCTGGTATGCTCAGTGGTTGGAGCATCGGCTCATTCACTGAAGGATCACAGGTTTGATTTCAGGTCAAGGGCATTTATCTGGGTTGCAGGTTCAATCCCCACCTCTGTAGATCTCTCCTCTCTCTCTCTCTCTCTCTCTCTCTCTCTCTCTCTCTCTCTCTCTCTCTCTCTCTCTCTCTCTCTCTCTCTCTCTCTCTCTCTCCCCCTTCCTTCTCCTCTCCCTATAAGTCAATGGAAAAAAATATCCTCGAGTGAGGATTAACAACAAAAAAAGAGTTCTCATAAATCCAAAATAAAACAAACCCCTCGATAGAAACATGGCCAATAAACATAAATAGGCATTTTGCAAAAGAAATAAAAGTGGCTATAGTAATAATTTTTTAAATGGTTTAACCTTACTAGTGATCAAAGAAATGCAAATTAAATTAAACACCTTTTTAAATATGTGAACCAGATAAAGATGAAACAAATTAACAACAGCTATGATCCAAGTTCTCTTTTAAGTACTTTGCATGAATTTATTCATTTAATCTTTTTCACACAAGCCTGGGAGGAAGTTACTATTATTATCCCCTACATTTTACAGATGAGGGAATAAGGCACAGAGGGGCTAACTTACCTTGAGTCATACAACTGGATAATGGATGACATAAGGGGGGGGGGAAGGACTCCCTGGACAAAAATCTGGAGACAGAATTTTAATTCAGATACTTGGGCTCCAAAACCATGCTCTTGAGTATTTCACCTTTATGTCTCCTCCAAAAGACTCAAGATTTATTGGATGTCTTCTATTTGCCAAGTGCAGTGCTAAGTGTGTGCATAAATCATCTTATATGACCCTTGTAATAGCCCTAGAAAAGATTTAAATTTATTGTTTCTACTTCACGGACTAATAAAACTGGACACACAAAGAGTCTTCTATAAAGATGTGTAATAACCACTATTTATATTATAACTAAACTGGAGCAATAGTTAATGGTGTATCTTCATAAAGGAATACAATGCAGTCATTAAAAATGATGCTATAGTATGACATTTTTATGACATGAAAAAATGTTAATGATATGTTGCATAGAGAGAAAAAGTAGATCACCAAACAGCAGTACTATATGACCTCATTTTTGTGAAAAAATGTAATATAAATAGTCAACTAACTAGATAGCTAAATAGAGGTAGTTAGTTAGATAGGCACATAGAGTTATCTAGACAGATAGCTACAGTTAGATTTATTTTAATTAAGAAAATGTTTAAAGTAGTCGTCTTCATATGGTAGGATTTTAGGTGATTTTTTTTCTTGTACTTTTCTGTATATTCCCAATTTTCTGGTTTTCCCCTTGTAATAGGGAAAGATACCAATTTTTGTATGTGGTTCTACAAAATAAACTTAAAAAGGTGTCTTAGGCTCTTCTATAAGTAAAATATCTACCTAAAGTTCACAGTCAAGAGCAGGGATTACAGTAAACCAGGAATAATGATTAATGTTCCCCATAGGCCAGTCACAGAAAAGATTAGTCCTTTCTCCCAAATTCAACAAGAAATTTCTCTAGACTCTGGATCTTTTCACATCAGGGGACTCTAGACAATTTTCTCTTGCCCTAAAATATTGGGTTTTCATTTGATGATGTTCCCCATGGACCTCCCTCCCACCCACTCCAGTCCTAATGTATCTTCTTGGCTGATGAATGAAGCAGGTGCTTTGTTTAAAACTCTATTTGCTGATTATAGAAATCAAATGGAGAAGCTTACATAGAAATGAATTTATCAAAGAGATACAAGGTGCTTCTCCCAAGTGCAGACTGAGAAAGGCCATAGGTGGCTTCGGCTCCAACACCTGCTTCATTCCTGTCCCCCCAGACTGGCACTCTCTGTTTCTCCACCCCACAGTAGAAGATGGCCGAGTTCATGGCCTCAGGGTCAGCCCACAGACTCACTGGAGAAAAGCCAGTTGGCTGATTAGGCTCAGGCATCCATTCTGGTTGTCATGGGCTGGCATGAGGGCTCCAGGGCACACCTGCAGACTCACCTGGTGACCCTGTGGATGGAGTTGCAGTTCCCAGAAATGGGGGGAGGTGCTAAAAGCAGAGCAGACTCTTCCAAGAGATGTCGTAGGCCAGTTCACTCTGCCTTGGCCCTTGGCTGCTCGACCACTTTGTCTGCAGTTAGGATCCCACAGGTCAGCATCCAGCAGCTCTTATTTCAAGTCTGTGAGCCAGTTCCAGATAAGAACAGCGATCAACATCTCTGTTCTTCTACAAGGTATATCTTCCTCATGCAGCACATCCAATGCTTTGAATAAGTGCAAACCCTAAAACCAGCTTTCAAGTGATAAAGCCAAACAAGCAATTCTGCTCCAGAATCAGGACCACGAACGAGGGGTGGGTTTTAAACTCTGGGGTTTAAAGCCATCTTTAAGTGGAACTGAATGTATTCTATGCATGTGGCTGTGTGCATACACCCAAGCATGAGGGCATTTCCTCCTCACTGGCAAAGTGATGGGGTGAGAGACTAGAAATCACCTCCATTTCAACAGCACGCAGTTTTCCATGCTGGGAGCCAGTTAGAAAGATATTTTGGACCGTGGAAATAAAACGGCGATGTTTGCATAAGAATACAAGCAGAATAAAATTTAGATCCCATCTCCTCAGACCTACCTGATACCCAGCTCAGACTCATTAGGAGAACTCCATTTGGGATCTTGTTTTAATTGGATTTTCTAATCTTCCGTATGTTCTAATGAGCTTGGAGGGAATCATCAGTGTTTAGGATACAGCCTCTATCAAAAATATCCAAGAGCTTTTTTCCCTGTAGGCTGCTCTGTGTTGGGGATTAGGGTGAGAGGGATTTAGCGTGAATTTCGATCACCTGAGGGAATTTCCCAGCCTTCAGAAGGTACCTTCCCCAGCCTTTTATTTTGGTTTCCAGGGAGCCTTATATTACGAAAGAAAGACCCAAAGGCCTTCAGCAAAACAACTCCCTCAGGCGCTCACTGCAGTTTAATATGTGGCCCTTGGTGATGACTTAACAAGGACCTACAAATCCAACAGCAGCCAGAGGTCCCTGGGCTGCCGATTGGAAGGGCAGAGGGCTCTGCTCAGTGGCTGCCAGCCACCCAACAAAGGACACATCACCCAAGGAATCCCTGCCCGTCCACCCAAACCAGATGGGCAGGGATGCCCAGCTCCTTAGCAACAGTGTCTAGGAAAACAAAGGTGGGCACAACATTCACCACCTCTGACCGTCTGTATTTGTGTGCTAGGTCTGCCATACAAAGTAGCAGACTGCCGCTTAAACAATGGAGTTTTATTCTCACACATTCTGGAGGCTGTCAATCCAAGACCAAGGCGCTGGTAGGGTTGGTTCCTCCGGAGCCTCTCTTGGTGTCTTGTAGACGGCTCTCCTTTCCCCCGCGTGGTCTTGCCTCTGTACATGTCTATGTCCAAATTTCCTCTTCCTAAAAGGACACTGTCCTATTGCATTAGGACCCACCCTAATGATCTTATTTTAATGTAATCACCTCTTCAAAGGCCTTATCTCCAAATGTAGATTTGAGGGAGCGCAATTCAGCCCATAACACCACCCACTGGGCAAGCTGGCAGTGTGCAGGTTGCCTCCAAACCTCTCTGACCCTGCTGGAGTGTCAGACAGACCTGTTCGTACATGTGCAAACTCTGAACAGAAGGTCCAGATCCCGCCGCTGCACATCCAGACACACGCTGTGAGATCTTAGGTGAGTTACATGTCCTCTCTGGGCCACAGTTCCTCAGATGCAAAATGGGAATGACCATAATAGTCTATGACATAGGGTTACCATGACAAGTCAATGAGTTCACACATGTAAAGGGCTTAGAACAGCCCCAGGCACAAAGCAAATTCCTAGTAAATATTAGTGATTATTATTATTAATTGAACCACTGCTAGCTAATTGCACCCTAGCTGATTGCTGGCCCAGCCTGGGTGGGGATCTGTTGGATCCACCCAAAGCATCATTGAAGGTGCCCCCAAGGGACACTAACTGAGGATACTCTTCAACCCATAGCGAGTCTGTCCACAACCTGTCAGCCACGAATTTGGGAACAAATACCCATTCACCTTACAGAAGGCTCAGCCAGTTTGCTCTTTAAACTTAGGCCCCTGAGCACTTCAGGCATCTGCTTGTATGTATTAAGTGAGTTTGCATCCACTTGTACATCCCTTTGTAAAGGCTGAATTGGAAGGCAATGAATGTTTCCCTTTGCTTTCTTGTTCTCGACGCAGAATATAAAGAAAGGCTTAAGCTAATCCTTGGGAGATAAAAGTGTTCAAGTGACTCTTCTTCCCCAAGCCTATGTAGTCTCGCCTGTAATTAATCAGCTTGCTCGTGAAACCAAAGCCTAGATCTGCTGGAAATTCATGACAAGCAGCAACATATCCAGACAGTGACATCTGCTCTGTATGCTGGGTGTTTGCCATTTGAGGCTGCCAGGTCCCCAGCTGTACAGGAACTGCACCGGGTCAGTGGAACCTTGTTTCCACCCAGATGTGGAGTTCACTCACTCAATCAACAAGCATTTTTTTTTAGAACCTACTATGTGCATATCTCTGTCCAGAGGTGGGCAATGAAGAAAGTGCAGTAAGGAATAAGTAAGCCCCCTGCACAGTCAGCAATTGGAAGACCTGGTAAATGCTGGAAGAATCGTAACCACTCTGCTTCGAACCACACAGGGCCCATGGCTGTGCCTGGTGGTGGGGAAGGCTGCATTTGAAGTGGGCTTTGAAGGATGAGTAGACAGGTAGCAAAGTGAGGATGAAGGCCTTCACCACCACAGAGTAAACAGGATAAGCAAAAAGGACAGGGGCATGGAGACACTTGTGGTAATAAAGTAATATCACTGGGGAAGGTGCAGGTGGTGGTGAGAGAAGGGAGTGGAACTCACAAACACCACCTACTTGGAATTCCTTCGCTTATCGGGACAGGCCTCACTGCACATGTACACGGAGACCAAGCTCACCTACCTTTCTCACTTCATACCTGTCCCCACCTTCATTCCCATTTACTGCTTGTTTTCCTAGGCTTGGCTTCCTGGAATATTTCCATCACTGCAGAAATATCTCTTGGACAGTGCTGTCTTAGAGAGTATTGTTCAAGAGAGCTGATGGGTTTGAAACAAAGCAATTCCATAACCACTGCTTGAGGAAGTTAGAAACCAGGAATATCATGGTAATTTATTTAATGTACCATTATTTTTGCCTTTGCTAACAGAACACCCAAACATTTAGACCACGTTATAAGCATCTTCAGTCTCAAATATTTCTTCCAGGTTTTGTGTAGCCCTTGATAAAGTACCTATTATTTAGAACCTAGCCATGTCTGTGATGTTGGTGTCATTTTTGTGCTCTTCATGTATGTGCACAAACTCATATATATGCTTCATCTCACAAGATTTTAAGTTCCTTAAATGCAAGGATTTGTTGTTTTAACTTTTGATTTCCCTATTGCCAAGCACAGTGCTTTGCTCATAGGCTCTGCTCAGAAACCATAGGCTGGTTAATAATGTCACACAAGGTTCTCTCTGACTTGGTCCTGCTTTCCTTTCCAGACTCATCACACCCCTCCCAGACCTGCTGAGCTCCATGCAGTTCCCCCGAATGCTCCAGCTTTTATATGCTCCCAGGGCTTTGTGCACATTGATTCCTGGGAATCAGCTTCAACTCCCTGTCCTTCACCTTGTCTAACCTCGGCCAGCAGGCAGCCCCTCCCAGGAGCTCCCTTGGCAGGCCTCTGTATGTGCTGTGTCCTCCTAGACCAGTGGTCGGCAAACTGCGGCCCTTTGAGTGTGGCTCTTCCACAAAATACCATGTGCGAGCGTGCACGTACAGTGCAATTGAAACTTCGTGGCCACACTCAAGGGGCCAAAGAGCCACATGTGGCTCGTGAGCCGCGGTTTTCCGACCATGGTCCTAGACTATTTCATGAGCCCCATGAAGCCTGGAACTATGGCTGCTTCCTGGTTCTAGCCCCAGAACTGAGTAATGTCTAGCACATGGAAATCACACAGTATTTATGAAATGAATGCATGGATTAATGAGCCGTTGAAATGATTGCTTATCAGATAAGTTCAATTGAATATTTGTATAAATGATGTGAACCCACATTAATCACATGATGGCATTTCTTCCTCCCCATCATTTAAAACAGCAACGATGAATCCAAAACTCAAGAGAACACTTACCTCAGAGACAGAGAGGGGGGCTTGGGATGGAGAAAGAGCACATAGATGACACTACAGTTGAGCTGTGAACGACACGGGTTTGAATATATATATATGCAGATTTTTTTCAATAAAAAACCCTCTGTCTGTGGGTTTTGCATCCACAGGTTCAACAAGTTTCCCAGCCTCGGATTCCCAACCCAATAAGAAATAGTGTTATCAACTTGCGGTTGTCTGAGTCTGCAGATTTGAAAGGCTTAAGTTAAACGTGAATTTTCAACATGGTGCAGCTCCCCTAATAGCCCTCCTTGTTCAAGAGCTCAACTACATATTTTTAATATTTAGTTTTTAAGCTGGGTGGTGAGTTCATGGTGTTTATTTTATTAATATGTCTTATAACATATATGTGTTACTATATAGTTTAGGTATCAAATATTGCAGAATAAAAAACTTTAACGGTTTTATTTGCCTTTAATGACAAATTAATTTTAACTGTTTTATCTTCTACTTTTTATAAAATTTTACTTCTTTTGCTGTCTTTCATAACTATTTCAGCAATCATTTTTATATTCTTTCAAATAAGGAACAAAGGGTACTAGCTTGAAGTGTAATGGTAAGATGCTCAATCCTTTTCCCACTTATGAGAAAATGTATGTCAATCTCTCTGTCAGACCCTTGAGACATCTTTAAAAGATTGTTTTCCAGCTCAGGTGGTCATGGTGATCCTAAAGACAGCCAGTGCAACGCCTATGCCTAAAAGCCCAATTCCTAACAGCTCAACATTGTTGCCAGGTGACGCTTTCTTCCAGGAGCGATGAAAGATCCTGCTGAGCTATGGAGCAGGCTTGCTATCTCCTCAATGTGGTGACATCTACCTGGTGCCTGCTACTAGCATGTGCTCAGCATTGTGATGGGCACTGAGGTCACAGTGAAAACGAAGACAAAAGGACACACTGCTGATCTCCAGGAACTCACCTTCTCATGTTGGCAAGCAAACAGAAGGGCAGAATGTCAAAGAAACACGGGAGAGGAGGGAGGTGGATGGTGAACCAGAAAAAACTTCTAAAGGTGGGGAAAAAAGGCATTTCAGGAAGAGGACACAGCATGTGTTAAACCGTACATATCACTGAGGTAGTACTAAAGGGCATTTAATTTCTAAACTGCCCTCAAGTCCCATTAAAATAAGAACATTATGTAGCATGGGAACAAGAGGAGACCTTCAGCACACCAGGAATTTTGAGAATTTCATAAATGTATCCACCCACCCTTAACGGGGGGCCCTCGGCTGCTAGAACCGGCGATGCACAGGTTATATTAAAAATTATTTAAATTTTGCTCTGCAAGACTTAATACCTAATTATATTTGACTTTGATCAATGTTAAAAATTATTGTACAACTGAGCATTCTGCAAGCTAAAAGGGGGAAAATACTGGCTCAGCATCATTAAAAAATAAAAGCAAACTACAAAAGCAAACCAGAGCTGAAAATGGTTTAAATAAAGTGATAACAAAAACCCAGGTCACTGAACATTCTCTAACATTAAACCTTCAGCTTCCTCTGTGAGAAGAGGTGGCTCTGCAAGACCTAGGCCTTTCTTACCCAAAGCCTCTTCCATAGACATATTCATTCTCCCTTTCCAAGAATCTTTTCAAAGAACTGGAGAGGTCTTCCTGCCAGATCTTCATGTATAATCTCGTGATATTTCTTCAACAACCCAGTCAGAACAAGGCTTTTAAATTACTCACTAGACTGTGAGGGGGGATGGGGGTGGGGGAGTTATGAACTGATAGTCTTGAGTTCCCAGTCCTCCTAACAGAAGACAGCAAACTGCAAGTTCTTGACGCTCCTTTCAAATGGCTGATTCTTTTCTGGTTTCTTTTGGACTCTCCCATTCCCATTCTGAGTAGCAAGCTCGGCTGGCAGGGATGGTAATTAGGTGTGATTTAAGTGCTGCATAATGTGTACAGTGCTATAAAATGCCAATGCAAAATCAAGGGAGTTTGGTCAAGAGGAAAATTTATTTTGGAAAAGAAGAGGAGAGGGGAGCAGGTGGCACTAGGCCATCTGCTTCAGAAAGGATAATTAGGATTCTGGTTTTGCTGGGAACATTTTTAGAAAAAGCATTTGCAAGGGTTGCTGAAAAGTAGCATCGATTCTGAGAAGGAAGTAGCATGAGAGAGCAAAGGCTGAGCAGCTGAGTTCTCCAGATTAAACCAGTGTCAAGTCAACCTTGACAATGAAAACTTTCCAGACAGACCCAGCCCGAAGGAAAGCCTGCAGGTTAAAAAGTCACCACCAGAGTGGACAGAATGCCCCCAGCTCTGAAAAGTTGCTGTCTCTTTTATCCCTGGTATTTCAAGATGTTTTGAAAATGAGACGATTTTCTTCCTTCTCAATCTCTGGCTTCTGATTATGTGGCCATTTCTTAGTGCCTCTACCCTTGTCAAGGCAAAGAGTTTGGGCATATAACTCCTCAGGTGTACATACCCAGGAGGAGAGAAACAAGCTCTTAAAGGACTCAGGAAAGAAGAATGGGAGGGAGGAAGGAGAGAGCAGAAGAAAGTGAAAAGAAGAGTATGTTGTTGTGTTCTAGTTTTAGATGGTATTGATTTGTGAACAAGGGTCATGAATTTACATCAATAAAGATGGAGATGGTTTCTATAAAATTACTAATTCAACGTATTTGTGCTATGAACTTTAAAAAAATAACTGCACAGTTAGACTGTAATGCTTCATTTCTAGTAGTTTCTGTAATGTGAACTAAATTAGTCGATGTATTGCAATATTTGCCAGCATCTATTATAATCACTGTAATTACCTTCATCTGTCTATTAAAGGACAATTTCTACTTCGTGTCATTATCCTCACACTAAAATAGCACAACACAAATTAGAAATTATATGTAGACAAATTGAAGCTCCCTCCCAGAATTTGTGTTTCTCATGTGGAAATTTCACTGATAGAATCCAAGATGGGTTAGAAGAGTTTAAACTTAACTCATAATCTAGCATGAAATGAAGTGGAAAATAATAAAGAAGATGAAATAGAGAGAGAAAGTTCATGAATTCAGACTTCATTAATGTAAACTTTGCCATGCTTATCTTTGTTATATCCACAAAAACATAGTTTCCTAGGAAATTGTTGTTGTAAATTCAATTGTACCAAGAAGAAGCTCCTTAATGCTATTTTTAAGAGTCTTGAGGCCTATAAAAGCCAGAACTTAACAATGTTTTCTATATTAGTGTAGATTATACCCAGTCACAAGCTTTCAAGAGTCCAGCTTACTCTTTTTTGAAACGAAAACATTATATCTAGTTTTATTTAATACATCGGGAGAAACACACCCCACTAAAAGCTAATATCTTTATTCCTTCCTCTACTTGAAAATATTCTTATTAAAAGGTTACAAAGGGTTAATTGAAAGAAAAACATGTAGTAGTATCTTCATGTACATAATAAAATAGTCTACTTTTTTACATATTAAGACAGAGTGTTGCCAAGTCTCAACACTTCAACAGTGTCCATTAGGGCATCTCCTTTTGGAAAGCCCTCTTTTGTCCCCAGCTTGGAATTCTTGATGCCATTGGTCGGCTTGAAATCTATTTCTATCAAATGCCTGACCCATTGATCTCTGGATAATGGCTGAAATGTTTTTCTAAATCCTGTTTGAACTTGAAGCAGAAATGCGTCTCCTCTTTTCCTAATGTCACTGTATCCCACTCCCCTCCTAAGGAGTCTCCTAAGTCTCCCTCTGACCCTTCACGCACCGAGCAGTCAGTGCGTGTACTTCTGCAGAGAACTAGAGTGGGAAATGGAGTGAATCCTCCTAACTCAGCCTGGCTTGTGCAACCATAAATACTAGTATTTCCAAGCGATAAGGCCATAAAATCTTAGCATTAGAAAGGATAGCATCCAATTCAAAACTTTGGTTTTACAACTGAGGAAAATGAGTTCTAGGGAGGTGAAGGTCACCTATCCATAAAAACATAGTTGCCCAAGGTCACCTGTCTTTTCTTGATAGTATTGTTAAGAACTATGGAAATTCACTAGGGAAAATGATGGCAATTAGACTGCTAGTTCTTGTTGTGAAAATAATGAAGTGACATTAATTTATTTTTCTACTTTAGGCTTCACATTAACTTATATGAGCTTTATCCTTAATTAATCTGTGAACCTATAAGCCTTTAGCCTATGAATGTTAAAAAGGGAAATTCTCAACTTATTTCCCCACATTTTGGTCTTGGCCCATAGTACAAAAAGAAAGGTTTTGTGCTCATACACTGGCCTTCTCTTCACTTACTTCCTAGCCCTCTCCTCAAGAGAAGGGGTTGTCTCTCCAATTGCTCAGAGCCTGGTGTTCATTAGGCTACATTTCGCCAGAAGATGAGTTACTATGCCATAAACAGGAATGATACTGTTTTTGTTCTTTACTTCCTACACCATGGGACAGTGGGCTCAGCTTATGGCCCTTTGAACACCCTAGTGCTCATCCATCTCCTCTCCTTTCTCACTAAGCAGCCTGACTTGGGCTGCTGACCTAGCCTTGAGCCAAACCCACTTTGGGCCACACACTGACAACAAACATGTCCCTTGGTGATGTCTAGCATCTTTTCTCCTAGTGTTAATAGGTGTACTTTGGATTAGCCTATCCTTGATTCACAATTCAAAGATCCCCTCTTCCGGTTGGGGATGTTGGGGGTAAATCTAAATCTGTTTGAACTTGAAGCAGAAATGCGTCTCCTAATGCCACTGTATCCCACTCCTCTCCTAAGGAGTCTCCTAAGTCTCCCTCTGACCCTTCACGCACCGAGCAGTCAGTGCATGTACTTCTGCAGAGTTGGGGATGTTGGGGGTAAGGGTGAGAATAAGCAGGTATTCAGAGGGAAGGAAGCAGAAGATGGCATTTCAGCTCAAGTTTAAGGCGAGCAGCCTGCCAACTCAGTTCTACCAGAGAAGCTCTGCCCAGGGGTCAGGAGGGGAGCGGTGGCTGGTTATTGTGTCTTTGCCAAGTTCTATCACTACTACTAATGCTAAGAATGTGTTTCCTATGTCCTTGGTCCTTGTATTTGTGTGTATAGATTCCCTAGAAGAAACCCCAAAGCAAAGAGGAGTGAATGGGAGGATTCAGTGATCAATTCCTACTCCAAACCCACCAAACAAGTACCTAACTCATCATCACAGAAGTAAAAAAGATCCGGGTCATCTTCTAGGGGGAAACTTAGCTCAGCTCCTGAATGAAGGCTGTCTACAAGGTGCCTCCACATCAAGACCTCTGCTCATTGTTTCCCAAAGCCATTTAAGAGAGCATGGAGATAAATGCCTGTGTTCCCATTGGGCATGTCTCTGGTCCTTTCTCCAACAGAAGGACCAAGTGGCTTGGGATCATTTGTCATTTTACCAGAAGGAAAAATTACTTGATCATGCCTGCCGTAGGCAAGACTTACCCAGAAAGAGAAAAATCATTCTACTTGTGGTGAGACCACATTGAGAAGTTTACCTAGCTGATTCCTAAGGTACTACCAACAATAATCAATTTCTAATTCTAGTTCAATCTATGCCTAATCAAATTTATATTTACATATGTAAATAATGACTTTTTTTTAGGCAAAGAAACATAAACAGAAGTGATGCTTGTAAAGGTCAAAATGTGGAGCCCTTGGAAGATTGCACCAATGGAGCAGAGCCACAGCAGCTCTTGACTGTACTGAAAACGATGGTCTTCAAGGTAAGGAATCTGATTCGTCAATGTGCTCTTTAGTGCAATACAGCAAAGTGGAAAGAGTACCAGACAATAAGGACACTCAGGTGCTAGTCTTGGATTTAACTAGCTGTGAGACCTGTGGCCAGCACAATATCTCTGAACATTTTTTATATGCCTCATCCATATATGCAGTACTCGCATCCTTCCACAAGCACATCAAAATCAAAACCTCCTGAAATCAACCATCATTCAAAACCTCCTGAAATCTACCTAAACACAAGTCCTACAAATAACGATATAAAAAATAAGCCACAGTGACACTGGTAGGAGGAGTGAAGATGCAGAATGGGCTGGTCCCACACCCACGCATGGTATGTGGCAGATAAAAACTGGGAGAGATATCTTGGCGGCAGAGGTTCCCCCCTGAGAAGTGAGGATTCCCAGCCCCACTCTAGGACCCCCAGCCCAGGGTTCCAGTGCCAGAAAGAGATATTCTCATAAGTTCTGGCTATAAAAACCAGTGGGGATTGTGGCTGAGTGAGATGGAGGGCTGCTGAAGTCCTAGGTCAGTGGTCGGCAAACTGCGGCTCCCGAGCCACATGCAGCTCTTTGGCCCCTTGAGTGTGGCTCTTCCTAAGCCTTAGGAGTACCCTAATTAAGTTAATAACAATGTACCTACCTATATAGTTTAAGTTTAAAAAATTTGGCTCTCAAAAAGAAATTTCAATCATTGTACTGTTGATATTTGACTCTGTTGACTAATGAGTTTGCCGACCACTGTCCTAGGTTATCTTCTCAATGGGCCCATACACAAACTTACTCAGACTCACTGCCTCCAAGCTCCAGCACTGGGGCAGCAGCTCAAAAGGTACCAGGGACATACGGGAAGGAACTGAATTGCCAGGCATCAAGGCAAGAGCTGGAGGGGCAGCTTTCTGCCAGATAAAAGTGCTGGCAGAGGCCATTGTTCCTTTTCTGAAACACACACCACTAAATGTTAAAAAGGGAAATTCTCAACTTATTTCCCCACATTTTGGTCTTGGCCCATAGTACAAAAAGAAAGGTTTTGTGCTCATACACTGGCCTTCTCTTCACTTACTTCCTAGCCCTCTCCTCAAGAGAAGGGGTTGTCTCTCCAATTGCTCAGAGCCTGGTGTTCATTAGGCTACATTTCGCCACCCCCACATACACAGACAGAGCTGGCTGGCAGGCGCCGTGTCTAAGTCTTCATCAACCTGGCTTACATTGTTCACCATGCCCTGATGATTGCCTGAGATCTCATTCCACCCAACCTCTGGGCCCACCCAAGCTGTTTCCAGTGGCTTTTCCAAATGAATAACCTGCCTTGGCTTATGCTTAGACTTTCTTAAAATCCTCTCAAACAAGCAGCATCTTGCCTCAGCATGCCCCATACTTCTCGCTAAGTGGCCGCTCGCTAAGTGGCCCCAGTACGAGCAGCAGCCAGCCTTGGTTCACAGCTTGGCCTCACCTGGCACCTCCAAGCCCAGCACAAGTAGCAGCCATCTGCAGATTTTTGTTTTGTTTTGTGTTGTGTTGTTTTGCTTAATCCACACCCTAGGATATTTTCCCATTGATTTTTAGAGAGAGTAGAAGAGAGGGAGGAGGGGGAGAAAGAGAGAGAGAGAGAGAAAAAAAAAACCCATCTATATGAGAGACACATCGATTGGTTGCCTCCTGTATGCACCCTGACCCAGGTGTGGGATAGAACCTACAACTGAGGTAGATGCTGTTGACTGGGAATTTAATTCACAACCCTATGGCCCTTTGGTCTGTGGGCCATACTGTAGCCACTTAGCCAAACCGACTACAGCTGAAGATTGTTTTGTAGCTCATGCTGGGTGGCCCTGGGAAGAATATAAGTTGTGGCTGACCTTGGCCTGCACTTCCCAGGAGGCCCCAGAGCCAGCACAATTGGTGGACAGCTTCAGACTGTCCAAGCTAACACCCAACCACCTCCACAAGTGACACACTCTAGGTCAGTGATGGCGAAACTTTTGAGCTCGGCGTGTCAGCATTTTGAAAAACCCCAACTTAACTCTGGTGCCGTGTCACATATAAAAATTTTTTGATATTTGCAACCATAGTAAAACAAACACTTATATTTTTGATATTTATTTTATATATTTAAATGCCATTTAACAAAGAAAAATCAACCAAAAAAATGAGTTCGCGTGTCACCTCTGACACGCGTGTCATAGGTTCGCCATCACTGCTCTAGGTGTTGCCTCAGCAGGCACCAGAGCCCTGCTGAAGTAAGTCCTACTCTGTGGGGGAGGCCCGTGCACAGCTGATCCTCCATGGTGGTTAGTGGTCACAGCTAGTCCTTACAGCCACTGTCCTGGAGATAAATCCCTCCCATTGATGTGCCAACAGCAATCAAGACTCAAATACAATACAGTCCACAAGGGGTGGTGGGAGGGAGCACACCTGGATTGCCCAGCTCAGGTGAACAGGGAAGTTATGCCATTGGCCCTTACAGAACACTCTACCAAGCTTACGAGATGTACCAGCTCTACCTAATACATGGGAACAAACACAGAGATGATGTCTCAAATAAAAGAACATAACAAAACTCCAGAAAAAGAACTAAACAAAATGGATACAAGCCATCTATTAGATGCAGAGTCCAAAACACTGATATTAACAAAACTCAATGAACTTAGCAAGAACTTCAACAGCATAAAAAAGACATGGAAACCATAAGAAAGAACCAGTCAGAAATGAAGGATACACTAACTGAAATGAAGAATAATTTACAGGGAGTCAATAGTAGAGCAGATGAAGCCAAGAGTCAAATCAGTGATTTAGAATATAAGGAAGAAAAAAAACAAGAAAAGGAATTTAAAAAATGAGGATTGTGTAAGGAGCCTCTGCGACAACTTCAAGAATAACAACATTTGCATCATGGGGGTGCCTGAAGGAGAAGAGAGAGAGCAAGAAATTGAAAATCTATTTGAAAAATAATAACAAAAAACTTCCCTAACCTGGTGAAGTACAGGAAGCAGTGAGAGTTCCAAACAAGATGAACCCAAAAAGACCCTCACCAAGACACATCATAATTAAAATGCCAAAGGTTAAAGACAAAAAGAGAATCTAAAAACAGCAAGAGAAAAGCAGTTAGTGATCTAGAAGGGAGCTCCCAGTAGGTTGTCAGCTGATTTCTCAACAGAAACATTTCAGGCCAGAAGGGATTGGCATGAAATAATCAAAGTGAAGAAAAGCAAGGATCTATACTGCCAAGCAGGGCTATTGTTACAGAAGACTGGAAGAACCAAGCAACGCTTAGAGAGATGGAATTACACTTTATTATTATTATTATTATTATTATTATTATTATTATACGTGGGCCGCAAGAAAACTGTATTTCAAATTCTCTGGGCCCCATGGAGGAACTTTCCCTATTTATATATTTTTACCTTCTTTGCCTCCCAAATATGGTTTTTTTCTGGTCCCATTTGCAAGTTCTTAAAGAGCCCTATGTGCTGGGGCTTTGAGACCTCAAACAAAGGCTTGGCCTGGCGCCAACACTGATAACTTCGTCTGGGGAAGATTTATGGCCTCTCTGAAATGGGAGTAGTCTTATTTTCCTTATTATTTAAGCAAGCAAGCATTTACAGAAGCCAAAACAGAAGGGTTAAAATTTCAAACAGCAGTTTTTATGTAAGATGGATGCTTCACTATCATTTAAAATTAAAACAGACATAAAGATAAAAAGTTAAAGGAGTTCATCACCACCAAATCAGTATCAGATGAAATGTTAAAGGGTTTTCTTTAAGAAGGAGATAAAAAATATGAACAATAAAATGGCAATAAACACATATCTATCAACAATTTAATCTACAAACAAAATGAACAAGCAGAACAGAAAGAGACTCTTAGATACAGAGAACTTTGTGTTGGTTACCAGATGCAAGGGGGCTGTGAGGATGAGTGAAAAAGGTGAAGGAATTAAAAAGTACAAATTGGTTGTTACAGAATAGTCATGGGGGTATAAAATACAGCATAGGAAATATAGTCAATAATATTCTAACAACTATGTAAGGTATCAGATGGAAACGAGATTTATTGGGATGATCATTTAGTAAGTTATATAATGCCAACTCAATCACTAGGTTGTACACCTGAAACTAATATAATGTTGTATGTCAACTCTAACTGAAAAATAAAAAATTAATTTAAAAAATATTTTAATCCTAAAAGAATAAAATTAAATTAAATTAAGGAGATGAATAATATGACTACCGGGTCCCTTCCAGCTGTAGGACTTCATGTTGTTAATGAAATGCCCCTTCACTAGAGATAATAAGAGGATAGTACCTATTTTTTTAACCAATAAATTAAGGGTGGGGCAAAAGTAGGTTTATAATTGTTCATATGGGAAATGTAATTATTAATAAATAATACTACAAGAATAAACTTTGTGCTTCACGTACTCACGACTGTAAACCTGCTTTTGCCCCACCCTGTATATATACCTAAAAATGGCATTATTTACCCCCAATTTTTGAAAGAACCAAACTCAATATAAATAGTTTTTCAGAAGAGATTGGAATTCAATCCATTAAAATAAATTGCTTCCCGGATTCCAAATTCAAAATAGATTGTTTCCGTCTATTCTGAGTGATTTTGAGAAATATTACATTAAAAACAATTTGGCCCTTTTCCTGAAAAATCCTGGTGGCTTATGTTTCTGTTCCGTAAGAGCAATTACCACTCTGTCAGTGGGAACATGAGCAGCAACTTGGAGCCAGAAGTAAACCAAAAGTCCATTTTCATTTCCAAGAGCACTAAAGACAAAAACCCAGGGGTTAAGCAGAAGCTGTAAAATAGCAAAGATGTTGAATGTGTTTTTAAAATTCCAATTTCATTTTCAAGTGCAGAATGTACCCAGAAGCAAGACTCAACACAGCAACCTACAGTAAATGTCCTTAATTACTTCTTTCCCAGAAACTTCCAGCATTAGCAATCTGGAGGCTTGGTCCCTAAAACTGGCCGGAAATTGTTTCAAATCATTTTCTAATCACTTACTAGGGAAGTAGGCAGAAGGTACACCATGACGTGATTCCCCTGCATAATTATTCCACAGAGTGAAGCTCTGGCCTCCGGAAGCCTCTCGGGCCAAGGGCATTTCAGAGGCAGCAATGAATGAACAATTTGTTTCCCTTGAGATCTAAATGGCATAGTTCTCTCTGCTTCCCTTGTTTTATACACCAAGATGGAGTTCTTATTGCCTTCTAAGTTCTGGAACAGACATAAAACGGTCTGCCTTATTGCCTCCACTATTACAAATATATTTTCCAGACTATGTGTCCCAATTTGTAGCCTGAAAAATTGGATATCCTAAAGACTGGACCTACCATAACTTGTCCTCTGTGCGCTCATGTGCTCTTTCTTGCTCTCACTCCTTTTATCCAATCAAATGGCCTGCTTTTCTCCAAATAAAATGCACATTGCCCAACACCCCATTTGGTTTTAGTCAAAAGATTCCTTCAGATACTAATCAATAGCACACAAAAACTATAAGAATTTATTTTGTCTCCAGGGTCAGTCTGAGATGCCTATCACTGGTGTGGAAGCAAACATCTGGAGAGGTAAATAAACATCCTGTCCAGTGATGTCAAGCACTGCAGTGTGGAGGGGGCAGGGGGAGCCTGCAACACAAGGATGCAGGATGAAAAGGTAAACAGAGAACAGAGTGGTGTTGGTTATCTTGGATAGAAGAGAATTTTTTAATTGAATTTATTGGGGAGACATCTATATATATAAAAGCTTAAGCGACCAAACAACCAAATGACCAGAACAACCAGTCACTATGATGCACATTGACCACCAGGGGGCAGACGCTCAATGCAGGAGCTGCCCCCTGGTGGTCAGTGCGCTCCCACAGGGGGAGCACTAATCAGCTGACAGGCCCATCCTGGTGGCCCATCAGCCTGGTGGCAGCCACTCCCTCAGTAGTTCCTGCAGGTCCAATCTCCAGAGAATGAACCAGCACCACTGGCACGATCCCGACAGCACTGCTGGCCTCCTGGAGGTCAGCCTTGGGCACCACAGCCGATTCCCCTCCCTAGATGCTCCGCAAAGAAGAAAGGATATAAAAGAGGCCGCCAGGTGGCTCCCGACAACCTGCGCGAACATCAGCAAGACAGATCTGATCCCGGGCCGGCAAGGGTATCCCACCACCCACCCAGAGGGCCAATAGTGTCCCAGCCCCTGACACACACCCTCCTCAGGACCCCACCCTTGCACAAATTCGTGCACCAGGCCTCTAGTTGATTAATAAAATCATATAGGTTTTAAGTATACAATTCTATCATACATCATCTGTATATTGTGTGTTCACCACCCAAACTCAATTCTCCTTCCAACACTATTTATCCCCACTTTACCCTCATCTACCTCCCTCTCCCCCCTTTCTCTCTGATAATCACCATACTGTTGCCTGTGTCTATTGGGGGGGGGTTAACTCCCCACTTTTTATTTTATATATTTTTTTCACCCAGCGTCCCCCAGCCCTCTGATAGTTGTCAGTCTCTTCTCTTTATCTATGAGCATGTTTCTATTTTGTTTGTTAGCTTATTTTGTTCATTAGATTCCACATATAAGTGAAATCATATGATACTTGTCTTTTTCTCCGACTGGCTAATTTTATTTAGTATAATACTCTCTAGGTCCATCCATGCTATTTCCTTTTTTATTTATGGCCAAGTAGTATTCCATTGTGTAAATGTATCTCTGCTTTTTTATCCACTCATCTACTGATGGGCATTTGGGCTGCTTCCAAATCTTGGCTACTGTAAATACTGCTGCATTGAACATAGGGGTGCACGTATTCTTTTAGTCAGTGTTTTGGGTTTCTTCAGGTAAACTCTCAGAAGTGGAATCACTGAGTCATAAAGCAGTTCCATGTTGAATTTTCTGAGGTAACTTCATACTGCTTTCTACAGCGGCTGCACCAATCTGCATGAGGGTTCCCTTTCCTCCACATCCTCACCAGCACTGTTGTTTGTTGATTTATTGATGGTAGCCATTCTGACAGGTGTGCGTTGATATTTTACTGAGGTTTTAATTTGCATCTCTCTGATGATTATTGACATTGAACATTTTTTCATATGTCCATTGGCCATTTGTATTCTCTTTGAAGAAGTGTCTATTCAGGTCCTTTGCCCATTTTTTTAAATTGGATTATTTGGGGGGGGGGGTTTGGTGTTGATTTTTGTAAGTTCTTTCTAAATTTTGGATTTAACCCCTCATTTACTGAGGTTTTAATTTACATCTCTCTGATGATTATTGACATTAAACATTTTTTCATATGTCCATTGGCCATTTGTATTCTCTTTGAAGAAGTGTCTATTCAGGTCCTTTGCCCATTTTTTTAAATTGGATTATTTGGGGGGGGGGGTTTGGTGTTGATTTTTGTAAGTTCTTTCTAAATTTTGGATTTAACCCCTCATCAGATGTATCATTGGCAAATATGTCCTCCCATTCAGTGTGTTGTTTTCTTATTTTGTTGATGGTTTCCTTTGCTGTGCAAAAACTTTTTAGTTTGATACAATCGCATTTGTTTATTTTTTCTTTGTTTCCCTTGCTTGAGAATATATGTCAGAAAAAAAATATTGCTATGAGAAATGTCTGAGATTTCACTGCTTATGTTTTCTTCTGGGATTTTTATGGTTTTGAGTCTAACATTTAAGTCTTTAATTCATTTTGAGTTTATTCTTGTGTATGGTGTAAGAAGGTGGTCTAGTTCCTTTTCTTTTCTTTTCTTTTCTTTTCTTTTCTTTTCTTTTCTTTTCTTTTTTGCACATATCAGACAGAAGAGATTTTTAAAACCCTCATATGTTTCATCAAACATCATGAAAGGACAAGATCACCATAGGGGAGAAAATCGACCACAGTCTATGCTGGTGTACTTGGCAGAAGCCAAGCAAGAAATTTACCTTGAGGGAACCCAGTGCCCTCCTGAGGCAGGTGGCGTGTGCGGGATACCTGCAGGATGATGTCTGAGAGATGCCCATTCAGCCAGCTTCCTCATCAGAGGCCAAAGAGGCAATTCTGCAGCTGCAACGTCTGACCCCATGCTGTACAGCCCCTTGCGCTTTAGAAGGCCGGTTCACTCACAATGTCGCAAGAGCCACTTGACCCCTGATTCAGAACGCCCCTCCTTCCCAGCAGCCCCCAGCAAACCAGCCTTCCTGCAAGTGCTCAGGGCGGGCAGCGGGTGATTACTGGAAGGGCAGGTGTGCCTCCCCTTCTGACTAACCCAGGCAACCTTCACAGTGGTGAGCAGGTGTCAGTAGCAGGCATAACAGAGACAAAGAGATGGATCCTCTTTCTGTAAATAAACACAGACATCTGTTCTGGGATTCTATGTTTAAAGTCATAAAGGTGCAATAGACACACCACATTTCCCTTCACCCACCAGGAAAACCTTGGCATTATGTAAGAATTTGTTGGTGCTTACACAGAAGGCAACTTCAAGACACTTTTAAATGTAAGTTAATGTTAATGCAACAGTTCAGGAATGTGTATTTTAGTCTGAGACAAGGAAGAAGAGGAACTTTCTAGGCCTTTTGAGTTTTCCTACATTTACACACACTTTCAGACCTACCCTAACAGTAACCTGGTTACTTTAAAATAACACATATGCCCTAACCGGTTTGGCTCAGTGGATAGAGCGTTGGCCTGCAGACTGAAAGGTCCCAGGTTTGATTCCTGTCAAGGGCATGTACCTTGGTTGAAGGCACATCCCCAGTAGGAGGAGTGCAGGAGGCAGCTGATCGGTGTGTTTCTCTCTCATCGATGTTTCTAACTCTCTATCCCTCTGCCTTCCTCTCTGTAAAGAATCAATAAAATATATTTTTAAAAAAATAAAAATAAAATAACGCATAGTCCTCCTGTGTGCTAATCTGGCCTATTCACATCAGGGATATCCAACCCTGTACTGAGCTTTAAAGCTGACCCCAAAACAGTTTGTGGTTTTGGTGAAACCAAACTTGTCCAGTGGCTTATCTTGTATGATGAACCAACCACCCGTGATGGAGCTGGTCAGGTCGGGGCCACGAAGATGCATCCTGACCAGCATCAACTCCATCTTGCTGACCAGGCTAGATCTGCAAAGCCCCTGGCTGCCCCATCCACCAGGATTTTTTCTCTTTTTTTCCCCTTTTATATATTTTATTTTATAGCTTATACCTAAACATTTATAATTGTATGCCCAAGTGTATCATATCGGCGATGATGGCTATTTTGTTTTGTTTTGCAACCTTGCTCTCCTCCCTCATGGCTCCACCCACATCATAGCCTCGTTCCCCAAACAGCAATCTTCTGGTAACAGCCTAACACGCGTCCTTCCATACTTTTCCCTGTGCTCATATAATAATGTACAAACACAGACACGTGTACATATATGAACATATACATGGAGAAGAGATATGACATTGTTTCACAAAAATGGGATTCTATTTTAAACCCTTTTCTGCATCTTGCTTTTCTCACTACAGCCCACCTCATGGAAATCCCTCCAAGTCAGGCAACGGAGTTAGAGGTGATTTTGTTTGTTTTGCTTTGGCTTTTAAATACCTGCACAAGATGCCTTGGTATGCATGAAAATATAATAACTGATGAAACCTCTCCTTTCCCACCAGTCACTTCATTTTTTATGTGTAAATCTGCATTGGTCGAGGATCTCCAAAGAAACAGGTCTGAGAGGAGGCATGTGCACAGAAAAAAAGTTATTATACAGAACTGGCCCATGCAGTTATGGAAGCGGGGAAGTCCCCAGCTCTGCAGTCACCAGGCTGGAGACCCAGGAAGGCCAATGCTGTCGTTTCAGTCCAAGGGAAAAGGCCTGAGAATCAGGGGCGCCTACGTTCTGGTGGCCTAAGTTCCAGTCCCAAAGCCAGGAGGCTCAAGACCCACGCAGAACTGCTGTTTCAGTTCGAGTCTGCAGGCAGGTAAAGGTCAATGTCCCATTCAAGGCAGTCAGGCAGAAGGAGTTTCCTCTTATACTCAGAGAGTCAGCCTTTTTCTCTTCTTTACTTCTTCAACTGATTGGACAAGGCCCACCATACTGGGGAGAGCAACCTGCCTTATTCAATCTGGTTCAAATGTCAATCTCATCCAAAAACATTTTCACAAACCCAGAATGTTGAACTAAATATCTAGGCAAGTTAACATAAAATTAACTATCACAATCTCTACATACTATTTGGGTGTTTGGGGGAAGTCGTGTGTGTGTGTGTGTGTGTGTGTGTGTGTGTGTGTGTGTGTGTGTGTGTGAATCCTAATCTAAGGATATTTTTTCCCCATTGATTTCTAGAGAGAGAGAGTGGAAGGGAGGGAGGATGGGGAGAAAGAGAGAAAGAAGCATCAATTGATTGCCTCCCACATGCACCCCTACCGAGGCTGGGCAACTTGCAACCAAAGTATGTGCCCTTGACTGGGAATCAAACCCATGACCCTTCGGACCTTGGGTTGTTGCTCTAACCACTGACAAAAACTGTCCAGGGCAGAGGTGTTTAGGGGTTTTGTTTTGTTTTTTATAAAGTCCCAGTCCTGAGATGACTGAACCAAAAGAAAGATGTATTTAATTTTAAAGGCTTTAACAGTTTGCTTTCCACAAAGACTATAAAAATTTACATTTTGCCAGCATTGTGTAAGAGGATTCTTCTCCATATCCACCCCACCCCCAGGAATGGATGTTCTTGCTCTTTTAAAGTTGGCCAGTTTATGTCTTGCTCTTATTTAAAATTGGATTCCCTAAATACCAGTGACTTTTAATATCTTCTCATAAAGTTTTGGCCATTTGGAGTTGTTTTCATGCCAACAGCCTCTGCCTATTATTTGTTCATTTTTCTACTGGGTAGTTTGTCCCTTTTTGACAATTTTCAAGAATTGTTTGTATATTTTTAGATATATAGCTATTGATCCTTTTTTTTTCATTGATTTTTTTCTATGACTAGCATTCACTTATTTTTGTTTCATTTTGTTTAGTGAAATCTTTTATTTTTTTATCTATTTTTTTTTCCGCTTTGCTGTTTCCGAATTCCTGAAACCTGTTGAGCTTTTATTTTTTTAATAGCTAGTGGGTTTCTAGTCTTGGTTAAGAACTCTTCTGCCACCAAGTTGCACAACTGAAGGGGCAAGATTTACATTATTGTGTGCATATGAAAGTGATCCAATTTTACTTTCTTCTAGTTGGGAAACCAGGAATCCCAAGACCATGTTATTAAATCCAGCCTTTTCCTGCTAAATTAAAATGTCATTTCTGGAATACACTAAATTCTCACACAAATCAAGCTCTATTTCTGGATTATTTATTCTGTTCTGCTACCCTCCTTGTCTATCCATGCCAGGAATATATTGATGTAATCTCACTGTCTTAAAGTGGGTGGCGATATCAGCTGAGGGCAGCCTCTCTGCCATTGCATTTTTCTTTTAAACAAATGTAGTCTCCCATATACTCTGTACCATTATTTTCTTTAATTCCCCAAACACTCCCTGTTAGAATACTGACAGGAATTTCTACGTTTTGTATATGAATTTGTATTAAATTTTTTTAAAAAAAATAAAGTCTTTCCAAATGTTCAGAGATTGTTGTGTATCCCTCAATAAAGCTTTATAGTTCTCTTCATATAGGTTCTGCATATTTCTTAATCTGCTTACTTATAAATATGTCATAGTACTTAAAGCTATGATGAATAAATATTTTAAATTTCCATTTCTAAGTGCTTATTTGTAGAAAAAGACTTTTGGGTATTTGTATATGTATCTTATTTCAGCTACCTTACAAAATGATCTTAATAACTTGAGTATTTTTTAATAACTAAGGGTAGAGATTGAGTTTAAAAAGGTTAAAGAAAATATATCACCAGCAAAAAGAATCATTTTAATGTCAGTTTTTTGTTTTCATATTTAACCCACTAAAACTTCAATACAATGTTGTATAATGATAGTAGGAATATTCCTCTTCAGTTCCTGTTTTTAACAAAACACCTGATTTTGTGTTTTGCCACTAAGGATTATATTTGCTGGTAAGTTTTGGTGAATGGTCTTTAATGTATTTAAATTGTTTACTCCTATTTATCTATTATTTAGCTTTCTTTTATAAAATACTAGAGGCCCAATGCACGAAATTCGTACAAGAGTAGGCCTTCCTTCCCCTGGCACCGGCTTCCCTCTGGCTCCTGGGACCTGGGCTTCCCTCCGGCCCAGGCTTCATCCAGAAGGACATCTGGTCTAATTAGCTTATTACCCTTTTATTATTACAGATTTATACAATGAATGCTTAAAATCTATTAATCTAATAATATTATTTTTTGTTTTTAATTTGCTGATATAATGAATTATATTAATAGATACTCTTTTTTTAAATCTATTTTTGCCATCTCTAAAATAAATCTTACTAGGTCACAGTGTAGTATTTTAAAACTTCACTAAATTCTAATTGTTATTTATTTTATTTTATTTTTTGCATCAATAGTCACAAATTAGATTGGTTTATAATTTTAAATTTCCAATTATGCCTCCTTTATGAGTTGAGGATTAAAATTAGGTTGGCCCCATTAAGTGAATTCAACTCTTTTTTGTATTTCTCTATGGCTGAGGATACTTTAAATAACACTGCTACTGTCTTTCTTTAAATATTAGGTAAATCTGAGTCATGGCGCCTGATTTCACTGGGAATTCTTTCATCAAGACTTGCTCTCGGCTCTGCTCTTGACGCTGCTGGCCCCAGGGCTGGAGATGGCTCAGTCTTTCAGAACCTATGGCCAGAGAGAGCAAGGTTCTTTTTGCTCAATACTGTTTCCAGTTCTCGTCTTCCGGCTCCATTCACTTCCCCTTTGTGTAGAATCCTTTTCAAGCATTTTGCTGAGATGGTGAATGTGAGTGAAACACTCCCGAGTATTACATATCTTCACATCATTTTTTTCCCCCTGGCCTTGACAGGCGAGTGATGTCTTGGCTGGGAATAGGATTCTTGTGTTGTGTGTTTTCTGTACATTTCGTTCCAATATCCTCTAGCTTCCAGATGAGAAGTCTCATGCCAACCTTATTCTTATTCCCTTGCAAATAACTTGTTCTTCCTGTTGAACATGTGCGAGATTTTATTCTTAGCGTTCAGGAATTTTTACCAGAATAAATTGGGTCTCACTTTTCTCATTAATCTGACCTGGAACTTGGCTCATCCCTTCAATATGGAGAGTTGGATCTTTCCAGAAAATTTTCTTCTACTGTATGTCTAATTATAACTTCATCTTCGGCTGTTCCTTTTTCCTTCTGTAAGCCCCATTTCTTGCAGGTTGGGTCTCCTGGTTCTATTCCCCCCCCCCCCCCCCCCCCCCCCCCCCTTTTTTTCAAATAACTTTTCCTCTCCTTGTGATTTCCCTCTTGTGGTTTGGTCTTCAAAGCCGCCAATGTGGGTCTCCATAGTGACTGTTAACTCTTTTCAATTATATCTACGGAATTGATTAATGAGGATATTTTCACATTGTAATGTTTTTTTGTATTGCATTAACTCGCGCTGGGTTCTCCTTCTACATTTCTGCCTCCTTCCCCCAGCAACTCCCTTTTGCTGAGATTGTGTGTGGTTGGCTCTGACTCATCTCCCGCTCTAGCTGCGGGGTCTCCCACCCGCATGCTCTTTCTCTCCAGCTCGGCGGGGTCCGGTCTGGTTGGTGGCTCTTCACAGGCACCAAGGGGGTGAGAAGTTCCCGCAGCCTGTGCCGTCCTTCTTCTGGGTACCAGGATTTCCCTGGGCCAGGCCCTCCCAGTCTCCACAGAACGCCGATGGTGGTCCCAGAACTCTTGCCAAACTGGTGTCCAGTTCTGACGTCAACTTCCTGTGTGAGTTCTCCCCTTCCACAGCCTCAGCCAGCCGAACCCAGCTGCTTTGACTCCAGCTGCCACTCAGGCACAGAGACGCGGGGACATTGAAATTGGGAGTGCGATGAAATTAACCTACTCACAGGTTCTTAAACACGAAAACCTAAAAAAAATACATCATATGCCTCTCCCCCTCCCCTCAGCCTAGCTCCAACTAGAAAATCACATGAGAGGCCTGCTGTGGG
>NW_005370140.1:545935-574625 GCF_000412655.1 Myotis brandtii
TAATACAGTTCCTCATGTTGTGGTGACCCCCAATTTCATTGCTTCAAATTGAACATAATTAAAGCATAGTGATTCATCACAAAAACAATATGTAATTATATATGTGTTTTCCGATGGTCTTAGGTGACCCCTGTGAAAGGGTCGTTCGCCCCGCAAAGGGGTCGCGAACCACAGGTTGAGAACCGCTGCTTTAGATGCTATTTTTCTTCATTCCTGCAGGCCTGCCCTGATTCTGCGGAGGCCTACAGCATGTGGGTCAATTCTTATGTTCGCCACTGTGTTCATTAAATACAGGAAACTGGGCCAAGAGGCAGATCCTAAGGAGAGGCGATGCCTCCCCTCCCCTCCCCTCCCCTCCCTCCAGCTCCCACTGGTCTTCATTTAATTCAGCTGCAATGCCAAGAGAAAGACACATTACAAAGCAATAATCCTTGCGTGAGCACTAAGTTAGGAAATGAAGAAAAATATCCCTGGCTCATGCCCTAATAAAACGGAGCTATCGGAAAGGCTGAGGATTTACGGCAAAACTCCCCTCTGCGGAGCCTAATGGCCATTCCGCTTCTCTGCTCCCTTTTACCAACGATTGAAGTTTGTTTGTGCAGCCTGGGGCCGCTCCCGAATCTCAGCCCAACTCACTTCAAATCAAGCACGCGGGGAAATCACAGGCCCAGAGGTCTCGGGCAGCATGGTCGGTGGCTGCAGCAGTAAGCCTGAATGCACCAACGCCAGGTACATGTCCGTCTGGGCCCAGAGGGGGCTGTGATGGGAGGAGAAAGTTCTGGACTAGGAAGCTGCCCAGGTTTCCTCACCTGGAGGTAGAGGCCAAAATGTCTACCTCACAGGGCTCTCCATAGTAAAGGCAAGCCATGCGAAAGTGGGTGATGGAGTGGAGATCGTCGCCTGTCACCCCAAAGGCTTTTACAGCTTCACTTTCCAGATGTCTGCTTTTGCTCCCTCCAAGCCTGGCAGGTTTCAGACAACACATTTCTTCACACCTCCGTCTATTTTTATAATCCCCATTAGCACCAAGAGGCCTCCGTGTGATGAAGCCAGTGTTACTATGAACAGTCACTCAATGATTTATGACAGCGCCAACAGGAGAAGCAGCGTCCCAGTATAGCTAACTGGATACAGTAACTGTGCAATAAAAGATAATATTTCTAACTAATAAACATAAATCAATCCTGGCTCTTCAAAACAAGACAAGAAGGAAAGCTCTTGACTAGGCCAAATCCTTAAGAAAGCGTAGTTTTTTGTTTTGATAGTCTTCTCTGCTTTTGTTTGTGTGTTTTTGTTTTGTTTGTATGTTTTGTTTGGTTTTTTCATAAAATGGGCCTCCTCTCTAGTTCTTTTGGCAGAGAAATAACCAGAATTTTTCTTCACTCAGAGTGCTCAGCATTCGTGGGGTGTCAGCTTTGACTTGCTGCCCTCCCCCTGATAGCCAAAGAGGAAGTCTTATCTCCAAAGGCAAAAAAGAGCCGAGAAATTCTGGGATCATCACTTACCTCACAGACTAGCGGCCGTGGGTAGTGGTTCAGTGACAGGCTTCCTTCCACGGGCAGAGACACCTGGGCCCAACCATATCCCTCACTTGAAATCTTTCCTCAAATAATCTCCAACTTCTTTCAGCTTCACATCCCTTCACTCTAGAACATGAGGATGATCTACAGCTCATCAATGAGGACTATGCTAAGTTAAGTAAAATAATTCTTGGAAAGTCCCTATCCCAGCGTCTGGCAATAGCAGGTAGTCAGTAACTTAATATTGGTTTTTGTTAACAAACCATTATTTACTTCTACACTGAAATGCCCGTCTTCTTCTTCAGAGAAAATACAATGCCGATGTAACCAAAGCTGGGTTGTAAATCAGAAAAACGTGACTCGGGTGGGTGATTCCCATACCTGGGTGCTCATGGGGATTTTCTGATGAACTTGACATGCAGCCGCCACAGCCCCAGTGAGTCAGAAGCTCCTGGGGGAGGGGTCAGGGCAGGAAGCCATGTCTACTGAAAACATCTCAGTCATCTTGACAAACAGTTGTATATGGAAACCACCAGCTTAAACAATAAAGGCCCAAGAAAAGTTAGTTTCATTGCAGCAAAAGCTAACATAAATTCATCTCAATTTCATTTCAAATTGTGTGTCTGAGTTTCCTTTTAAAAAGCCGATTTTAGAGAACGCCTGTACAAATGTGACAAGATAAATATAAACACGGAAGGAAACAATATTCACAGAAGGAAAACATCCATGGAAGCCAGCAAAGTTACACAGTGCCGCAAACGGGCCTCTTATAACACAGGCACACTGTGGGATGGAAAAATGAACCAAACCATCCTTCCGTCTTCACACTAGAATCAGTGAAAGTTCAGTAGAGTCCTGAGGGCGACTGCAAACTGTGTCCTGCTGATGAGGCCCAGCAAAGCCTCCCTGGCGTTGTGAAGCACCTCAGGAGAGGGTGGTGTGTAAGGACCAGAGCTTCCCTCACAGCTCTCCCTAAGGCTGGTCCTTTCCTGCACATGCTGCCTGGGGACACCCTACACTCCTCCTTTCCCCTCACCTGTCTCACCCAAACAGTGACCAACCCTTCCTGTCTGTGCCACCCTCTAGCCTTTTCCCGTTGGCTCCGTCCACCTGGTTACTGCTGGCCTAGGAGAGCCCTTCCTTTTCCCGTCCCAACTATTCCACTGCTTTTGTCAGATCGGGCTCCGCCCAGGGCCAGGGCCTCAACAAGGAAGGACACAGGAACTCATGGACACTAGCAAGCCCTTTTTATCAATAACTGGATGTATATGTGTATGTTTGTCTCTTGTCAGATCGGGCTCCGCCCAGGGCCAGGGCCTCGACAAGGAAGGACACAGGAACTCATGGACACTAGCTAGCCCTTTTATCAATAACTGGATGTATATGTGTATGTTTGTCTGTTATTAGAAAGAAACTGAAAAGATATAGTCAAAAGAGAACTATTTTTTAGGGTTACATAATCCTCAGTTTTAATTTTCAAATTTCTGTAAATTTTCCCACAGCTTTAAAGTCCCAGATTCTGCAGGGGTTTGTGTTTTGTTTTTGACACACAGACAAGATGCCATTTTGACGTCAGCCCGGTTCCCCAAACAGCCTAACCTGTGTCCTTCCATACTTTTTCCTTTGCTCATATGATAATGTCCTCATGGAATAGATAACAATAATAACTGATCATTAAAATCCGGTTTGTTCTCAGGTCTTGTGATAAGCAGCTTTCCATGTAATTCTCATGATAACTTTTTGAGGTAGATTCTTCTCTTACTCCCATTTTACACAGGAGGGAACTGGGCCTTGCTGGGGTTCAGCCACTTGAACAAGCGCCCCAGCTAGTAGGGGCTGAGTGGGAACTCGGCTCTCTCTGTCTCCAAGCCCAAGGAGGGAGCCACTACAATGTGCCTCCTGCACAGCTCTGAGGAGGCTCCGGTGCTTTTCACATTGACCAGCAGGGAGAGCTGGCCTAAAGGGCTACTCTCCTTACGTTGAAAGCATTCCTTCCACTTGTCCTCCCATGTCCATCTCAGTGGAGGAGGGAGTCAGGGGGGTAGTGGCCAGTGCTGCTGCAGTTGCCGCTACACCCACCCATCCGCCACACCCTTCCACTCCCTCCCTACAGATTCACAAATGAGTCTTTCCCCCTCACATTTTGATGATTCTTGCTCCCTGATCCCTAAACATCTAGGAGACAGAGTGAGACTGGTGACTGTTGCAATAATACCTAGTCAACCCCCCTCACCCCCCTAGAGACGCTTGAGAGAGAAGAAAGGAAGAGGCGTGGGACCTTATTTGTCCCATCACATGTGATGCTTTACGTAAGCGTCCCTGATTTTTAAGTCATGAGGAGGGGAGCAGGCCATTCAGCTCGAGGCTACATAGATCATTCCTGAGACAGTCAGAGGGTGGAGAGGTACCGGGGATGTGTCCGTGGAGAAGGAGGAGACCCGGGGACCCATGGTCCCAGGGAGCATGCACCCAGCCCGGGTTATGGGTCCAGAAGCCTGAGAAGTACTTTGAGGTCAGAACAAAACAGATTTCTTTTTTCTGCTTTTCTGGATGAGTGACTCCTGGAAGCAGGTCACAGTGTCCCCATCCCATCCCGTCTCAGCTGATTGTAAGTGCTTGGCATGCCCTCATTAGGATCCCAACTGAACACGCTCCGTACACTTAGTGCCTAATGTGGCGCTCAGTGCAGACAGATGTTAGGAATTACTTCTAAATGGGCATGTTGCACGTGACCTCTCTTCTCTCTCTGCAAGAAAAGGTTGAAATAAAGAGGACAATGGTAGCACTCAGTAACCTTGTTACGGCACTATTTGTTCTCCTGCGGCCCCATCCTGGGACCTGCGCAAAGGGATGTGGTCATTAATATACCTAAAAGACACGTTGCAAGGTGGTTTCACCAAAAGCACAGTTGAGGTACATCAATTTTTTTTTAAACAAATTAAATGTCTTGCTTTACCTTCATTCCTCGCTCTGTCTCCTAGATGTTTAGGGATCAGAGAGGGGAGAGGAGATAGCAGATGGTGCTGTGTGGGATGTCAGCAGGACCACTGGGCACTCCACAGGTCTAATCTGGAAGAACAGGAGAGTTTACACCCTGGAGACATGAGAAAAAAAGACACCTACTAGGAAGAGCTCCTGGTGGCTAACTGGGCTCAAACTTTAAAAAACAGAGGCTAGCAGCCATTTCTACACGGGGGCCTCTCACCCAAACTGCACTTCACAGAGAAGCAGGTTCTGGATTTCCTGCCTCTGCACTGAGCTGCCTGCCTGGCGCTGTGTTTCTGCCACCTGAGCCAGCCCTTATAAAGGAGCTCACAGAGAAGCAGGTGCTGGATTTCCTGCCTCTGCTCTGAGCTGCCTGCCTGTGCGTGCTGTGTTTCTGCCACCTGAGCCAGCCCTTAAGAAGGAGTTTCTGGAATCATATTTCAACCAGTAGGACTGAGGCTTTCCCCATCCAATCAGAGCAGCCCTTTTCTGAACTAATCAAACTTGGAGGATGTGGAGTCCTCATTTACATGAGGATGGACCAATCAGGGACCAGGGGCGGGGACTTCTGTCCATGTCAGCCAGTTCCCCTCTGGGTCCCAGAGCTCACTTTCCCTTTCCACTAAATGCAGAAGGTGTGCCAGCAGAGTAGAATGGAGCAGACCAAAGCAGACCAACATGGAGCAGAGAGGAGCTACCTGGCCCAGAGCTGTTTTCATGGCCATGCTGTATCACAGTTGAGCTGTTTTGCACAAAATAAAGTTTCCTTCTTCATCACACCCAAAACTGGGGATTCCTGTTGGCATTGAACTGGACATATTATGGGTTGAATTGTGTCCTCCAAAAGATGACGAAGTCCTAACCCCTAGTACCTGTGAATATGACCTCATTTCAAACGTCTTTGCAGATGATCCTGTTAGATGAAGTCATTAGAGTGGACCCTAATCCGACAGGACTGGTGTCCTCATAAAATAAGGACATTTGGACAAAGAGACAGATGCACGCACATAGAGAAGGCCATGTGAACATGAAGGATGATATGGGGTGATGCTTCTATGAGCCAAGGGACGCCAAAGGCTGCCAGCAAAGCACTGAAAGCTGGGAGAGAGGCCTGGTGCACATTCTCGCTCACAACCTTCAGAAAGAACCAACCCTGCCAACACCTTCATCTCAGCCTCCCAGCCTCCAGGAATGTGAGACGGTAAATTCCTGTTGTTTACGCCACCCGTGCTGTGGCGTTTTGTTCCACCCGCCCTAGGAAACCAGCACACAGCACCTCCAAATGTCCCAGTGAGAGGGTGCCTCAGTTTCCCATGGTGAGGACCAGCTGGATAACCCTCCCTTGATTGTGGGAGCGGGAGAACTAGGGAAGCCCTTCTGCCCGGCCTGGCCACTGACCGTGAGCACAGAGTGTTGCTCCCACCTCCCCAGCCCGCCCTGCACATGTTATAATCAAACAGCAACAGCCCATCACATGCTCAAGGGCTTGGGAGGGGAGCCAGAAAAATCAAAAACAATCTCTTGCCACAAAGCTCCCACCTGCAGCAGGGCTGTGAGAACCGTCCTATTTTTAGTGAGGAATAATGGCATCAGGTGCTGGGTGGAGAGGGCGGAGGTGGGGCTGGAGTGAACCAAAAGTTCTACACAGGCTCGCTCTGCCTCTCTGCCATGGGCACCCTCCCAAACGCACTTGCTGCTGGTTGCACTTAAAGGGCATAACATGTGTAAGAGAAACTAGCAGCACAGAATACTAAACGCTGCAAACAAGTGGACTCTGTGGGCACTCATTTGCTCACAATTGATGTGTGCCTGCAACTATTTGGGTGAGGTTTGAATGGCATCGGCGCGAAGGGCAGAGAGAGAGGTTCAGGTCAGGCAGCCTGGCGTTGCACTCTGGGTGCGGTGAGGGCTGCCGCACTGTGCAGAGGTGAGCCTCCGGAGACGTGGGTCTGCCCCAGTTTCCACCTCCTAGAAAGCTCCTCGTCTCCCCAGTGACACTGGCAAAGCAAAGTAGGCACAGAAAGTGGTGATTCGGTGACTGGTAACTGTGCAGAGGACACTGGACCAGAGTCTAACTCACTGCAGCTGGGCTGCAATAAGCCAGTCACAGTTAGAGCCTGTGAGCATCTCGCATTCTCTGGGCCTCCCCCGGGGGCCTGTGGAGACGCTCCCTCCCGTGTGACTTGCACAGAAGCAGCACAGGTCAGGGGCTGTCTCTTTGGGATCCAGATGTCAGAGGTGCTTTCCCGTTGATCTCACATGTGTCTCAGTTCTAATCACTTTGGGGAAACACCACACATCCTCTTGCCAATAAAAATAAATTGTTATCCCCAGAAGCAATCCAGCCTCTATCAATGAGGGTGTTACGCGCTAACAATGAAGAATGCCCTCAGCCCCGCAGGTGCAGTAACATTGATCTGACGGCTTGATGTGAGCACCTGACCAATTTATCTCCCTGACAAAGGAATCGATATGCCAATTATTAAAATAGCACTAGTCATTAGGCGAAACATACTGGTTCTGCAGAAATCTTTATACGTTTAGTAACGGGTTTCTCTCTCAAAACTGTCACTGTGAGATTTCTTTATCTGCAGATGCGACATTTCGACACTCAGGCCCACAGAGGACAGAGAACAGGAAGCAATCCCAGGCTCGGAGGCCTGTGTTCTCCCAGGACCAGTGATCTCAGACAATGCCGTAAACATCTGCGAAGCTGGAGGCAGAATGAGCATCCACTATCAAGCCTGAGCCCAGTGAAAACACATGTGCCTTCTTGTCCCCACCCCACTTTGCTCAACAGTTGGTCCCCTGTGGTTCTCCAGACCAAAAGCTCTGAGCGAGGCGGGTGGCTGGCTGGTGAGTGCGTCTGGGAGGCGGCAGGCAGGGTCAGAGAATAGAAGGCCTACCTGGGGGTCAGAGGCCCGGCCAGTCCAGGCAGCAATATCATTGTCCCAGGTCCTCCCAAGAGCACGCTTGTTTAAAGGAAAAATCAATAGGCGAACAGAGGTCTCAGCCCTGGGGAAATGGCTTGGGAGGAAAAGGCTGGGTATTATCAGAGACTGTTCGCACCTGGGAACTAGCATTCCTCAAGCCCAGAGCTACCTACTGCAGACCTGACAGCAACTGATGCCAGTGACGTCAGCAGGCTTTTTGCTCCCATAATAAAGGGCAACTCAAGGAAAGCCTGTGCAGTAAAGCATGGAGACGCAGGAGTCTCTTTCTGACGTCTGTCCGGAGCGTACTTTTCCCCAAAGGGCCAGTTTTGCCGGCAGAGAAGCACACAGGCCGGGCCGCCTAAAGAGTGTTGGCCAAGGACACCTTGCAGGATGCAGGGCATCGGCTTCCCCAGTGGGAAACCAGGCCTCTCCTCAGGCAGGAGGTGACAAATGGGGCTCTCCTGAGGGGCAAGGGGACACCAAGTTATTAGGGCAAATTGAATCGCAGAAGAAGCAGGCCCTAAAGGGGGTGCCAGGAATTGCTCCAGAGGGGCAGGGCACACACAGGACTGAGGGATTGCAGTCTGTAACTGGCAATTACTGGGCCTGGGCCTGGAAGATTGAAAACACACCTTCCCTCTCTGCCCCACCCTCGCCAGAGCTCCTATCCAGTCGCTCAGCACTGACTGATGAGCCACAGTGCTGCTCCTCAGATTGGCCATTTGAACTGGTCCATGGTGACAACAGCTCTTTGGGGACAAAAGTGTATGCCATTCATTGATTATAAATCTTATAGATCTAACAGGTGAAAAACATACAAGTGACAACCAATAATAACATTTACAATACTCTCTATTGTAAATGTCATATAACTAATTGATTCTTGTTGATTTTTGTCAAAGTCCTCTAATTGATGGAGTAACCATTTGAGGATCATCACCTCACAGGGACAGCATTCAGACAAAGCAGCAGACAGGCAGAAATTTCAGGGATCAATTCATCTTTTTCCTGAAGTACCAAATTCCTCAGCCATGCTGTTAAACATGGCCCAGCAGTTCCACTCGTAGGTACATCCTCAAGAGAAAAGGAAACCTGTCTACATCAGCACTTGTAGATGAGTGATGTTCACAGCACATTATTCATATAGCCAAAAAGTGAAACAACCCAGATGTCCAACAACTGATGAGTGGATGAGCAAAATGTGGCATGCTCATCATACAGCAGAGCAGATAAATAAAACAGAAATTCAGATATATGTCTCAACATGGATGAGCCTTGAAAGCGTGCTAAGTGAAAGAAGTCAGACACAAAACGTCACATGCTTATGATTGCATTTATATGAAACTAGCAACCTGGTGCACGAATTCGTGCACCAGTGGGGTCCCTTGGCCTGGCCTGCGGGATCAGGCTTAAACCGGCTCTCCAACATCCCCTGAGGGGTCCCAGATTGCGAGAGGGCACAGGCCAGGCTAAGGGACCCCACCAGTGCAAGATCGGGGCCGGGAGGAACACGGGAGGTTGGCCAGCTAGGGAGGGACTGTGGGGGGGCTCCAGGGCATGTCTGGCCCTTCTCACTCAGTCCCGATCGGCTGGACCCCAGCAGCAAGCTAACCTACTGGTTGGAGCGTCTGCCCCCTGGTGGTCAGTGCACATCATGGCGAGCGGTTGAGTGGCCTTAGCATATCATTAGCATATTATGCTTTGTTTGGTTGAACGGACAACCAGACGACTGGACACTTAGCATATTAGGCTTTTATTATATAGGATGTGGAGAAAAGCAGAGTTATAGAGAGAGAGAGTAAATTGATTAGTGGTTTCCTAGGGCTGGGAAAGTTAGTGGGATAATGGGGTGTAACTAACAAATAAGATGTTTTTGGGGGGAAGATGAAAATGTTCAAACACTGATTGTGGTGATGGTTGCACAGCTCTGTGAACATACTAGAAATCACTGAATTATACTTTTTAAATGGTGAGTTGTATGGTATGTGTACCATATGCTACACATACAATTTTTTAAAATCCTGAGCCATGACCGAGTTGTGCATCAGTTTAACCCTATGAATGCGCTAATGACACTGCTAATGGTTCGGAGAAGAGCATTACAGATGACTCGGCCTCATTTTCTGATTGAATTCCCACAGCTACCCTGTGCGGTTGGCAGAGCAGAAAAGATGACGCTCATTTACAGAAAACTGGGCCCAATCTATTAGGTGACTTACTTAGGGCCACACAGCCAGCTTGGCAGGAAAGATGGGGACAGGAAATCTGCCTCCTGGTGCATCAGGCTTCTCCTCCTCGTGCTGACACAGTTCAACCGAGTGCAAATGAGGAGCTAACACCCTGAGTGGTCACACAACAAGGCCTTGAGGGAGTTCAGTGGATGCCTGGCTCCACGTGGAGAAGGGGAATGAGGGCTGAGGTGCTGGCTCGCAGGAGGAGCCTGAGGAGCAGGTGAGATCAGGTCTCCACATATCCAATGTCAGGGACGCCTGGTCTGCCTATCTATCCATTCAGCAAGCACCCACTGGGCAGGTGTGATGAGCAAGACACTGCGAGGCCCCAAGGATCCAGTGAGAAAACTCCCCGCCATCTCTGAGCTGCCACGGTGGGAGGCACAGACGTTAAACAGATAATCCCACGAACAAGTAACTGTAATTGTGGAAGGGGCTCCAAGAAAGGGGAAAAAAAAAGGCCGAGAGACGTATAATGGGACCCGGCCTGCTCTGGATTAAAGACAAATTGAGAGGGAAAATCTAATATTTTGCCAGTTCCTAGCTTATCGGTTCCAAGTATGTCTTTGCCTTGCAGAGTCAAATCAGATAACCCGTGTCTGGTTTTCTGTGTTAGCATAGGATGTTTACTCCTGTACTCTCAGGTTCTCACAGAAGAAACTTCTGCAAACGCTTCCACCCTCTTGGACATCCTCCAGAGAGAGGTTTGTCTGATTGGTGGCGAGTGGCTGGCACCGCTGGGCCATTTGCCAGGGCAGGTTGGCGCACGGCACAGGGACACGGGCTCCTTGCTCAGCTCACGCCCTCCGGGACCCCGGGCTCTGCTTGGGTCCCAGCCTCGTCTAGTCAGTGCGGTGTTGCTGGTCCTGCCAAGCCGACCTCTGCTCTCAGTGTCGCAGCGTCTCCAGCGGGGGCCAGTTTGCGATTGCTGAGAAGCAAACTACTTCAACGCATAGTGGCTTAAAACAATAGCCGTTTTATTACAGATCACGATTTGGTAGGTCAGGAATTTGACTGGGCCATTCTGCTCCCCCTGGCACTGGCAGGGTTCCTCCGCTGTATTTGGCTGTGGGCTGGGCCGGGTTGGGGATCCCCAGACAGCTTTCCTCAGATGCCTGGCATCTAAGCCGGGATGGCTGGGAGGCTGGGCTCCACTGGGCCTCCCCCGATGGAGTCACAGGGCCCTGCTGCTCGCTGCTTGCACCAGCAGGATGGTTGGACGATGTGCACGTGCCACTGGGGCTCTGAGAGTAAGCGCTCCAGAGACCAAGACAAGGGTACCCGGTGCAGCGTCACTTTGGCCCACGTTCTCTTGGTCAAAGATCCTCACCACATTTCAGATACTCATCACATTTCAGATTCTCACCACATTTAAGAATGAGGCCACAGATCCTACTGGCAATGAAAGGAGGGTCGAAGGATTTGCGGCCATCCTCAGCTACCAGGGTGGGGAGATCGATTCTACGATGGGGAAAGAGCAAAAATCCCCATTTTTTACCTCATGCCTGCATAGTTTCCTGGGGAGCCCTGACTTTGAGAAATAAAGACTTCGTGTGGAGCCCAGCTTGGCTACATTCCCTACACCAGACCCTGAGGGGTAGAAGGGATGGTTGCCTCTCAGACCTGAAGAGCCTGGATCAGAGAAGTCAGAGCCTGAGGCAGCCAGGGCCGGCTCAGAGGGTGAGGAGCCCAGACAACACTTCAAATCCTTCTCAGTCTCTTCTGCTGCCAGCATGCAGCTCGGCTCTGCTGTGCTCGCCAGCTGCTGTCCTGGGACCCGGGGGACAGGCCAGCCTGGGAAAGAGGCTCCAAGTGATGCTTTTGGAGCTCTGCCCAGACCCCGCACTGAAACGGGCCCAGTGGGCCTGGAGGTGCGATTGCTCTGCATTGCTTGGCAGCTGGCACCACCTTTTCTAGAGCAAACAACCTGGCCCTTGGGAACCACACCAGCCAAAGCGCAGATGGCTCTGGGGCAGCAGAGCCCTGCAGGGGTGCCCGCAGACCGGATCGGAGATGCACAGCAGGATTCATTTAGCCCCAGGCCCATTATCTGTGCATGGAGCACCCCCCACTCCACCCCCCGCCCTCATCCCCAGGGTCCTGTGCAGGCAGCATGGCTGTGGGCGCTGAGCACGCGGTGCACAGAGGCAGGGATGTGCCTAGTTGGAGCTGGGGGATAAGTCATAGTTCCTGATCCCAAACCCAAGGGAATGATGCCTTCATTGACCACAACGGTAACAGCAACCACTGCTCTAAATGCTGATGGACTTCAACTCAATTCACCCTCCAAACAACCCTCTGAGGCAGGGACCAGCATGAACCACATCGTACAGGTAAGTGTTCCCAGGCACGAGCCCAAGGTCACCCAGTGAGCACTTGGTGGAGCGAGGACTTGAAGGCCAGAGTCCCTGGCCTGTCTTCAGTCTGGTTAACTCAGTCACGGGGCAGAGGACTCCCCACAGTCAGGCCAGCACGGAGGACCTTGGCTTCGGGTTTCTTAGCCTCCCTGGCACTGGTTTCTCAGGGTTGCCATAAAAATGGCCACAAACTGGGTGGCTTAAGATAACAGAGATGTACTCTCTCACAGCTCTGGAGGCTGAAAGTCCTAAACCAAGGTGTTGGCTGGCAGGGCACCCCCTCTGAAGCCTGGAGTGGGCGGGGGGGAAGGGGGAGGAGGAGGGAGAATTCTCCCTTGCCTCTTCCAGTCTGTGGGTTGCCCGCACTGCTTGCTTGCAGATGCCTCACTCCACTCTCTGCAGCCCCCACCGCGGGGCCTCCCACGTTCCTCAGTCCTCTCTGCAGGTGTCTGTGTCTCTTTCCCTCTTAGCACAAGGACACCAGTCAGGGTGCATTTTCAGCCCACTGCACCCCAGAACGACCTCAGCGTCACTGAGCACATCTGTAAGACCCTCCTCCCAAACAAGGTCACTCTCTGAGGTCTGGGTGGTCATGAGTTGTCAGGGGACACAAAGCGGTATATCTAGGAACAAAAACGGCATCATTTCACTGCAAAGAGGCAACGGAAATCTAAATCTGGACACGCCAACTTGACTTCACGTTAAAAGAGATGCATGTGTGTGGCCAGGTGAGCTCTGCTGTCGGGACCCCCTTCTAGGACTGAATTCATCCTGGTTCTCATCCCGCAGCTCAGGTGTTTCATTGGCTCATCGTGAGCTTTGCTAGTTAAGGAGACTCCATGCAGGGGTGCAGCATCCCGTTTTCTGCCTCTCTCGACCGACATCTTGCACATCCGGTCTGCACACGGCTCTCAGAATGGACTTTCTGAAACACAGTCTGAATGGGTCATTTCCAAATGATAAAGGCTTTCCCAAACCCTCCTCCCACCTCAGGAGCGTCACATGGCAGGCAGTCTCCGTGGCGTTGAGGACCAGCCCCGGGCTGCCAGGGTGGGCTGGCGCTCCATCGCCTCAGTTCAAATCACATGGCAGGCAGTGTCCGTGGCGGTGAGGACCAGCCCCGGGCTGCCAGGGTGGGCTGATGCTCGCCTTGGTTCAAACCCCGGCTCTGCCACCGAGAGGCTGAGATGACGTGGGTACTGCACTTAGGCCTGGGCTCCCGGCGCACTGCACGCTCGTTTCTCACTATGGCCCAAACACTCGGGGACTTGTCAAGTTCATGTTATGTTATTCCCTTTCTGGAATGCCTTTTTTTCCTTCTTTCTTTTTTGACTGGAAAGTTCCAGTTTTCTTTAAAGCCTGGCTCAAAGTCACCCTCTTGGGGACACCCTCTATCACCTGGCTTTGGCAAATTACTGTTTTCTCCTCTGCAGACCTTGAGCTTCCAATCCTCTGCCCCCATTACCTGCCCCCTACCCCAACTCAGAAAGTTTCTAGCACAGTACCTGGCACATTGGTAAGTCGCCAAAAACTATTTGTTCAATGGATGTACAAAATAGCGAATAGCTGACACTTTTTCCCATTCTTTCCCCTCCTCTCTCTCAACCCCACATAGACTCGCCATTGTCCTTCAGTCCACCTGCCTACCCGCAACCCCTCCCAGCTACTTTATAAATAGGAAATGACAGCTGCGTACAAATATATCCCAGAGGCCGGGAATGTTCTGAAGACAAGGTCAGACTTAGTTATTTCTTACATCTTCTAAAATATCTGATTCCTACCGATTCCAGCTTCTTCAACATCTAAAACTCGGGCATCTCCCTCAAGGTCAGTGAATGCTTCGCTCACCTTTCCACATTCGTCCTGGGGAGCCTTTCTCCTCAGGCTGACAGCCCTTCCCCAAGGTCACCCAACCTGGTGCTAAATTGCTTCATTTGAAATGACTACACAGTGCTCAGAGAATCCAAATGCTTTATTGATTCACCCAATTCATCAGGGAATCTAACAAGACAGGTAGATACAGACCCTGTCCTCGGGGTTCACTTTGTCGAGTGAGGAAGATCTATTTATATAAAAACCCTGGGTGTAACACTCGTCACAACCAAGGCTCGACCAACCGGAAGGAAGTCAGTTCTGCAGGGATCGCTTTGGCAATGGCTGCGCCCTTCCTGAGCTGTTTCTGGCGAGGACGAGATTTGAGGCAGGAACTGGCCCTCGGAGCATGGAGGCATATCTTTATAAAGTTTTAATACATTATATTAGAGGTTGTGGTGGTACTGTTTTACCCACAGTGTCTACAGGAATTGCTGCAAATTTACTTCTCAGTGGAAGAACCTTTCATTCCCAATATAAATGACCAATTCCATTAAATGAAACTTAAATTTCTAGACTGGATATAAACAGTGAAGTTGCTAAAACTATTATAAAGACCCAACTTCTCATTATTGATGAATGCACCATGGCATCTAGTCATGCTATAAACGCCATAGACAGATTACTAAGAGAAATTATGAATTTGAATGTTGTATTTGATGGGAAAGTTTTCTTTCTTAGAGGGGATTTTCAACAATGTCTCAGAATTGTACCGCATGCTATGAGATCGGCCATAGTACAAACGACTTTAAAGTACTGTACTGTTTGGTGATGTTTCAGGAAGTTGTCTCTTACAACAAATATGAGATCAGAGGATTCTGCTTATAGTGAATGGTTAGTAAAGTTCTCCTTCTTAGAGGGGATCTTCAACAATGTCTCAGTATTGTACCGTATGCTATGAGATCGGCCATAGTACAAATGACTTTAAAGTACTGTACTATTTGGGGATGTTTCAGAAAGTTGTCTCTTACAACAAATATGAGATCAGAGGATTCTGCTTATAGTGAATGGTTAGTAAAACTTGGAGATGGCAAACTTGATAGCAGTTTTCATTTAGGAATGGATATTATTGAAATCCCCTGTGAAATGATTTGTAATGGATCTATTATTGAAGCTACTTTTGGAAATAGTATATCTATATAATAAAAGCCTAAGTGACCATTATGGCAGAACGACCAGAATGACTGGTCGCTATGATATGCACTGACCACCAGAGGGCAGATGCTCAACCAGAAGCTGGGCTCACAGTTGGTGAGTGCAGCGGTGGTGGCGGAAGCCTCTCCCACCTCTGCAGCAGCACTAAAGAGCAGCAAGCTGAGTGGTAAGGAGCAGTGAGCAGGCGGGTGGTAAGGAGCGAGGGGTCCTAGACTGTGAGGGGGTGCAGGCTGGGCTGAGGGACTCCCTCCCATGCACAAATTTTGTGCACTGGGCCTCTAGTTGTTGCATAAATAGTTACATGTTTTATAGGAGATGTGAACATGCCAGGGGGTATGAGAGTAAGTATGAGACAGGAAAGTCCCTGAGAAAGTGATATGTATTCAAAGACCTTGAAGGATGAGAAGGCATTGCCAAGAAGAGCAAAAATAAGAGGTGCTCTAGGCAGAGAGAGGAGCAGTGAAAGGCCCTGAGGTGGGAGAAAAAGGTTCTTTAAGCTCAAGAGCAGACACAGCGAGTGTGGCTGGGGAACAGCAAAGCCACGGAGCAGAGGCCGCATTGCAGAGCACATGTGAACTGAGACAAGGGTTTTAAACCCTATCCTAAGAAAACTGGAAAGCACAGACTTGAGAAGAGTGCTCTAGGCAGAGAGAGGAGCAGTGAAAGGCCCTGAGGTGGGAGAAAAAGGTTCTTTAAGCTCAAGAGCAGACACAGCGAGTGTGGCTGGGGAACAGCAAAGCCACGGAGCAGAGGCCGCATTGCAGAGCACATGTGAACTGAGACAAGGGTTTTAAACCCTATCCTAAGAAAACTGGAAAGCACAGACTTGACGTGCTTTCGTCTGGTTTCAGAAAGTCTCTCTGGCTGTGGAAGGGAACATGGATTGGGGGTGGCAAGAGCAAGGCTGAAATGAAGACCCTTGTGTCCTTGGCATAAATTGCTGAAACTGGAATTGTTGGGTAGAAGAAACACAGAATTCACAGTTTTAGATGTATATTACCAAACACATCTAGAAACAGCAAACTCATTTTAGGCAGTTTGGTTTCCTAACCATTGCTATTCTGTATTGCCCTGTGCATGTGTAAGGCCTTAGCCCCACACACCCCTCATGGCAGTGGGAGCCCCACATGCCCTGGCAGGTGCGGAGCCCTTCCCTCCGCCCCCCGACACACACACACACACAAGGTTGGGAAGCACTCCCACCTATGCAGCTGCAGCCCCTGCGATGGACTACAGCTGAGCCAGGCAGGAAACCCTAAGGTGTTTTAAATGCAGCTTCTTGAGCCTCTCTGAACAGGACTAATGTCCATTTCCTGAGAACTCCATAGCCCTCTCCAACATAGAGAAAATAATCACACCAAAGCACAAACCCCTCAGCGGTCTCTTCTCAGATCTCTACAAAGATTTAATGGCCTGCAATTCTTCTGCAAAAACTACCTCAACAGCTCCACCACCCCCCACACACGCACTTTCCTCGCGTGAGGTGAAGCAGGTGCGTCTGTCCAAATAAACACAGACGCTCCTGTGGTGACGCTGCCTGCTGGCCGTTCTTTCTGTCCCTGGAGTTGCTCACAGTTACACAGCCGCATAAGAAGAACTCTATCCAACATCCTACAGCGAATGCTAATGGCTCTCCTGGCGGAGACCAGTCGTGACGCTTTCGTGCTGCATCTGTTCTCTGAGCATCTACATCACAGCCTTCCAAAGCCCAGAGATTACAGTCTGGAATATTAAGTTTGCCCTTGGAATCGGCTCATCCTTTCCTAACCCTCTTTCACCGCCAGCCCCCTCGCTAGATTCCTGATTCCTCTGGCCCTTCTCCTCCCAGGAGCCGTGCTCCGAGTCTGTGGTGGCTGCTGTCGGGAGGTGCTCAGAAGGGCACCCTGCGTTGGCAGTGTGGCGTGTGCCCCCTCGGCGCCCCCGTCTCCTGACACCAGGCCTCCGTCTGACCTGCGTCCCCCCGGGAATACCACACATACACACGCATTGCAGTGACTCTCGAGCGAGGGGGTAATTTCCAGCAGATCTTCAGAGTTGTCTCAATAATGTTGACAGTGTTTGCTTTGTTCAGCTGGGCATCCATGGAAAGAGACCCACAGATTGTCATGGGCCGCGAGGTACCGGATGTCACACGGGGGGAGGGGGGGCAGCAGTTTGAATATTTCTAGATTCGAAGGGGGGGAAAATGGAAGGGAAAATTTCATTCTTATCATGTAGGACATTGGACAAGATGCACTCCTGTAGGGAAAAAATCACAGTTGTTACTTCTCTCTTCCTACGCTCTGTGCCGATGGCTCCTCACATCCCCAGCTTAGACGTGGCCTGAGGTGGCCACAGACTCTGGCCTCAGCCACGACTCCCAGTTCCACAGCCACAGTTCTGTGGCTCCTAATGTAAAGTCCCCTGCGAGACTCTCTGGGTGACCAGTTCATTTGTCCTCTCTCAGGGCAGCCAGGTGAGGGCTTTGTGGGCCCACAGCCGGCCCCGGCCATTAGTGGGAGGGAGCAGAGGTCCTATGAGGCCAGCACCCCGCCTAGGTATGGGAGTGGACAGCCTCTAGCTAGTGGACTCTGTGAGCAGGTGCTTGTGCCAGGAAGACCTCTGTCTCTGGATTGACATTCTCACAGGGAGGAGAGCAGAGGAACGCTAATAACCCAGACGGCCCAGGCTGGGCCGAACCGGCCACACAAGCTCTGCTGTCAGGCGTGGGAGGCACATCAAGAGAAGGTGGAGGAGGAGAAGGGTTTCAAGGAAACAAAAGCCTCCCCAGTAAGAAATCCAAGCTCGGGTCTTGGAAACCTTAAAAGCGTTCGGACCATTTTCACTCTTCGTCTGAAAAGCCTGCTGGGAACCTCCAGACAAAAGGAGCCCCTCCTCTCACCTGTGCGTGTTGTCTTCCAGAACATCTGGAGGCGTGCGCCTGGGAGGAGGGTGGATGGGAGCGTGACTCGCCTGGAGAGGCCTGGCAAGGCTGGTGTGTAGGCGGCTGACGGCAGGGCCTTTGTCCCCACAGGACACCCCGCAGGAGTGCAGGCTCTTGGAGGGGCACCCTGAACCCAGACCTCCTCTCCCTGTCCCTTCGTAAGTTAGTTCTTCGCAGGAGTGCAGCTTCCCCTCCCTCCAGGCACTGCCAGCCTGCCTGCCCTGGCACCCACCCACCGGGACTTCTGAGAAGGAACTGGCTGCGAAGCTTAGGGAGTTGGTCAGAAACAGTGGCTCAGGGTCCCTGCTGAGCAGCCAGATTGCCAGCTACATGCCTCAGCCCGCCGGAGTGAGGCCAGGCTGCGGCAGTGCTGGGCTGCAAGGCACGGGCCAGGCGCTGGCTGGCCCTGGGGACCCTCCAGGCCATCCCCCCACCAAGTGGTGCAAGCTGAGGACGTCTGTGTCAGCAGCAAGGAGGGCACACCCTCTGCGCAGGCGGCCGCACTCCTCTCCACCACGAGCCAAGACCCCGGGCATCGCCCACGGAGCCCCACAGCTCAGCGCCCTGGGGAGCCCTTCCGTTCCCAAGGCAGCAGGCAGGCAGCTGCCCGGCCAGCCATGCCAGCGTGCCCCTGAGGCAGTGCACTCAGTGGTGGAGGGCCCAGCCCTGGAACTGGACAGGCCAGATCCAAATCCTGCCTCAGTCAGTTTTCTTATCTGTGAATGAGAAAAACAATCCTCTCCTCTCAGAATCGTTGCCTGGATTAAATGAGCTCATGGATGCAAATGGCTTAGCATAGTGCTTGACACACAGTTAGGCTGAATAAGTAGCACCCATTCATCATCCATCCATTCCAACACACAAACCTGTCTTAGGCACTTCCTATGCAGCGGGCACTGGGCTAGGTGTTAGAATATGAGAGATCACACTTATAAACAATTGCTTATACTATAGCACATATAAGCACTGGGTGACATGCAAATACACAGAGGATTACTAACTCAGGAGGAAATCAAGGAGAGCTTCTGAGAGGAGGTGGCAGCAATGAGCCAGGAAAAGAAAGGCTGAGAACTGGTGAGGGAAAGGGTGTGCTAGGCGGAGGGAGCAGCATATTCCAAAGCCCAGGGCTACAGGAGTCTGCTGTGCAGGGACCCGCAAGGCCCCGAGCCCTGGCAGCTGTCTGACCTCCCTGCAGCCAGCTGCTTCTCCGCGGAGCTGAAGGCCGTGGATGTATCCGTGCATATGATTTCTGCTATAAACACACGTGTAATGCTATTAGGTTTAAATGCTTCCAGGCTGGTGCCTCGCAGGGGAAGTATCTGCTGGCAGCGAACATCTGTGGCTTAAAGGAATCCAGTGCTGGTGATGGGGATGCAGTCTCCAATTTAGTAACATTTTTACTTCCTGGCGGATGGGTTTCTGTTATGAGCCGGAGCCTCCAGAACCAGGCTGATTTGCACACCACAGAGACACGCAGGTTTGTTTTTATTCAGAGCAGAAGCTAATGAATAGATGAGGATGAAAATTCTAATTGGATGAAGGTAGTTTGACGGAGGGAGAAAATAAAAGCCCTTGTGCTTCACCCAGCCGCACGGGTTGCAGGGCAATGCACCCTGTGGAGCACGCCGCCAATCACTCCTAGAAACCGACAGGCTGATTGAAACAATGACTCATCTTTGCAACAGCAGGGTCAAGGCTAGAGGTTGAGACACTTTTTAATTTAATAAACCATCTGTGAGAAACGCGAGGTTTTCAGTGTGGTGTATTTGGCCTCCCTATATAAATGCTTCTACATTAAGGTCCAAACACATCTCTAATTAAAATCTAAATTGCAATCGAGACATTTACATCCAAAGAATGTCATTCTGTTCAGCAGAGACCTACACCTAGATTGTGAGTTAATATTTGAAAGCCCTTTAACTCTTTCTTTCCCGATGTACCATTTTCCATTTTCACCTGGGTGCCAGTAAGCTTGCTATGAATATAACTAGCCTCATTTCTCCTCCTGGAAGATATAACAACTGACACTTCATAAAAAACAGCCAGAAATCTTCAAATGATTCATCCCAGCAGCAGCATAACAATAGCTTAGAAACACACTGGCTTTTCAGACACGACGCTTACATGTCAGAGAATGGGCAACATTCACTATATAGCCAATTACGTCCTCATACAGAACGCTAACCGCAGGGCTCCACTGTGCGCCCAGCAGTTCCCACCCTGGCTGCACATTAAAATCACTGGAAAAATATTAATGGACCCCAAGAAGATGGAGCAACTAAGATGATCCAAAATTGCAATTGACGAAATTTGAATAAGGTCAGTAGATTAGTGAATAGTATTGCATCAATATAATATCCTGTCTTTGACAATTGCATGGTGGTTATATAAGACGTTAACATTTGGGAAAGTTGGAAAAGGACATACAGTACTTCTTTGTACTAGTTTGAAGCTTTTTTATGTCTGAAATTATTTCAAAAGGAAAAGTTAAAGAAAATGCAAAGAAGAAAGTAATGGAAAAAAATACCGATGCCTGGGCCCTACCTCAGACCAATTAAATCAAATGTCTGGGTATGGATCCTGAATATCAGTATTTCTTAAAAGCCCCCTCCCCGGTGGTTTTAACGCGTAGCTGGGATTGAGATGGACAGAGGCTGAGCCGTTGAACACATCCTCTCTATAACTTCAGGCAGGCACTTCCCCTCACAATGCCTCGGTGGCCTGATCTCTGACATGAAGAGACACGGCTGTACCGGGGATAGGGACAGGGTGAAGGCAAAGGGAGCGTGCAGAGAGGAAAGCTTCACACAGTTCCAAGAACTGAGGTCCCATTGAGTCACGCCTTCTGAAGAGAAGCTTCCACAGTCAGAGCCCGGGGACCTGCGGAACAGTGACCTGCTGGTGAAGTAGCGAGGGGCAGCCTAGAGGTCAGAAGGTGAGCAGTTTCATTACAACTGGGGCCTCCTTTTCCTCAGCCATCTCAGCCCAGCCTGTCCCCGCACCTCTAACGACAGGAACACCGGTCCATGGGCCACACACCATCAGAGCTCTCTGCCCAGTTCCCTCCTCTTCTCAGCTCTTCCTTTCCCTTAAAGGATAAATGGTGCTCCCTACTTACTAAAATACTATGTCCTGTTAGCTCGTGTCCCCCCTCATCTACGATAGAGGTTATCAAACCACAGCGCGCACTCAATCAACCAGAGGGCTCGTGAGAACGCTATTCACAACAGCCAAAGGGTGGGACCCCCCACGTGCCCATCGCTCATGAACACATGAAGTGTAGTCCAGCTACGTGGGTGGACCTAGAAGACATGATGCTATGTGAAGGAAGCCAGACAGAAAAGGCTACAGAGTACATGCTTCCATTTATATGAGTAGGCAAATGTGTAGAGGCAGACAGTAGAGTAATTGTTGTGGAGAGCTGGAGGGATAGGAGGTGATAGCTGAAGGGTGCAAGGTTTCTCTTTGAGGCAATAGTAATTTTTAAATTGATTGGGGGATGATGGCACAAATCTGTGAACATACTAAAAACTACTGAATTGTATACGTTAAATGGGTGAATTGTATGGTATGTGAATTGCATCTTAATAGAACTCTTTAAAAATTTAAGTGTATATACTTCTCAAAAAAATATATATATATATTTGCTGGGCTCCAACCCCAGATGCAGATTCAGTGGATGAAGCTGAAGATGAGAATGTATGTTTCTAACAGGCTTCCCGGTGATGCTGCTGGTTTCAGGACCGCACTTTGAGAACCACTGATGTACAGTATTCTTCTGATAAAATCCAGGCAGGCTCTGTCCATGTCACCTGGATATCTAGAGATATGTATTTATTTTTCTGCTTTCTTTCCTTTTTTTTTTTTTGTACTGGGCTGGTTGAACAGCATGAAGAAGTGAAGTCTTCTGACCAGCGGATGCCTTAATAGGCTCATTTATCTGCTATGCAGGCTGCAGACACCCAGTGCAAGATGCATCTGAGTATTTTGCCTTTAAGTAAAAAGTCCCTCCTATCTGGCTGCACCGCCTCGCCCCGCTCCGAGGCTGCCTTCCAGCAGCAGAGCTGTGGCCGGGAAAGTGCCTGTTGTGCAGGAGCCGCCAGCCGCTGGTTGCTTCAGCTCTGGCCAAGTCTGCGACGTGCTGTAACTTTGTCACGTTTAAGAGGCAGGTGTGTGGCATTTTCAGAAGGTAGCATGGTCCTCAAGTGAGTTATTGGTATTTTATCTCAGCAAAAGAATTCAATTTTATAGATTGCAATCAAAATAAAAGCTGTTTATCTTTATGCATTTTATTCTTTTAGAAGAATAAGTACATGCGGCTGTAATAAAACTCTTTAATCACTTAATAAGCCTAACCTTGACTCAAGCAGTGAACGCCTATAAACATAATGAATGAAAAATGCTGCTATTTTTAGCTTATCAATAGTATATTGTCCAGCAAAACAAAAAAGCCCAGTGGAGAGTTACCTTCACACATATCATTCAATAGCAATGATGGAGGCTATTTTTGTTAAGACTGTCAGAATTTACTGACCACAATTATGACATATAGTCCAAAGAATGCAGTAACCTCCTCATCGTGATAACTACTTGTTCTATTTTGAAAATCTATTGTATTGACTGATTGAACGATAATTCAAGTAGAGTGTCCCAGAAAAAACCACTTGGGCTCGCTCTTCAGAGCCTGGCTGGCGGCTCTGAGCATCGGCAACAATGGCCCGACTCCCCTGACGCTGTGTCCTCTTCCAGGGGCCCCACGTGCTGTGCAGCTTCATTAACAGCGGCCTGAAGACAGCTTGGGGGTGAGTGTTGTGTTCTGCCAAGTCTACCTTTTCAAAGAAGATGCACCCCTGAACATAGGCCTGTTGTTGCTAGTTACTTTCTCAGGGAGTCGCATTGGATGTGACTGGCCTGGCCAAGAAGAATATCCCACAGTCCTCCCCAAGTGTGACCAGCCCTCATCATAGGCTATGGTTTGGAGTTAACATGCTTCAGTTGAGTGCCTCATTAGGTATCTTGTATCAAAATCCTTAATACTGTTATAATACGCACACCCATTACCCCACAATTACTTCACCTCTACAAAAATTATTCTACAGGAAATAATAACAGATGTGTGCAAGGATTTAATTGTAAGGACGTTTCATTCTAAATGTGTTCAAAAGCAAAATTATAGAAACTACTTAAATGTCCAATTATAAAAGATTAGATTAAATGTGTTGCATCTGTTGTGTGTCATTTCTAAAATAAATGTTTCATTTCAAACGGTTAGACCTACAGAGTCATTGTTAAGGTAGCACAGAGAGTTCCCATATACCCTGCACCCAGTTTCCCTATGATTAATATCTTACATTGTTATGGTACATTTCTCACACTCAATGAACCAGTACTGATAAATTAATACTAACTAAACCCCAGGCTTTATTAAATTTCCTTAGTGTTAGCTGCTGTTTGATTTCTGTTCTAGGATTCCATCAGGACACCACGTTACATTCGGTTATGATGTCTCCTCAAACTCCTCTTGGCTGTGACTGTATCTCAGACTTCCCTCTTGTCTATGACCTTGAGAGTTTTGAGAAGCGCTGGTCAGGTATGTTGTAGAATGTCTCTCAACTTGGGTTTGCCTGTTTTTCTCATTCATAGACTGGGGTTATACATTTTGGGAAGATCACACAAGTAAAGGCCATTCTTGTCACATGTCAAGAGCAAACACCATGACTTAGCACTGTTGATGTTGACCTTGATCACCTGGCTAAGGTTGTGTTTGTCAGGTTTTTCCACAGTAAAATTACTTCCCTCCTCTTTCACGCTGTCCTCTTGGGAAGAAAGTCACTGCACTGAAGGGGAGTTATGGCCCACCTCCCTGAGGGCAGAGTATCCACAGGAATTATTTATGTACTCAATCATTTATTTATGTCAACAAGGACTAGCAGGTATTTATTATATCTACTGGGTTATAATTCAAAGCTGCGTTATTTTCTTGATCCAATGCTTTCAGCTTTGGCCATTGTGAGCTCTCTCAGTTGGCTCCGGCACCCCTTCGGCATACCCCCATATTGTGGGTTTTTCTTCTCCTTTCTTTATTTCTTTTTTCAGAGTATTTTCTTACCTTCTGGCATGACAAGATGTTCCAGGCTCATCTTATACGTTTTCCGCCCTCATCCTAGAATCAGCCATTTCTCCAAGAGCCTGAATCCTTTTAGAAACAGAGATCCAGGTGCTGAGTATGCTCACTGCTACCAGGGCCTTTCATGGAATTTCAATATATTATTGAAAATTGTGTTGAAAGGATATTTAATATCTGCTAAGTATTAAAAGAAAAACTTACTTTATAAAAACAATATAATCCCATAGATTCTTTCATATATATGGAGGAAAAGACACTGAAATATTAACAATGGTTATCTCTGAACATTCAATGCTAGGTAAGTTTTATTTTTCAATTTTGTACAACTACAATTTTAAAGTTTCTACAACAAAAGTTTATTCATTAGTAAGAGGAGCCTACGAAGCTCCTATGCAAGACTGGCTGAAGCCACAGAGGCACTGCTCCAGCCTTGCCTCACTGCCCCCCGCCCGGCATGCAGCTCTAAGGGAGCAGACACACTCTGAATGAGGTCTCACCCTGGATGAGTAGAGTTGGATTCAGACCTTTGACAATCACCAAAAAAATTTGTGGTGCAATCTCCCTTCCTCAAACAAATGAAAAATAAAAATAGTACTAAATTGTAAAAAAAAAAAAAGTTTATATGTTTAAATAAAAATGTCCATATTTTTTAAAATTGCAAAATGCTAAAGTCCATTGAATCCAAATCTTTCACACTTTTTAAAAAACCTGCCATTGCATGGCAGAGCAAACACTGAGCAAACGTCACTGGCGGGCACAGGGCATGCAGGTCTTCTCCCAGTGCTGCTGGTCATGCCCCACTGGCTCCTACAAAGGCCTCGAGCAGCACCTCCTTCCTGCAGAGAAAAGTTTGAATAGCAAAGCCTTCGGTCAGGGATGGGGGACCTTTATTCTGCCAAGGGCCATTTAGATATTGAAAACATCATTGCCGGGCCATACAAAATTATCTACTTAAAAATTAGCCTGCTATATTTGGTCAAACATTTAATTATTTCACCCCTCATGCCTTGGCAGGGCCAAACCAAATGATTTTGAGGGCCTTTATATGGCTGGTGGGCTGGACTTTCCCCACCCCTGCCTTAGGTAGTCGGTCCCATGGAGGCTACACTGACCTTTGGGACAAGTGGAAATAATCATTTTCTGTAGAATTCGGATAGAAGGTCTCAAAGGTGCTTCTCCGGGATCCATGCCCATAGATAGAACCGTCCATTAATTTTATAGCTAAACGTCACACGGATAGTCCATTGTTCCTATTAGATTAGTTACAACAAATCGACTAACACCTCCCACACTGATGAGGACACAGGTTCTCTAGCTAGCGATTCACTTTTTGATAATTTGCAGAGTAAGCTCTCTTGGAAGACTTTATGCAGTAGTTGGTTAATATTTGTTGTTTATGAATAGTACATCCACCTATCCATACTACATTGCTCATGGCAACACCTTTCTTAATGGCCTTAATCCACAGGAAAATGGATAAACAAATTGTGGTATAATTAAGCTTTTGCAGTTTTCAATTGGTACATGACGAACTATGACAAAACTTAAAGGCTTACAAAATAACATTATTTCTCACAATTTTGTGGGTTTGATGTGTTCAGCCGGGCAGTTCTTTAGTACTGAGTGGTGGTGACCAGAGTTACTTATATGGCTACATTTAGCTGGGGGTGTGGCTGGGCTTGGAACATCCTAGATGGTTTCTTTCATGTTAGTGCCTCAGCTGGGATGGCTGGAATGGCTGGTGATGGCTGAGCCCCTTTCTCTATGTGGTCTCTCATGATTCAGTCTTCTAACTGGATCTTAAGAAGAGTCTTTGGTTTTATTAGTGATATTTTCTTGAGCACATACTCTGTCCCACATATACTGCCTCATTGAATACTCAAAAGAGCTGTTGGGGGTGAGCATTAGCATTAGACTTTACAGTAGATTAGTTCAAGGTTCAGCAAGGACGAATGTCATTCACCAGCTAAGTAGCAGAGGCCAATTAACTAGCAGTTGGAGGTAGAACTGGTTATAGTTGAGGTCAGAAATAGGAAAAATATGGAGTCTTAGAGGCCATGGAAGACACTAGATTTTTTTGGACTTGAGATAGGAAGCCATAGAATTTGGAGCAGAAACATGATCCAGTTTGTTATTTAAAGGGATCATTTTAAGTTGTATGAGTTCCTTATATATTTTGGATATTAACGCTTTATCAGATGTATCCTTGCCAAATATGTTCTCCCATACAGTGGGTTCCCTTTTTAAAAAAAATATATTTTATTGATTTTTTTACAGAGAGGAAAGGAGAGGGATAGAGAGTTAGAAACATCAGTGAGAGAGAAACATAGATCAGCTGCCTCCTGCACACTCCCTACTGAGTATGTGCCCACAACCAAGGTACATGCCCTTGACTGGAATTGAACCTGGAACCCTTCAGTCTGCAGGCCAACGCTCTATCCACTGAGCCAAACCAGTTAGGGCTCCCTTTTCTTTTTGTTAATGGTTTCTATTGCTGTGCGAAAGCTTTTGATTTTTATGTAGTCCCATCTGTTTATTTTCTCTTTAGTTTCCTTTGCCCTAGGAGATGTATCTGTAAACATATTGCTATGAGAGATGTCTGAGATTTTGGTGCCTATGTTTTCTTCTAGGATTTTTATGGTTTCATGACTTACATTTAAGTCTTTTATCCATTTTGAGTTTATTCTTGTGTATGGGGTAAGTTAGTGGACTAGTTTCATTTGTTTTGCATGTATCTATCCAATTTTCCCAACACCATTTATTGAAGAGAAACTGTCTTGACTCCATTGTATGCTCTTGCCTCCTTTGTCAAATATTAATTAAATGGCTTGGGTTGATTTCTGGGTTCTCAGTTCTGTTCCATTGATCTATGCCTGTTCTTGTGCCAGTACCAGGCTGTTTTGATTATGGTGGCTTTGTAGTATAACTTGAAATCTAGTATTATGATTCCTCCAATTTGTTCTTTCTCAAGATTGCTGCGGCTAGCCAGGGTCTTTTTTGGTTCCATATAAATTTTTGGAGTATTTGTTCTAGAACTGTGAAATATGATGTTGGTATTTTAATAGGGATTGCATTGAATCTGTAGATTGGTTTGGGTAGTATGGACATTTTAATGATGTTAATTCTACCAATCCATGAACATGGTATACCATATTCTTCCACTTGCTTATTTCTTCTTCTCTTTTTTCAATGTCCTGTAGTTTTCCGAGTATAGGTCTTTTGCTTCCTTGGTTAAGTTATTCCTAAGTATTTTAATTTTGTTGTTGTTGTTGTTGCAATGGTAAATGGGATTGCTTATTTAGTTTCTCTGAGAATTCATTATTGATGTATTAAAAAGCCATCAATTTGGGGGTGTTGATTTTGTATCCTGCTACATTGAGAAATTCATTTATTAAGTCTAGTAGGTGTTTGGTGGAGTCTTTAGAGTGTTTTATGTACAATATCATGTCACCTGTGAATGAGAGTTTTACTTCCCCCTTTCCAATTTGGATGCCTTTTATTTCTTCTTATCTGATTGCTGTGACTAGAACTTCCAGTACCATGTTGAATAAGAGTGGTGAAAGTAAACATCCCTGTCTTGTTTTTGTTCTTAGAGGAAATGGTTTTAGTTTTTGCCCATTGGATATGATGTTCGCTATAGGTTTGTCTTATATGGCCTTTATCGTGTTGAGATATGCCCCCTCTATTCCCCCTTTGCTGAGAGTTTTTATCAAAAATGGGTGTTGGATTTTGTTGAATGCTTTTTCCATGTGATTTTTGTCTTTCAATTTGTTTATGTGATGTATCACATTTACTGATTTGTGAATATTGTACCAGCCTTGCATCCCTGGAATAAATCCCACTTGGTCATAGTGTATGATCTTTTTAATGTATTGCGATTTGCTAATATTTTGTTGAGGATTTTAGCATCTATGTTCCTCAGGGATATTAGCCTGTAATTAATTCTCTTTCTTTGTAGTCTCTTTATCTGGCTTTAGAATTAAGTTAATGCTGGTCTCATAAAAAGAACTTGGAAATGTCCCTTCCTCTTGGATTTTTAGAATAGTTTGAGGAGAGTAGGTGTTATTTCTCATACAACTTAACAGAAGGAAGGCAATCCAATTAAGAAATGGGCAAAGAACTTAAATAGACACTGCTCCAAAGTAGATTTACAGAAGGCCAAGAGACATATGAAAAAATGCTCAAAGTCACTGATCATCAGAGAGATACAAATTAAAAGGAAAATGAAATATCTCACAGGTTAGAATGGCTCCATGAACAAATCAACAAATGGCAAGTGCTGGCAAGGATGTGGAGAAAAGGGATCCCTAGTGCAGTGCTGGTGGGAATGCAGACTGGTGCAGCCATTATGGAAAACACTATGGAGTTTCCTCAAAAAATTAAATATGGAACTGCCATTTGACCCAGTGATCCCACTTCTAGGAATATATTCCTCACATTGATATTTCTCTCTTTCCCTTTCTCTTCCATTCTCTATAAAAATCAATGGGAAAATATCCTCAGGTGAGGATTAGGAAGGAAGGAAGGAAGGAAGGAAGGAAGGAAGGAAGGAAGGAAGGAAGGAAGGAAGGAAGGAAAGAAAGA
>NW_005370140.1:574772-588855 GCF_000412655.1 Myotis brandtii
AAGGAAGGAAGGAAGAAAGAAAGGAAGAAAGAAAGAAAGGAAGAAAGAAAGGAAGAAAGAAAAGTAAGGTTACCAGCTCTGAGTGAAGGAGAGGTTGTGGAGATTTAAGACGAGAGGAAAATGTGTGAAATGGTTCTTTTGGTGAAGACCAGCTTTCATTTGCATCATCCACTGAGGTGCGGCATGTGCTTGGGAAGCGGCCCCTGTGGCTTCAGACTTCTACCCATGAGGTCCCGCTGCGTTCATCAAACAGCCGGCCCCTGGCTCTCTCTCCTCACCCTGCTGTTTTTTCATAGCATTTCTCCTCACTCGACGGTGACTAATATGCTGGCTTGCTTGTTGTCCATCCTTGCTGTGTCTAGTACTTAGAATAGTGTTAAAGGGACAAAATCTGAGGGCTTTTCTTCATCCACAAAAAGATCCCACCTATTTATAACCTACATCTCGATCCCAATGTCTTGTTGGCCCCTTACCTGTTCTGTGTCCTGGGAGACTGCACAGATGACATCTACACAATTTGCTTTCTGGCCTTGGTTGGGGCCAGAGGGGCCCCTGGCAGGAGTCCAGAGCAGCAGGAGAATGAGGTCACAGCATCTATTCTCTAGGACGGTTCCCTGTGGTCACCTCGGGCTGGCGCATGTCAACTGAAGGTCAAGAATTGCTAGTCTCTCCTTTGCTCTCTGCCCCGCAGGGTGAGGAGGGTAACACTTCCATGCCTAGCCTCAGGTTTCCTTACCCTGCCCTGGCCCATGTACACAATCCTTTCACTAAATCCCCTTAAAATGATCCTGGTTTGTGTGCACCATCTGCCTCCTGCTGGGACTCTGACAGAACCCCTAGCTGTGAATAATGATTTTAATAACTCTCTCAGTTCCATTCTGTCCTGCTACTCAAATGTGGCCAGGGGCCCGTGGCATGCCACCACCTGGCAGCCTGTACGAATGCAGAATCCCAGGCCCCACCTCAGACCAACAATTGGAGATTCGTGCTCTAAAAGGACCCCTTGGTAATGCCTTGCGCATGTTGAAGTCTGCGAAGCACAGCATCAGAGTATTCTGAGCTTTAACGAAGCTCTTTTGGGTGCAAAAAACCCAAGGACTCCCTCAGACTAGCTCAGGCAATGCATCTTACACTCAGGCAGTGAAGGAAACCAACTTGCACAGAAATCTAAGAACAGGACCCAAGGGGAGGGAAGCCCCATGGAGACCACCATGGTGACAGGACCTAAAGCAGTGGTTCTCAACCTTCCTAATGCCGTGGTCCTTTAATACAGTTCCTCATGTTGTGGTGACCCCCAACCATAAAATTATTCTCGTTGCTACTTCATAACTGTAATTTTGCTACTGTTATGAATCGTAATGTAAATATCTGATATGCAGGATGTATTTTCATTGTTACAAATTGAACATAATTAAAGCATAGTGATTAATCACAAAAACAATATGTAATTATATATGTTTTCTGATGGTCTTAGGCGACCCCTGTGAAAGGGTCATTCGACCCCCAAAGGGGTCGCGACCCACAGGTTGAGAACCGCTGACCTAGAGGGTCGGGGAGGACCTGAGACCTCAATAGGGGGCCTCTGCAGGTCCTTGGGGCTCTGCCCTGTGCTCATTACTCTGCATACACGTTACTAAGATCCTCACCATTTGCTGTTATCATTTGGCCAATTTTTGTTCACTTACAGCTTCGCCTAACTCTCTGACTCTGAACTCACTTTTTGCTTATCATGTGCTCCCTGTTCTGTCTCAGAGCCTATTTTGCTGACTACCTAAATTTCAGTTTGAGAGTAAGAATGAATTTGCCCAATTTGTCCATGTTTGGGCAGAGCTTTCTGCACCAGCCTCTCTCAAAGGTTAATGGGCAGCCTGTAGGCTGGCTGCCGATTCCTGACTCAGCAGGCGCTGGGTAATATGGTATAAACATGTCTGCCTGCCTGCTGTCTGCTCAGCACTATGGTCACATGTCCAGTTACAATAGTCTTCAAAGACATGAAACAGGGGTTGGCTGGAGGCTCTCCCCCTTTACCTCCACGGCCACCCTTTCCCCTTCTCCCTCCGCCCCCCCTCACCCCCACTCCTTGCAACCTTCTCAGCACATTGCATCCTCTGGCAGACGCCGACAGTTGTGGAGATGAGTTTTCATGTTCAGGGTGCTCCAAACGTTGTGTAACAAAATTAATTACATTTAATTAAATGTATCCACTTTTTACAGCCCCAAACAAATCGAAAATGCCATGTTAAGCTTATGAGATGGCAGTCCTCCAAAGGGCCCTGTGGCTGGGTGTATCCACTCTGAGACGAGGCAATTTTGGAGATCATCTTACCCGAGTGAATCTGAGGAACGGCCTCCCGGCCTCGGGGAAGCCATCAGGCAAGAACTCACCCCTTGTCCTGGGTCCCAGGACAAGCACCTACCCTGTCCTCCCTCCTTCCCGCATCCCAGCAACAGCTTTCTCACTCAGACAACCATCTTCCTCTTTCTGGCTCTTCATTATACAATAATGAATTTATGAATTTGCTTTTCTCTTTCCTCCACTGTTAGCAGGAGAGGGAACTGTTTGTATTCTTACAAGTACACAGCCTGGAATGTCGCTGATGAATTTATTAACGTTTATGGAATGAATGAATGAATGAATGAATGAATGCTCTTGTTTCTCTCCCCTTCTGTGCTGACTCCCCGAGTCTCAGTGGATTCTTGCTCCACAGGTTTGGGAGGGGCCCGTGGGAGCTGCACGGCTGTTGCAGTGTTTCCCCTGTGCCCACACGGAAGCAGTGTCCTCTCTTTGGTCCATGCTGGTCCTAAGATGGAAGGCAAAAGCAGGAGAGAGCTGATGGAAATGTCAGTGCACCTTAAAGCCTCTGCTGAACCGGCACACGTCCCAAGGCCTAAAGTCAGTCACACAGTCAGTCCAGTACCAGCAGCCTGGGAAAGATATGCTTCCTGAAGGGAGGGAGGGGTTGGAGTGAATATTTGCTAAACAACAGTATAATCTACCATGTGTTGTTAGGAGCTTTCTATTCTGGTGTTTTCAAAATCAGCAAACTAAAATCCCCTATAATGTATATAGTAGTCAAGATCCATTCAGTTATATTCTGTCAGTTTTGGACAGAATATAACTGGAAGTAGTTTATGCAAAAAAGAAATTTACACCCTAGTCCTGTGAATCCCCCAGTGCCCCAGGCCCTGAGGCAGCCAGTGGACAATGGGGTCAGGACTGCCAGGCCCAAGGGCTGTGCATCATATACAAGCGACAGAGCCAAGCTCGCCTTTCCTTTTGCAAGCAAAACAAAGGAAAAATGTGAAAACAGAAATTAAAAGTTTTTAATTAAAAAGAAAAAGTACGGAGCCCTGACATACAGGGAAGGATAAGGAGTAGATGAGTGAAGCCCAGGGGCTCAGAGGACGCTGTCAGCATCTCTCCCATCCTTCACCTGCTCACCTCCGTGTGGGGTCTTCTTCTCCTGGCCTCTCCCAGGCGGCTGCATTTGCTGGAGGAAATGGCTGAGGAGGCACTTGCAGAAGGCCTGCAAGCTACTACATGCCAAGAGATGAGGTTTTAGATCATGTTTTAGATTCAGGACATCTATAGATTTTATAAATGAGAGCTAGCAAATCTGCCAAATGAAAGTTAAATGACATCATTGAGGTGGTTAATTTAAGAATATGGAAAATTCAGTTTCAGGAATAGGCCAAGCATTTTAATCTTAAGAACCTTCCCTTGAGAATGCATTCATATTAGTGGACACAATGGAAACAATAATTTTATAGGAAATATGTTTATTATTAATCATCTTAATTCAAAAATACTCAGTCTTTCTTAGGGCTGGTCCATCGTATTCTGTCTTTTGAAGATATTAAATAATCAAAACTGCGAGCAATTTTATTTAACAGCACAGACACTTTTGTAAGATAAGAAGAAAAGAAATTCTAACAATGAAACAGGGTCTCCAGAACTTGCTATTAAAACAAAGAAAGCATTTCCAGTGACAAGATGTCACAGGTTAAAGCCCAAGAGAACAATCTACCAGGGCACATGCTGGAAAAGGGATCAAGACGTTTAGGATCCAGCCTCACTCGGAGTTTGCTGTGAAAGGGGCTTAGGGACTTTCACTTCTGCCTGGAATGCATCCTTTGGGCCTGGGACTCATGTTATCTGACTTCCCCAAAGCTGACAGCTTTTCAACTTCTTGTCCACATAACCATGACCAGAGGTCTTGAGGAGAAGATGAAGCAGGAAGCATTTAGCTTTGACTTTTGAGCAAATGTAACACCAGTTCTTCATCCTCTGCCAAAGACAGGCCCGTATCCAACGGCTCTAAGACTTCCCACTTGGCCTTCTTTCTGTTACGACTTGTGAGTCCCGTGTTCTCCACTTCACTGTTGTTCCTTTTCCTCATCCCCTGCTTCTTCTTGGTATCACTGGTGAGAACAAATCCAATGATTTATTTTGTAATTTCATAATTAAATTCATTGTTATGAAATCAAACACTTAAAACGTGACAAAATTACCAATAACAGATAGCTGGTAAGGTGATACTATTAATCAAGAGGGAAAGACACTGTAACAACGTCAGGATATCTGTGTCATAAGTTAAGTACCATCCCAGCAGTGGGCGGGAGGGAGAGCCCATCAGGCACCAGGCACCTGCAGGGGGTTTCCATATACTGTCTCATCCAATCCTTACAATAACTCTAGAAAACTAGATGTATCATCCACAATTTGAGGACGCTGAGAGGTCTACAGTCTGGCTCCAATCTGTGCTTGTGCTGCTTCATCCATCTCCCTCTATTAAAGTTGGGCCATCCTTTAGGAACAGTCTGTGGGCTAAGAGATATCAGGATACCAGGTGCTAATTCTAGTATCTGTTGCATTAAGTTGTGATATACAGACCATGACCAAAACAGAACCTGAAATGTTAAATTACAAATTAAGATAGCAAATAAATTTTCCCCAATTAAAATCTGCATCTAAGGCCCACACAAAGTCTTAAGGAAGCATAAACATTACTGCTGTATTCTGCACACACCTGAGGCATAGACTATAAAAATAAAGCTAATTTCTGAAGATAGAGTCAATCACATGATACATTAAAAATTAAGAAAGCAAAATATCCTCAAAGGATTTTAAGATACCATCATCATGTTCCAAGATGACCCAATTACTAGATACAAAATTAACAAAATAAAAACCCAGCAATGGCAGTAGGAACCATTTATTCAAGGGTCTGGCTCTGTACTACATTTTTTACATAGATTAAATTTATCTTCATGAAAACCCTTGGTGTGGAGTCCTTTGACTCATTCCACAATGAGCTTAGAGAGGTTAAATGATTGGACCCACATTATACCCGTGGGATTCACACCCAGATCTGAATGACTCTAAATTCAGCCCGAAGCAATTTGAATTGGTCAACATCTTTAGTCAGCATCTGGAGAACAGTAATAGAAAGGATTAGCTGTGGAAAGAACATTGGTTTTGACATAAACACAGTCAGACCTTGGCCAATCAACTAACATTTCTAAGCCTCAGTTTCCTTATCTGAAATGGGGATTATATAGTTTACTTAGCAGAACTGCTATAGGAATTAAATACAATAATATAACTGTAAGAACATATTAGTGATCAATACATGAAAGCTGAAAATTACCCATGACACACCTGTCCTGAGCTAAGAAGCTTTACCTTTCCCCATACTTGAATGGGTCCCGGGACTATAAACTAACCCCTTTCAAATAAATTCTTACATTGCTATTATATACTATAGAGGGGAAAAACACATCACAGAAATTACATTATCGTCCAAGCATATGATGTATTCCAAAAGAGAACAAACTGCTCAAGTTTCAATGGAGCCTATTACTCCATAAGATAGCCTGGATATCAAAGTGAATGTGCCTAGTAAGCATATCCAGTTATGACCAGCTTAAAGCAAAACTAATTTTCCCATTTACCTCCCAGAAATGCCCAATGCTGACTCAGCAGCCGTACTCTCTCACCACTGGAGGAAAGAGAAACCAGACAACACTGAGGTTACCCACAAATAACTGCATTTAAAATAGCACCTGGAAAGGTGAAAATGAAAGTGTCCCCTGTGATGGGGATTCAGTTAGCAGAGTAATTCTTAGCAGAAAGGGGCCTTCATAAAAAGTTCTGTGCTGATTCTACTGGGCCATGATTTATTTCATATGATACTCCTGGTTTCAACATTTTAATTTTTTCAGGTACTTGTAGTTAACCTAGTTACCCAGGACAAGAATGTAGCCTGTTATATGAGAAATAGAAAAAGGAGGGACGCCTGGAGTTAACACGTGAGGGTCAGCCTTCCTCCTGGCCCCTCTTCTGGGCACTCCTCATGTGTGGCTCTTACTCATGAGGTCAGAGACACTTCTTGTGTGTTCCCATCTGTGCCCCTCTGTGAGCAGGGCACTTCCTCCCTCCCTCTGGGTACTCCCTGATTCAAGACTCATCTTCAATTCCTCATCTTCTATGAAAGGTACCCAAGCTCCCTATTAAAAGTGATTTCTTTCCTCTGAATTCCTACAGCTCTAATTATTTATTAGCCATTTTGCACCTAGACTTGCTACTTCCTAATACTAAAGTGACTTTTTCCCCACTGGAAAGCATCTTAATTCTCAATCAGAATATAAACTCCTGGGTGAGAATGTATATTACTACAACCGCCTTTCAAAAGTCATTCACGTATGCACGTCCAGCAATTTCTCTTCTGGGAATTTATCCCCAGGAAATAATTAAGGATATGTATAAAGATTTAGTTACTGGATATTCAAGGCAAAGCTATTTGTAATTTCAGAAGTTGGAAACCCAAACATCCAATCATAAGGGACTGATCTGTTAAATATGTTATAAAATTTCAAATGAAATATGATGCAGCTATTAAAAACAATGTTGCAGGAGTTTCTTTATCGACACTGAAAACAGTAATAAAACCACTATAGAAAGAGTCTTTGTTTAAATAAGGCAGCATGTATATTTGCATAGAAAATGATTTGGGAGATTTTTTTATGTTATTTCTGCTGGTATGTGCATCTTTTGTTTTTGTTTTTCTGTATTAAGCTTGTATTGCTCTTTGCAATAAAAAAAAAAAGAAACTTAAAATTTGAAGGAAAAAGTAGTTCTGGGCAGCTAGGTGTATGTCAATTATTCTCCATAATTTCACAAAGCTCAGAAGCATAGAGAGTAAGTGTTCCACTTAAGTGTCAACTTGGGTCCTGGGACCCATACAGGTATGGGGAAAGGTAAGGCTTCTTAGCTCAGGACAGATGTGTCATGGGTAATTTTCGGTATCACAAAACTCCTGCAACTATGTGCCACAGACTAAATTCTGGTATTTCTTTTCTTTTGGCTAGAATTATATGAACTGAGCTTTGTACATACTTGACACTTCAGAAGCTTGAGTAGAATGAAAATTATCTCTTTATTAATAAAACAAATGTGAAAGATAAGTCTTTCAAAACATAGGAACCATTAGTGTTGAAAGCAGACATTCTCAGTGATGATGAAAAGGTTAGAAGTCAGTTTTCTAGATTTGATAACGGTGTTCCACAAACCACATGAAGCAATTTGTAGAAGTTTTGGCTAGTTTTACATTGGCTTCTAAAGAAGTTGTTCAATACCTACTATCCACCAAGAAAAAGTTAAAAAGCAGTCTTCTTAAATGTTGGCCACTAACTCCCTGACATGCTGAAAGGAGGATTCTTTGTAAAAATCAGCCTGGCTCTTGTAATTCTTCATAACCATTTCAGTGACTGCTTACAGTATTATTTATTACTAGAGGCCTGGTGCACGAATTCATGCATGGGTGGGGTCCCTCGGCCTGGCCGGCGATCGGGGGGATAGGGACCAGCTGGCTGTGGGGAGGGACCACGGGAGGTTGGCTATGGGAGCACACTGACCACCAGGGGCAGCTCCTGTGTTGAGCATCTGCCCCCTGGTGGTCAGTGCATCGTCATAGCGACCAGTCAACCAGTTGTTTGGTCGACCATTTCTTTATCGACACTGAAAACAGTAATAAAACCACTATAGAAAGAGTCTTTGTTTAAATAAGGCAGCATGTATATTTGCATAGAAAATGATTTGGGAGATTTTTTATGTTATTTCTGCTGGTATGTGCATCTTTTGTTTTTGTTTTTCTGTATTAAGCTTGTATTGCTCTTTGCAATAAAAAAAAAAAAGAAACTTAAATTTGAAGGAAAAAGTAGTTCTGGGCAGCTAGGTGTATGTCAATTATTCTCCATAATTTCACAAAGCTCAGAAGCATAGAGAGTAAGTGTTCCACTTAAGTGTCAACTTGGGTCCTGGGACCCATACAGGTATGGGGAAAGGTAAGGCTTCTTAGCTCAGGACAGATGTGTCATGGGTAATTTTCGGTATCACAAAACTCCTGCAACTATGTGCCACAGACTAAATTCTGGTATTTCTTTTCTTTTGGCTAGAATTATATGAACTGAGCTTTGTACATACTTGACACTTCAGAAGCTTGAGTAGAATGAAAATTATCTCTTTATTAATAAAACAAATGTGAAAGATAAGTCTTTCAAAACATAGGAACCATTAGTGTTGAAAGCAGACATTCTCAGTGATGATGAAAAGGTTAGAAGTCAGTTTTCTAGATTTGATAACGGTGTTCCACAAACCACATGAAGCAATTTGTAGAAGTTTTGGCTAGTTTTACATTGGCTTCTAAAGAAGTTGTTCAATACCTACTATCCACCAAGAAAAAGTTAAAAAGCAGTCTTCTTAAATGTTGGCCACTAACTCCCTGACATGCTGAAAGGAGGATTCTTTGTAAAAATCAGCCTGGCTCTTGTAATTCTTCATAACCATTTCAGTGACTGCTTACAGTATTATTTATTACTAGAGGCCTGGTGCACGAATTCATGCATGGGTGGGGTCCCTCGGCCTGGCCGGCGATCGGGGGGATAGGGACCAGCTGGCTGTGGGGAGGGACCACGGGAGGTTGGCTATGGGAGCACACTGACCACCAGGGGCAGCTCCTGTGTTGAGCATCTGCCCCCTGGTGGTCAGTGCATCGTCATAGCGACCAGTCAACCAGTTGTTTGGTCGACCAGTCATAATGGTCGCTTAGGCTTTTATATATATAGATAATTTTTAAGGACTCTCATGATCTGGCTTAGGCCTGCCTCTATAACCTATTATGTTCTTTTGGACTACTTGTTATTCCCTAAACATGCTCTAGTCAGGGGTCCTCAAACTATGGCCCACGGGCCACATGCAAATACAAATATTGTATTTGTTCCCGTTTTGTTTTTTTACTTCAAAATAAGATATGTCAGTGTGCATAGGAATTTGTTCATAGTTTTTTTTTAAACTATAGTCCGGCCCTCCAATGGTCTGAGGGACAGTGAACTGGCCCCCTGTTTAAAAAGTTTGAGGACCCCTGCTCTAGGTTCTCACCTTTTGTCTCCATTTGGATTCCCTCTTTCTATTTTATAACTATCTAAATCCTCCTTATCCTTCAAAACCCAGTTCAAATGTCACCTCATCCTCAATGACTCCATCCTACATGATTGCACCACTTTATGCACTGTCTGTGCTCTCCCATGGCACTCACTCTGAGTGATATTACAGAATAGACCTCTTCCCTGTGTCTACTAAATTCTTAGCTTTTTGAAGCCTGGGGCTGTTTGTTACCTTCATCTATAAAGATAACCTGAATAAAAGTCATTCAATAAATGTCCACACATGTGAATGGTAGAAATCATGTCCTGTTGGGGTTGTTCTAAGCCGTGAGAACTACTGCCACTGCAATGAAGGAGGCTATGTTTCAACAGACGTTTATAATTCAATTTCCAAAACAGCCGTGGAGGAACACATTGCCATGGTAGCACCCCAGAGCACTCAGTTCAGTGTGTGAGGGCGCAGGCTCCTCTCTCCTCACCAATCCTGCTGTTAATCGTACAAGTTCCTGGTGTTCTAAACTTTGGCTTTGCATATATTTTTCAAAATTAAATAAATGGTCATATTATGGCTATATTCAGTACTCATTTTTCCAAACAAATGACTTCTACTGAGTTAACACCCAGCCAGGGGACAGTCAAAATGATATAATTACTGCAGCTTCCCTAAGAGATGTAATGGAAAGTCATCTAAATTTTAAGTACCTAAATGTTGACTACTACCTCCTTGATTGTACCTTCTTATCTTCCTCTTCCTCTGTCCATTGCTTAAATGTCCATATTTCTAGGCTGCATCCTTGCTTCTCTACTATTCTCATTTTACATATTCATTCTAAGTATTCTCATGCAGTTCAGTATTTCAAGCAGTTCCCATAATGCCAATGACTTTAAAAACAGGCATCTTTAGCCTAGAGCCTTTTTCTCATCACCAGGTCAGCGTATTCAACCAGTTTCTAGGTTTATATAATTTGCAAAATCTCAGCAACAATAGTCTTTGGTGCTTTTATTAAAATTAAGTCTATTGCCCTGGCCAATGTGGCTATGTTGGTTGGAGCGTTGTCCCATGCACGGGAAGGTCACGGGTTTAATTCCCGGTCAGGGTACACCCCAGATTGCGGGTTCAGTCCCTGGTTGGGGTGCATGTGGGAGGCAGCCAACAAATGGATGTTTCTCACACTGATGTTTCTCTCTCTCCCCCCCTTCCTCCCTCTAAAATTAATTAAAATAATTAAGTCTATTATTATTAGTCTTATCTCTGACAAGAAACCATAGCTTTGAGAGGTTGCAAATGTTAACAAAATATTGGTAATAGGAAAGGCTGGGGTGGGAAGGGAGAGAGGCAAAAATTTCATTCAATTTTTATTGTAAAAACTAAAATTGCTAAAAAGTCTATCAATAAAAAGATTTACATAGTTCAAGAGTTGATATACCATCAACAAATTATAACTAAAATTATTAAGCATAAAATACATTAGTGTTTTCTCCTCTTATCCCCAAAGAATGATATGTCACTTTAGTTCAGAACCTGTATATGTTTCCAGCCTTCACCTGGAGTACTCAGACAATCTCAGCTCCACTCCCTGTTCTCAGAAACGTCGGGATGGCATATGCCTTTCTAATGAGTTGCCCCCCGTGGACTAGAACAGCAGCTTTTTCTTACCCTCATCACCTTCCATGAAGTCAACTAGCATCACCATTGGATAGACACATGGTTGAAGGATGATGGGATGAAAAGAAGCTGAGAAATCACCTCTGGCAGGAATATACATAATTGTACAGTCATGATTATGCTGTTAGGGTAAATACTTAAATTTTAATAAATGTCAAAGGAATTAATGGTTAGTATGTTAGCATGTATCATTCCTTCTTTACCTAAAAAGAAGGCTTTCAATAATTCTTCAGGTGTCACCCCAAAGAGGCTTTTACTAAACACCTCATATAAAATGAGTTCTCCCAACCCCTCTCATTATCCTACACTTACCATTTTCATGGCCCTTATCACCATCTCTTTTCTACTTTTTGTTTACTTCTTTATGGTCTCCCTCACCAGAGTGTAAGCTTTAAGAGGGCTGGGAGCTAGTCTCTCTTCTTTATTACTCTACTAGAGGCCCAGTGCATGAAATTTGATGTCCCTCAGCCTGGCCTGCACCCTCTCCAATCCAGGACCCCTCGGGGGATGTCTGACTGCCTTTCGCAATCCGGGACTGCTGGCTCCTAACCGCTTGCCTGCCTGTCTGCCTGCCTGATCACCCCTAACCCCTCAGCCTGCCTGCCTGCCTAATTGCCCCTAACCACCTCTGCCTGCCTGCCTGATTGCCCCTAACTGCTCCCCTACCGGCCTGATTGCCCCTAACTGCTCCCCTGCTGGCCTGATCACCCCTAACCGCCTCTGCCTCGCCCCGCACCCAGGACCCAGGATTTCCTCCTCTGGCTGGTCGCAGGCACCTAGGACCCAGGCCGGCTTTGCCCAGGCTGGCCGCAGCTGCAGGGGACCATGGGCAGGCAGCTTCGCCTGGGCTGCAACCTAGGACCCAGGCTGGCTTTGCCCAGGCTGGCCGCAGCTGCAGGGGACCATGGGCAGGCAGCTTCGCCTGGGCTGCAGCCGCCTGGGACTGCAGGGCAGGTGGCTTGTCCCTCTCCCAGGCCGCAGCCTGGCTGGTTCCCATTCCTCTCTCGAGAGCTCATTTGTGCCTGGCTGGTCCCCAATCCTCTCTCCCCAGTGCTGAGTGTCTGAGCCTTTATGGCGTGACGGCGTGAGGGCATGACGACAATTTGCATATTGGCTCTTTATTATATAGGATGCCAGGAACACAGTACAGCTTTCCATTTACTGAATGCCTCAATAATTTCAATTTGGTGATATAGACTCTACCCATATGTTGGATGCAATATATTATATTACATTATTTTTTACTGTATCATTCATCATTTCAACCTAATCTGGAAGATATTTTTGCAGACTGTTTTGAATAGAGGGCCTGCCATGTTACATGCAGCTCAACGAATGATTTTGATGAGGAAGAAAATGGAAAGTAGATTTCTGAGAGGACATTAAATTATATTTTTGTAAATGTATATACTTATTTAAAAACTTCTAACACTGTTTTACTTTTAGTATTTAAATTGATCAGTGTAGATTAGTGACCCTATTAGCATCATACTCTGCATTCTTTATACCTTATTAGATCTTCATGATAACCTTGCAACATAAGAATTATCTTCATTTGACTGGTGATTAAAACGGGGGGTCAAGAGGTTAAATAACTTGTCATTAACCAGTTAACTGCCACATGTCCAAAATGGAAACCATACCCACATGCAATGATATTTTGAATTTACTTGTGTCTACAGATGCTTATGGCATACAAAGGGTTAAGTAACTTGTAAAAGAAAATAAGATTCTTTTCTTAGAAAACATTCAGGTCTTAAGTTTCTTAAGCTTCAGATCTGTTTATCTGACCCCAAAAGCCACAGTTTTCCCACAGGGTCAAGTAGCCTGTCTTTGTTCTAATACAGACTTAATTTTCCAAACTCCTACATCTCCCCATATTGCAAAGTTTATGATAACATACCATAGTTTATTTCCAAATTACATGCAGTGGTGAATGTGGGCAAGGCATTCAGTCTGTTGGTTCATAGAAGCTCATGCAATGCCTATATTACACCTCTATAGCAACTATTTTTGTAATACAGATGCTCCTGAGATCATTCTTTCAGGAACAGATATGGTTTACATTCCTATGTACTGATACAGAAAGGCAAAGGAGGTAGACTGATTCACTGATACCATAATTTTCTAGATAGAGGAAACTACTACGTCTTATTCCCCTTGATTTTTTAAAATTCTCTCTCCTTAGGAAGCCTTAGCCAAGGCTTACAGGCGTGGAAAGGGAGGAGACAAATGATACACTGCACCAAGAAGAACGTCATTTGTACCTGCTATGAACAGGAATGGGCTTATTGATAAAGAGCATACTTTAAATAAACAATGTGTAAATTAACGCCAATAAAAAGGGGCCAGAGCATCTGTAACACATTCCCTGGGCTACAATGCTGCACTGAGGACCACTCCTTCAAGCCTTGAGAATGTTCCAAGCGCTGTCTAAATGATTGTGGTCAAGGCACCATAGAGGAAAAAGATCTGCTGGGAAAACCTATTGACTTCTTCCCTGGTATATGCAGAGCTTTACAGAAACACAGCGCAGTAGAGTGAGCACCAAACTTCCAAGGACACCGGGGCAAGCAGTTCCAATAATGAAGTTATAAAAAGGCAACTGAAATCACTGGAGACTGTAAGCCTGACACTGGAAAGGAGGCTGTGCAGCCAGGTGTCATGATGCCTCCTGTTACAGCTCCCAACCTCTGCAGTGGCTGCATTTAGTGGGGTGTGTTTGTGTGTTACTGCAGAAAAATGGGAGAGTAACATCACTTTACAAGCCTATTCAGAAATCTAGGCCCTGGATTATTCAGACAACAACTTAAGAAGATGTTGCCTGGGGAGAGACCAAGATGGCGGCATTGGTAAACACCGGAGATTGCTGCCGCAAACAACCACTTCAAAAATACAACTAAAAGACGGAATGGACATCACCCAGAACCACAGGAAAGCTGGCTGAGGAGAGACTCTTCAACTAGAAGGAAA
>NW_005370140.1:590736-597024 GCF_000412655.1 Myotis brandtii
AAAAAAAAAAAAAAGAAATCTAGGCCCTGGCCGGGTAGCTCAGTTGGTTAGAGCATTGTCCTGATACACCAAGGTTGCAAGTTTGATCCTGGGTCAGGGCACATACAAGAATCAACCAATGAATGCATCAATAAGTGGAACAACAAATGAATCAATCTCTCTCTCTCTCTCTCTCTCTAACATTTTTAAAAATCTAACAAAAGCCAGGACAAGGAAGCTGGTAAGAAAGCACAGTACCTTTACTGTAGTGTCTGCACAGCTTTTCAAACTCCTGCTTTTCTCTCTCTTTTGGAACACAAAGAAAATAAATCAGGGAAATTGTGGAATGTTCTAGCTGCACACTAGCGGAGGACAGAGGTGGAGAACAATGGATATTCAGCCACACAGAAAACTTTGGGTGTCCTTTTCCAACATGCTGCCAAATTGTGTGTGGAAAGCTACCAAGAGCACAGTACCTGAATGTCTAGTTTGTGTCTTTTTTTTTTTTATAAAACTCCCCCTCTTACATTCATATCAATAAGTGTAGCTTAGACATATTCCTAAAGAACTTTATGCTAATAATAAATGATCTTGAGACCACTAAAAAATTCTCAGAAATCTTTATACATGTCTTTTAAGTATTGGCACTGTGGTATTCCAATATGTTATGCCAGAGACTTTTCCCCTCATCATAAATTTTAATTTCCAAGGCTGTGGCAACAGTCCTAATGAAGATTAATTACTGCAGTACATTCCATAAAATCTGCCCAGCTTCATTCTGATGGTGAAGGCATACAGAAATGGAACTGAAAATGTATCATGTCCTTTAACGTCTTTTCTAACACTCAGTACTTAAAAACAATTTAGTCAAAGAAAAGATTTATTGGCTCAGAGTTCATTACAAACGTAACCGCAAGAGCAGACGATGTCCTCTTAGATCAGAATTCTAATAATCAGAAAATGCTGGGGGTGGTGAGGATATAGAAGGCAGAGGACTGCAATCAGACTACTGATCCATGGACGTTTCCTTCTAAAACGTAATACATGTGTTACAAATGCCCGCGTCATTTGGGATTGGCACAATGTTTTGGTCCCCAATCTATTTGGTTCACAAACACACTTGAGAACTGGATAAAAATTCATGACCCTTTTCATAGATAAGTGAAGGGGAGTGTCTATGCTGCCTGTACACCCACACCATCATTTTGGGAACAATTTCAAGATGTTTGAGATGTCCCTAAAGCTCATCCACAGACTCCAGGCTAAGAATCCCTGCTCTGCAGCAATACAGAAAATATACATAATTATTTCTCTTCTCCCAGATTTATAAAAACAAAACTTGTAAACACCAACAAGTTGGGTTGCATTACGTATTTTTCTTGTTACTAATCTGTGTGTAAACCATTTTGTGCTCCCCAGGAGCACACTGGCTTTTCTCCTCAACTATTTTCACTGATTAGTTTTCAATATTCAAGATCATCACCTACCCTAGCATGTCCCGTGTTCCAGCTATCTGAAAAAATTAAGTTTAGCACTATAGCCTTACTCTTTATTAGTCCTTCCAATGATTTCATCAAGAGAGAAATTACCCAATTTTCAACAAAAGTTATCCTTTAAAAAATTACTTATAATGGCAGAAACAAAATCAAACAACAGAACCAAAAACCTAAGCCTGGGTACAACCTAAAATCCTAAAGGGGAGTGGACAGGGAAATGATATGGTCATTGGTCTGAATGCATGCCACATGAAGGAAAGGGAAAGGCAAAGGACGGTCCCCAGAGAGTGTCTTCCTCGAAGGTCTTTCAGTGAAAACAAAGCTGCCTGCACCAGAATCAGGGCAGCAGCCAGGAGAAGCCCGCAGTGGTTCATCACCCTTGCTGGATGGCTCATCCTGGCCTCACACATCCAAGCCATTCGTCCATCTTAGCGATCCTAGCACTTGTGAAACATAACAAACTCATAACTGTCATTGAGTGACAGTCATTCAATGGGTCCCTAAATGACAGAGGAATAGAGAGTGCAGAGCAATAACTAAAGATGCCAAGTAAGATCAAGCTGCGAGCTTTCAAAACCCCAATTTCACAAAATACAACTTCCCCTTCCCAACCCTCACCCTGGGAAATAACACCTTCCTTCTTCAACGGGTAGCAACCTTTCCCCTAAAAGCACCAAGCATATAATACTCCACCCCAACAATCTTCTTTGGAAGTTTCTCCATTCATGCTACATGTCACACACGATATTCTTGTTTTATTTTTAGGGCATTAGCATAAGGGAGAAAGACCAAAGGAATACAATTTAAAGAAAGTCAAGTAAATTAATTCCTCCTTTTATCTACAATTCATATTAAGTTCTGATAAAAGCTCTATGAAATTTGAGAATTTGTGGAACTCTGTATTTTACCAATAAAGAGAATGATCGAGATTTTCTCTTGGAAGCTGCCAGGCATATTGGAATCAGGGATAAATCTCCTAAAGTTAAAAAGAGTAAAAGGAAAGAATGGCAGGCACACAATAAAGTCAATATAGCATTAAGCTGAGCCGACTTCTTTCAACGCATCCAAGCCATTCGTCCATCTTAGTGATCTGCCCCCCTCAACTAAATTCACCAACCAACAGGATTCAAGTCAGGGGAAACTATAGTCAGTAAGTATTTTTCTTTTAACAGTACCTAGACTCTAAAAAGAAAAATTCTTTTAAAAATCACCCCCTATATTTGGCACCAATAATTCCACTAAAATTTATATGAAATATTTAATGTAACATACCAGCTCCCAAAACAGTTGAGAAGGAAATGAAAATGCTTTCTAGGAATTTCCTTCCCCAGAAATTCATTTTTGACTCATACTCATTTCTTTTCCAGGAGAAAAGCCTTCCATGTATTACAAAGTTGCTATAAAATCTTGGAAGAATAGTTACTGGGCCAAAATTTACATTAACATTAGGTGAAAACACAGAGATTAAAGTGGTTTATCTCCTTTATGTAAGAGATACCTGTCAAAGATAGGCAAGTTCACCCCAAAACAGAAAAGTATATGGAACAGATTTTAAAAACAAAACCAAACAGAAACCCCAGAATGAAAAAACAGACAAAAATCCTTGACCAGTCTTCCGGCTCAGAGCTGTGTCAGACAGACCAGGCAAAAAGAACAGCTAAATGTATTAAGATGTGAAACATTTACTCTGAACAGGAAAAGGTGTCAATCCATACAGAATTTATCATGGCTAAATGATGCCAATAGTATCAGTACAAATTATAGATGCAATTGATGGGTCTTATGCCACCTACTAAACACCCCACAATGTAACAGTTCTTTATAAAGCAACCTGGTTGCCTTAGCCAAAGACCGTGGTCTGTGAAGAAAAGATTGATGTAAGTCAGTAAGCGTCTAACCATAAGCTTTTTCTTTTTCCTTTTTTTGTTAGAAAAAGGTTAAGATTATAAATATTAAAAACTTAATTTGACTGGATAATGAATATCTGGAACATCCAGCTGCTTCTTTTTCATCAAATTCAATACATTGCAAATTTTCACATCATTAGCAATTCACATGAAGATGGCCATAAACCAAGCATGATGAATGCTCCTAGATATACAAAAATCAATCTCATATTCCATGCTCAGAACCAAACCTCTCAGCTTGCAAGGCACAGCTAAAAGGAACAATTTTATTAAAAAAAAAAAGAGTTTAACTGAAACATGGTTAGACACTCTTGCCTCAAATTCTAGAAGGGTAAGTCCTAAACTTACTTCAGGCTTAGTTTTGATGTCACCTCCCTTTAGAAAGCTCTTCTGGATTCCCATCAAGCCCAGGTTAGGTCCACACTTGCCTGATCTCCAAGTCCATTCCCTACCTCCCACCCTCCCCACTGCCCCCCTCAGGGCACAAATCACAGCATGGACCCATCACATTGTTTTGTAATTCCGTGCTTAGCTACCTGTCACCTCCACTGACCTAAAAACTATGAAAGCAGGAAAGGTATTTTTCTAGCTTAGTGTTTTGTGTTTGTTTTTTTAAATGTTTTTTTAAATCTTTTATTGATTTCAGAGAAAGAGGAAGGGAGAGAGAGAGAGACAGAAACATGAATGAGAGAGAAACATCGATAGGCTGCCTTCTGCCCACCCCCTACTGGGGATCGAGCCCACAACTCTGGCAGATGCCCTGACTGGGAATCAAACAAGTGACCTTTTGGTGCATGCGAGGGACAATGCTCAACCAATTGAGCCAAACTGACCGGGCCCTTGCTTAATGTTTTATCCTCTGTACCTGCACTCACTATGCCTGGCACATGACAGCTATTAAAATTATTTTTTAGCTGAAAGAATGGATGGAGGAAATATTACAACAAGCTAGGGACTAACAGATCAAATGGGTATTTTTAACTCTTAAGTAGAATGTGATTTAAATAACGTTGAAGGTTCTTACTCCAGTTCTTGGCAACACATGTAGAAAGTTGTCTAAATATTTTTATTGTGAAAGCAGTATAACTACATTGTATGGAGTATTTGGAAGACAAAGAAATGAAAAATCATTTATGAGCAAAAAGACCATTGCAATATTTGAGGTCATTTTTCCTCAAAAGGTATAAAAGTCTACATCAAAACTCACTGGAGATAAGAATATATAATTCTTGTGTAGTTCCTAGCAGACTAGTGAATTCTGTGATGTCATAAAGTCAACTGCAACAAATAGCTAGGTTTCTGACCAAACTTTTCTGTCTCCATTTTAATAACAATAACAACAAATCCTAACATCCTGCACTAATTCTACCTATGCTCATTCCCCGGTTCCGAGGGAGGAGCCAAAGTGAAAGCCACAGAGCAAAGCCCATCTTGGACCAATCTGTAACAAGGATGAAGACAGGAAAAGAAACAAGAGAGCATCAAAACTCTGTACTTGTTTTGCAAAACAGCACACACCAAAGCTTAGAGCCTCTGACTGGGTTGGGCATCTGCTGTGGATGAGCCAGCTGACACCCCTCTGCACCCTATTTCACAGTTTTATATCTGATAATAAATAGAGCTATTAATGATGACATTCTTAAAATTCCTTAAAAGGAACTCAAGGTGACATTATTTCATTGTCCCTGGGACCATATTGACAGCAAGAATCTCTCTTTGTCATGCTAACTTATAGGACCTGAATCTTGCACGTCAGAATCCCTTTGGAATCTCAGTGGTAGAGATGACAATTCTGATCACTGTACAGAGGGTGGAGGATGGTTTAAATCGACTGTGGCTGTGCACTGAGTTGAGGAGGAAAGAGGTATAAAATCCTATCAGACCTCCCTGAGGAGAAATTATTGACTCCAGATTCAGCCATTCTCCATTAAGGCTCTCTTTTGCCTATTTCCTACTAAGTGTCTTTCCATGTAGAGAGACAAAGGTGTTACCCATACTGAATATTTATGAATGTCACAAAAGTGAAGGGGAAAAAAATACACAAAGAAAACTTCCAAAGAAACTAGCTATGCTATTACCTTGGTAATAGCCATTTTCCATTTGGTGTATTTAGTCCCTTCAGAGTACATTCATTTCTGAAAATGCAAAGTTAATACCCAGAGAATAACCTACTGGGTGAAAGAAGATGACCAAGAGGCTAGAACACTCGCTGTTCCTAAAACTACCAAGTGGAGGTTAGAAACAATGCAGCAAATAAAACCTGTGAGCACGCCTGGAGGACCCTCTAATCCAACACCATAAAATCATAGCATCTAGTCATGCATGGAAGGCAAAGAAAAGAGATGGAGCCAAACTGCAACAACCCAGAAAACTGTACTGGTGCTACTGTTATAATTAGCAGTACTGGCAGCAATTACCACTGTCAAAATTCTAGTGTGTATGGATCTACTTGTGAATGTGCTTTCTTAACCAAAACAATTTTGGATTTAGTTTATATATGTCATTATTCATTGCCATTGAGGTGATTTTAAGAGAAGAGGCAAAAGGAGAAAAATGGAAATGAGACTACAAATACAAATTTCACATATAACTTACCCTAAAATCCTGCCTTCTAGCCCAGGAATGGCAAACAGGTTTGATCTTGTGTTCCAATCCCAACTGATTAATAGAGGCTGCACTGAGAAGGATTGCTTGGGCCAAGTGGAAAGTAATGGATGAAGGATGGGGAAATTAAACACCAGAAATAGGTACCTGCCATTCTGGGTCTAGTTCAGTGGTTCTCAACTGTGGGTGTTTGCTCCCCAAGGGATATCTGCAATGTCTGAAGATATTTCTGGTTGTCCTGACGGGGGAGGTGCTAGTGGTAGAGGCCAGGGATGATGCTAAACAGCCGACAATCATTCCCA
>NW_005370140.1:597141-639027 GCF_000412655.1 Myotis brandtii
AAAAAAAAAAAAAACCAAACCCTTTTTTTTAATGATGTTTACTTTGAATTTATATTAGTTCACACAAACACTCCATCCATGCTTTTGTTCCGGCCCTCCGGTCCAGTTTAAGAACCCATTGTGGCCCTCGAGTCAAAAAGTTTGCCCACCCCTGTTCTAGTCTAATCTATCTTATCCATGGATCAGGTTTTCAGCCAAATGAAAACCAACTTGTCTTCAGGAAGTTTTCTGGAGCTACCTCTCCTAATGCTAGAGCAATTCCATATGACTTGACTGGAGTATTAGAACTGGGGAATCTGTTTGATCTGGGCAGTTCACACTGTCCCTCACTTGTATTGTGATCACAGACAAATTACTTTTATTTGAATAGAATAAGAAGGAGTTTGACTAGACAATCACTGTTAGTAGGCAAAAGACAAACCGATAAAGAAGCCCTTTAAATGGCTAAAGGAATAATGCCCTTGCTGATATTCTCTTCTACAAAAGAACTTTTCTTCAGCTTAAGGTAAGTTTACCAATTCCTTTTAATTTCCACGAATGCAGAGTTACTACTAGCTGTGCCTGGATTAAAACTATTTTAATTTTCATGTAATGCTTAAATATTTTGTCTAAACTCTTACCTTTTTAAAAAAGGTTTTTTCATGTTTATTTGTTTATTTTATTTAGAGAGAGGGAGGGAGGGAGGGAGAGGGAAGGAGGAATGGGAGAGGAGACGGGGGAGACAATCAGTTGCCTCTCGCACATGCCCCAGCCAGGGACTGAACCTGCAACCTGGGGACCTGGGTATATGCCCTGACTGGGAATTGAACCTATCACCTTTTGGTGTATGGGATGATGCTCCAAACAACCAAGCCACACCAGGCAGGGCTGAACGCTTATCTTTAAGTCAGAATGCTTTGGCATCTCAAGGTACTTCTATCTCCATGTACATCACCATTATAACATCTGAACTTGGCTTCCTCCAATTCTCCACCCATCTATTCTGTCATCTCCTGTATCATTTAATAAGCTATTACGACCAACTGCATAGCTGTTTATTACTATGTACCTTTTTTACTCTATAAATATTTTTTTATCAATCAATCAATTCAAATATTTCAGGGTCTTCTTTGTGCCTATGACATTAATGTTAGGAATAGGAGTAGAGGCTGGAGGAGCTGGAGGTGTTGGTACAAAAAGACTGAGTTTCTAGCTACAAAGCATTTACAGGCTAATTAAGAGGCTAACGCACATAAAGCTATTAAACAACCAATCACATTAACTAGGTGGTAGCAAGGAAATGTCAATCTGAGAGTAAGAAATGCCAGAGAATGAAATGAAATGTCTGCTATACACAGATTAAGGATGACCCAGAAACTATCATATAAAACGTTAGGAAAATTCCTTATGAATCAGATACAGAAGGGATACTTAAAAGGCTGGTTCTCTGTGTTAGAGGTGTTAGACAGATGTGCAAAGTATGGCTGCATGACAAACTGGAAGAACCGACTGATGTTCCCTACAGAGAGTGAACATACACAGACACATTTGGAAGTTAATGATATAAAGCCATATGTGTAAGTTAGATTACATCTATCAGAATGGAGATCCCTTAAACCAGTGGTCGGCAAACTGCGGCTCGCGAGCCACATGTGGCTCTTTGGCCCCTTGAGTGTGGCTCTTCCACAAAATACCATGTGCGGAGGCACATGTACAGTGCGATTGAAACTTCGTGGCCCATGCGCAGAAGTTAGTATTTTGTGGAAGAGCCACACTCAAGGGGCCAAAGAGCTGCAGTTTGCCGACCACTGCCTTAAACCATTCTCACAGAGAGACATTTATGTAAGCATAAAGGAGCAGCAAACTTAACCACAGTGTAGTTCAGGTTTCAACAGGTGCACTAAGGAACTTTCTGAAGCAAAGGATGTATGTTTACTCTTAAAAGTTAATTTCTAAAGATTAGGAATATGCTCTGGAACTAAATTATTTAAGCCCATGTCATACACTTAAACATTTTTTTGAAATACTAATCAAATTATTTTCATCTATGGTGCCTCCTGTGGTAGTAAAGCTAATTCTCACTCCCTTGTCAGCAAATACACTAGAATGCTATTATAGCCACTATCTAAGTGTCCAATAGCAAATGTCTTAAGTTTCTAGCATTACTTGGTAAGACTGCATTTTGGACAACATTTTCACTATTACCGAATAATTTAAATGAGCACAAGATTAAAATGAAGAGTAACTGAAGTTATCTCCCTACAGCATTTTCTTCTCAGGAGATAATCTTTTTAAGACCGTTTCTTAATGTTGTTCTTACTTAAAATCAGATTATAGCTCTCTGTAGCCTATTTCTCCAACTCTACCTGGGCTAGCATTTAGGGGTCCCATCAAGCTTTCTCTTCCCTTCAGTCACATTAACTTCATCTGTCATTAGAACCTACCTTCTGCCTAAATAGACACATTGGTTTAGAATGCCCATGAGTTCCATGTCCTCAACTTTTAAATCAATAGACTCTCAATGTAATCTAATACATAGTATTCTGAAAACAAATGCTGAACAAGCCACACTATTATTCAAATCATCACATTTCATCTATTTTAGACAGGTAGCAAATAAGTCCACATTACAAATGAACAGGAAAAAAAAGAATAGAGGAAGAAAAAGAAAATACAACTTTTATAACACCCTTACATTTGTTGACAGGGATTAAAGAAACAGTAAGAGAGCCCTTAAAATGACGAGAAGAGCATGAGACATTTGTTTCTACATCTTTTGAATTAAACGGAGAAGACTCATATACTTAAGGCCACCAATGGTAGAAACATACCTAATATTATTTTCCATTTCTTCACTATCTGATTCTTCAGAGCTTCTGTACTTATCTGGATCTGGAAGTGTGCTTGGATCAAATCCATCATTGTCATCATCACTCCAATCCAGAAAGGCTTCTTCTTCATCTTTGGCCTAAGAAAAAACACAAGGGAAACTGTGGTGTAAGAATCAGCTAATAAATACTCAGGTCTTATTTCTAGACACAACTAAATACTCCTCTAACTAAGATCCTTAAATTAGAAGCCTTCTATTCTGGTGAAAGCCTCTATATGATTTTCAGAACCATAATCATTGGCAAAGAGAAAGAAAATGAGTCATTTCAAAAATAAAATATGGTTATGAAAGTAAATCATTATTAAGTCTCTCAAATGTAATATGGGGGAAAACTGTCAGTTCTGTTACTTCCATATAATACACCTATCAAAGAATCCTATCTAACAAAAGAGTAATATGTAAATTAACCGTCACTCCGCGACAAAGATGGCGGAGTCCATAGTGGCCAGGGCAAGACGCTGGCAGTGTTGCCCCGGCAACGTGAGGCCAGCTTCCGTGCCCTGGCCACACGGTAAGAGGGGAAGAGCTTCTGGCCAGAGGCCTAGGTGCGGGACGCTGGGCTTGCCTCACCCCCGGCGACACGAGCCCAGCGTCTGCGCTCTGGCCGCGTGGTGGGAGGCAAGGGGCCTGGGGCTGGAGCGAGGGACGCTGAGCTCGTGGCGACCTGAGCCCTGTGTCCCCGCCCCGGCTGCACAGTAAGAGGGGAGGGGCCTTGGGCCGCAGCAAGGGATGCTGGGCTCATAGCAACGGGAGCCCAGCGTCTCTGCCCTGGCCACGAGGCGGGAGGGGTGGGGCCTCGGGCCACAAGAGGAAGCCGAGAGCATGGGGAGCACGAGGAATGCTGGGAATCGTAGCTCTGGTGGCGGACGCCTTGCGTGATCTCCTAGACCAGCAGTTCCCAACCTGTGGGTCGCGACCCCTTTGGGGGTCGAACGACCCTTTCACAGGGGTTGCCTAAGACCATCGGAAAACACATATATAATTACAGAAATAAATATTTCACAATATATAATTACATATTGTTTTTGTGATTAATCACTATGCTTTAATTATGTTCAATTTATAACAATGAAAATACATCCTGCATATCAGATATTTACATTACGATTCATAACAGTAGCAAAATTACAGTTATGAAGTAGCAACGAAAATAATTTTATGGTTGGGGGTCACCACAAAATGAGGAACTGTATTAAAGGGTCGCAGCATTAAGAAGGTTGAGAACCACTGCAAAAATAATGTAATCCTCCCCCAAATTATATGCAATTATTAATTCCATGACCTGTACAAAGTAAACAATAAAACATTTAGAAAAATGAGCATAGAGAAAAATACTGCTTAAATCAGTCATGAAAGAACTATCCATGAAGGAACATATTTGCAATTTAATTAAAATTTAAAAGTTCTTCACATGAAAAGCAACATTTGAATTTTGAAAAAATAAAGGTGTGTTAGAAAATATTTGCAAGACATATAAACAAGAAATATTTAAAATGTAGAATATATTTTTTCTAAATTTAAAAATATATTCAAAAGTCTTTTCAATGAGATGCCTCATCTCAGCTCCTACCTGGGCTGATGATCATGTGTTTTCGCCTTTAACAGTCTCTGGTGGCTCTGCTTCTTTCTGTCGTGGTGTAATTGGCACAGGTGGTTTGAATGGTAGGGAGGATACAGAGAGACCCAGGAAACCTAGAAATGCACCTGTACAACAACTTGTATGCCGTGGTCAGAGTTGAGTCTCACACTAAGCCAGCCTGAAGGTTGATCCCACACATGAATGGGCCAAGAGCAATCATGGCCCAATTACAACAGGAGGGCTCACATAAACCACACAAGGGACATTCCTAGAGCATCCAACTCAGGAGATCAAAGAGACTGTGCCAAAGTGTCCCACAGGGCATTTATTACATAAGGCCATCTCATGAAGACTGGAAGGCAGCTAAAATGGGAGATAAACAACCCCAAATGAAGGAAAAGGAGAAAATCTCCAGAAAAAAAGCTAAATGAAATGGAGGCAAGCAATTTATCAATATAGAGTTCAAAGTAATGGTTATAAAGATGCTTATGGAATTTAGTGAAAATTACAATGAATTTAGTGGAAACTACAACAATATGAAAAATGAAATAGAAACTATGAACAAGAATCAATGGGAAATGAAGAATACAATATCGACATCAAGAATACACTGGAAGGAATTAAAAGTAGATTGAATGTTGCAGAGGATCAAATCAGTGACTTGAAAGACAAAGTAGAAAAAACACCCAATTCAAGCAACAAACAGAAAAAAAAATCATTAAAAGCAGAAGGATAGTTAAAGGGAACTTTGGGACAAAATGAAATGTAACAACCCGCATCATAGGGGTACCATAAGGAGAAGAGAGTGAGCAAGGAATAGAGAACCTATTTAAAGAAATAATAAAAGAAGACTTCCCTAACCTGGTGGAGGAAAAGCTCACAAAAGTTGAGGAAACACAGAGTCCAAATCAAGATGACTCCAAATCAAGATGAGTCCAAATAAAAGAGACACACACCAACACACATAACTAAAATGACAAATGTTAACTAAAAAAGATATAAGCTTAAAGGCAGCAAAAGAGAAGAGAAAGTTACCTACAAGGGAGTTCCCATTAGACTGTCAGCAGACTTCTCAACAGAAACACTTCAGGCCAGAAAGGATTGGCATTAAATATTCAAAGTAATGAAAAGCAAGGACCTGAATCCAAGACTACTCTATCCAGCAAAGCTATCATTTAAAACTGAAGGTGAAATAATGAGCTTCCCAGACAAAAAAACAAAAACAAAAACAAAACAAAAAAAAAACAAAAAAAAAACTAAAGGAGTACATTACCACCAAACAAGCATTGCAAGAAATGTTAAAGGGACTGATTAAAGAAGAAGAAATCAAGAGAGAGGAACATCGGTATAAAGAAAAAATGGCAATAAATAAATACCTATCAATAATAACCTTAAATATAAATGGATTAAATTCTCCAATCAAAAGATAGGGTAGTAGAATAGATAAGAAAACATAACCCAAATATATGCTGTCCACAAGAGACCAATTTTGAAACAAAAGATATATACAGACTGAAAGTGAAGGGCTGGAACACTATATTACATGCAGATGGAAACAAAAAGAATACTGGGGTAGCAATACTCATAACTGACAAAACAGACTTCAAAAAAAAGGCCATAAAAGAGACAAAGGAAGTCACTACATAATACTAAAGGGATTGATACAACAAGAAAATATAACCCTGTAAACATCTATATACCCCATATTGGAGCACCTAAAAGTATCTTATATAATAAACCCTAATATGCAAATTGACCAAACGGTGGAACAACAGTTGCTATGCTGCACACTGACCCCAGGGGCCAGACACTTAATGCAGGAGCTGCCCCCTTGTGGTCAGTGCACTCCCACAGGGGGAGCGCCACTCAGCTGGCAGGCGCAGTGGTGGTGGCAGGAACCTCTCCCGCCTCCACAGAAGCACTAAGGACCCCTCGAGGGTGCAGGCCAGGCCGAGCCCTCCACCCCCCTGCCCCAGTGCACAAATGTCATGCACTGGGCCTCTAGTATATAATATAAAATCTTGGTGGATCATAAGGGAGAAGTTGACATTAATACAGTCTTAGTAGGGGACTTTAACATCACACTGACACCACTGGATAGATCTTCCAAACAAAAAATTAAGAAGGAAACAGACCTTAAGTGACACACTAGACCAGTGGTCGGCAAACTCATTAGTCAACAGAGCCAAATATCAACAGTACTTCTTCAAAATAGACTCGCCCAGGCCGAAAACCGACTTCTGCGAATGGGCCACGAAGTTTCAATCGCACTGTACGTGCGCACCTGCACATGATATTTTGTGGAAGAGCCACACTCAAGGGGCCAAAGAGCCACATGTGGCTCGCGAGCCACAGTTTGCTGACCACGGCACTAGACCAGATGGATTTAATTGATATTTACAGAAAATTTCATCCCAAAGCAGCAGAATATTCATTTCTCTCAAGTGCATATGGAACATTCTCAAAGATAGGCCACATGTTAGGACACAAAATAAGTCTTAACAAATTCAAGAAGATTGAAATCATATCAAGCATCTTCTCAGATTATAATGGTGTGAAACTAGAAATCAACTACAATAAAAACACTAAAAAACATTCAAACACGAGGCTAAGTAGCATGTTATTAAACAATGAATGGGTTACCACTGAGATCAAGGAAGAAATAAAAAATTTCATGAAAATGAACACACAACTCATAATCTATGTGACACAGCGAAAGCAGTTCTGAGAGGGAAGTTTATAGCATTACAGGCCTACCTCAAGAAACAACAAAAAGTTCAAATAAATAATCTAGAGTCTTATGTGCAGTGGTCTGGGCTGCCATTGCCACGATGGACAAAACTACCAACTTTTGGGGTCTGGGAGCCCAGCCGATCCGGTGCGGAGCTTCAATCGCTGGAAGAAGAAACACAGTCATAAGCAGAGTCAAAAGAAGCAGTTGAGGAAGCAGCTGGAGAAGCCCGAGTGGCAGGTCGAGCGCGAGGTTATCAGACGCCTCATGCTGAACTACGGGAAGATAAATGTAAATGAAATTACAAGATTTTCAGATCTCCCCTTGTCTAAAAAAACATCGAAAGGTTTGCAAGAAGTTGAGTACCGTTTGGTAACCGAGATACAGACACAGACCATCGGGTTGGCTTTGCAAGGTAAAGATGTCCTTGGAGCTGCCAAAACTGGATCTGGCAAGACTTGGCTTTCCTTGTTCCAGTGCTGGAAGCCTTATATGGTCTACAGTGGACCTCACAGATGGTCTGGGGGTTCAGATTATATCACCTACGAGAGAGCTAGCTTATCAGACCTTTGAGGTTCTCTGAAAAGTAGGAAAGAATCATCACTTTTCTGCTGGTCTCATCATTGGTGGGAAGGATCTGAAACATGAAGCTGAGAGGATCAATAACATAAATATACTGGTTTGCACACCAGACCGGCTTCTTCAACACCTGGATGAAACAATATGTTTTCATACTACTAATCTCCAAATGTTAGTTCTTGATGAAGCAGATAGAATCTTGGATATGGGCTTTGCTGATACCATCAATGCTATTATTGAGAATGTTCCCAAGAAACGTCAGACCTTGCTTTTCTCAGCAACACAAACCAAATCTGTAAAGGACCTTGCACATTTAATTTTGAAAAACCCTGAATATGTCTGGGTTCATGAGGAAGCAAAATACAGCACCCCTACCACTTTGGAGCAGAACTACATAGTTTGTCAGTTGCAGCCAAAAATAAGTGTACTCTATTCATTCTCGAGAAGCCACCTGAAGAAGAAAAGTATTATATTTTTCTCCAGTTGTAGAGGTTCAGTATCCATAGCGAGTGTCTTGCCAGCTATGTTCTGGTATTTCTATCCTTGCTCTGCATGGTCAACAGCAGCAGATGAGAAGAATGGAAATCTATAATGAATTTGTTCACAAGAGAGCTGCAGTACTCTTTGCTACTGATGTTGTAGCCAAGGGACTGGATTTCCCAGCTGTGAATTGGGTTCTTCAGTTTGATTGTCCTGAAGATGCCAACACATGTATTCACCGTGCAGGTAGAACTGCCAGGTATAAAGAGGATGGGGAAGCTTTACTAATTTTGCTGCCCTCAGAAGAGAAAGGGATGGTGCAGCAGCTCCTCCAGAGGAAAGTGCCTGTGAAGGAAATCAAGTAAGACAACTGGTGTGATGATGGGATTGTCAGGGTAACGAAGGCATGACATTATTATGCTTACTTATGTGTGCCCAATTCCCTCCTCCTTCTAATCTATTCTGCTGTTTGGTTTGTGACTTCTTTGTTTTTAACTTTTACAGAAGACTGTTAGTGGAGAAAATAAGATGAAAAATAGAACTTGTTAGCTTCAGGAGACATTGATGGTTGAAAGGATTAAGTCTCTTGGATGCCATTTTTTAAGGTTGTTTGTCTATTTCAGAGGATTCTATTTCCCTATCATTGAAGATATTTATATTGAGTGTTAGCAGAACTGAACAGAAGCTCACTTGTATTGGAGTCCTTGAAACACCTTAGCGTTTATTTGGAGGAAAACAGTTGGGAAGGTTGTTTAATTGGGGGCAGGAGTGGGAAGGAGGTTAGATGAAATAAGATTGGCTGATTTGGTAATTGTTGAATCTGAGTAAAAGTTGTCTACCTTTGTGTATTTTGAAATTTTCTATAATTAAAAAACAAACTAAGTAAAACCACCTCATCTATTACCATCTGTCACCACCTCAGACTTGCAGGAACAAAGTGATTCAGTCTAAAAATCAAGAAAGCAAGTGGGATTTCTTTTGTGAAACCCATACTCTTATAAGAATTTCATTTATTCCTGTAGCCTACCTGGGCAGAGTTAAGTAACAATTCTTTTATATTGTGCCTAATATCCAGATATGGAAAACGATAATATCCTTTGTTGACTTGTTTATTTGAATTTGGTTTTGTGATATTTGACTGAAAATGGAAATACACAAATGACATTAGATTTCATTTATTCCATTACAGTGATGATCCATCATCTCCCATAAAAGGCTACTTTCTAACTTTATAGAATTAAGTTACCAATGCTCATTGTACTGTTAACCTTAGTGTCTTTCACTTACTCAGCATGTGATGTTTAGAGATCTTTAATCTTTCATTTCTTTTTCCTGCATTATTAATATGCAAGAGAGTCAAATTTCTGTCTAGTAATTTCAGTCTAATCTGGCTCATAAATGAGAAATAATGTTATAAATTTAAAAGTACTGAGGAAAACAGGAAAATGCTGTGTACTATTTTTAATTTCCAAAATTGAGATGTCTTAGTTTAACCTTTATGTTTTTGTTATAAAGAATCAATCCAGAAAAACTTATTGATGTCCAGAAAAAACTAGAATCATTTTTAGCTCAAGATCAAGATTTAAAAGAAAGAGCTCAAAGGTGTTTTGTTTCCTATATACGTTCAGTATATCTGATGAGGGATAAAGAAATATTTGATGTGAGCAAGTTACCTATACCTGAATATGCCCTGTCTCTTGGTCTTGCTGTGGCACCATGGGTAAGATTTCTTAAGAAAATGCAGAAACAACAAACCAAAGAATTGATAGTGAGCCAAGATAAAAAAGTAAGTGAGGCAAGGGCCCCCTCCCTCACCAATGATGAAGAGGAAGAATTTAGAGCCTACTTCAGTGAGAAAATGTCCATCCTTCAGAAAGGTGGGAAAAGACCAGAAGGGACAGAAGATGGACTGGCTAATGGCATTAGTGATGAAGAGGAAGAAGAAAAGGAAGGTGAAGAAGAAGTGGAAGAGAAACTGGGAAAAGCAAATGGGTATCAGCCTCATTCTGGCCTTAGCACTGATGAGTCACAGAAGCAGAACGAAGCTCCCATGCAGTTCTTGGACAGAGATGATGATAATGAGGAGGAAGAAGATGAACTTGGCACTGATTTCTTTAAGGTGAAGCAACACAATGTGTTTGGGTTAGACCTTAAAGAGAATAAAGCATTACAGAAGAAAGAATCTTCTAAATCCAGTGTCAAGAAAAAAAGTGACCAAAGTCGCAGAAGCAAAAAAAGTAATAAAGAGAAATTTTAAAGTGAGTAAGAAAATAACGTTTACTGATGAAGGGGAGTTGGTTCAGCAGTCACCACAGATTCAGAAATCTGTCATGAAGGATACTGAGGAAGAGGATGACACTGGTGGTATCAATTTGGATAAAGCAAAGGAAAGGCTTCAAGAAGAGGACAAATTTGACAAAGAAGAATATAGAAAGAAAATTAAGCAAAGCATCAGGAGAAAAGATTGAAAGAAAGGGAAGCCAGAAGAGGCAAGCAAAGGCCAAAGATGATGAAGAAGCCTTTCTGGATTGGAGTGATGATGACGATGATGGATTTGATCCAAGCACACTTCCAGATCCAGATAAGTACAGAAGCTCTGAAGAATCAGATAGTGAAGAAATGGAAAATAATATTAGGTATGTTTCTACCATTGGTGGCCTTAAGTATATGAGTCTTCTCCGTTTAATTCAAAAGATGTAGAAACAAATGTCTCATGCTCTTCTCGTCATTTTAAGGGCTCTCTTACTGTTTCTTTAATCCCTGTTAACAAATGTAAGGGTGTTATAAAAGTTGTATTTTCTTTTTCTTCCTCTATTCTTTTTTTTCCTGTTCATTTGTAATGTGGACTTATTTGCTACCTGTCTAAAATAGATGAAATGTGATGATTTGAATAATAGTGTGGCTTGTTCAGCATTTGTTTTCAGAATACTATGTATTAGATTACATTGAGAGTCTATTGATTTAAAAGTTGAGGACATGGAACTCATGGGCATTCTAAACCAATGTGTCTATTTAGGCAGAAGGTAGGTTCTAATGACAGATGAAGTTAATGTGACTGAAGGGAAGAGAAAGCTTGATGGGACCCCTAAATGCTAGCCCAGGTAGAGTTGGAGAAATAGGCTACAGAGAGCTATAATCTGGTTTTAAGTAAGAACAACATTAAGAAACGGTCTTAAAAAGATTATCTCCCGAGAAGAAAATGCTGTAGGGAGATAACTTCAGTTACTCTTCATTTTAATCTTGTGCTCATTTAAATTATTCGGTAATAGTGAAAATGTTGTCCAAAATGCAGTCTTACCAAGTAATGCTAGAAACTTAAGACATTTGCTATTGGACACTTAGATAGTGGCTATAATAGCATTCTAGTGTATTTGCTGACAAGGGAGTGAGAATTAGCTTTACTACCACAGGAGGCACCATAGATGAAAATAATTTGATTAGTATTTCAAAAAAATGTTTAAGTGTATGACATGGGCTTAAATAATTTAGTTCCAGAGCATATTCCTAATCTTTAGAAATTAACTTTTAAGAGTAAACATACATCCTTTGCTTCAGAAAGTTCCTTAGTGCACCTGTTGAAACCTGAACTACACTGTGGTTAAGTTTGCTGCTCCTTTATGCTTACATAAATGTCTCTCTGTGAGAATGGTTTAAGGCAGTGGTCGGCAAACTGCAGCTCTTTGGCCCCTTGAGTGTGGCTCTTCCACAAAATACCATGTGCGGAGGCACATGTACAGTGCGATTGAAACTTCGTGGCCCATGCGCAGAAGTTAGTATTTTGTGGAAGAGCCACACTCAAGGGGCCAAAGAGCTGCAGTTTGCCGACCACTGCCTTAAACCATTCTCACAGAGAGACATTTATGTAAGCATAAAGGAGCAGCAAACTTAACCACAGTGTAGTTCAGGTTTCAACAGGTGCACTAAGGAACTTTCTGAAGCAAAGGATGTATGTTTACTCTTAAAAGTTAATTTCTAAAGATTAGGAATATGCTCTGGAACTAAATTATTTAAGCCCATGTCATACATTTAAACATTTTTTGAAATACTAATCAAATTATTTTCATCTATGGTGCCTCCTGTGGTAGTAAAGCTAATTCTCACTCCCTTGTCAGCAAATACACTAGAATGCTATTATAGCCACTATCTAAGTGTCCAATAGCAAATGTCTTAAGTTTCTAGCATTACTTGGTAAGACTGCATTTTGGACAACATTTTCACTATTACCGAATAATTTAAATGAGCACAAGATTAAAATGAAGAGTAACTGAAGTTATCTCCCTACAGCATTTTCTTCTCGGGAGATAATCTTTTTAAGACCGTTTCTTAATGTTGTTCTTACTTAAAACCAGATTATAGCTCTCTGTAGCCTATTTCTCCAACTCTACCTGGGCTAGCATTTAGGGGTCCCATCAAGCTTTCTCTTCCCTTCAGTCACATTAACTTCATCTGTCATTAGAACCTACCTTCTGCCTAAATAGACACATTGGTTTAGAATGCCCATGAGTTCCATGTCCTCAACTTTTAAATCAATAGACTCTCAATGTAATCTAATACATAGTATTCTGAAAACAAATGCTGAACAAGCCACACTATTATTCAAATCATCACATTTCATCTATTTTAGACAGGTAGCAAATAAGTCCACATTACAAATGAACAGGAAAAAAAAGAATAGAGGAAGAAAAAGAAAATACAACTTTTATAACACCCTTACATTTGTTGACAGGGATTAAAGAAACAGTAAGAGAGCCCTTAAAATGACGAGAAGAGCATGAGACATTTGTTTCTACATCTTTTGAATTAAACGGAGAAGACTCATATACTTAAGGCCACCAATGGTAGAAACATACCTAATATTATTTTCCATTTCTTCACTATCTGATTCTTCAGAGCTTCTGTACTTATCTGGATCTGGAAGTGTGCTTGGATCAAATCCATCATCGTCATCATCACTCCAATCCAGAAAGGCTTCTTCTTCATCTTTGGCCTAAGAAAAAACACAAGGGAAATTGTGGTGTAAGAATCAGCTAATAAATACTCAGGTCTTATTTCTAGACACAACTAAATACTCCTCTAACTAAGATCCTTAAATTAGAAGCCTTCTATTCTGGTGAAAGCCTCTATATGATTTTCAGAACCATAATCATTGGCAAAGAGAAAGAAAATGAGTCATTTCAAAAATAAAATATGGTTATGAAAGTAAATCATTATTAAGTCTCTCAAATGTAATATGGGGGAAAACTGTCAGTTCTGTTACTTCCATATAATACACCTATCAAAGAATCCTATCTAACAAAAGAGTAATATGTAAATTAACCGTCACTCCGCGACAAAGATGGCGGAGTCCATAGTGGCCAGGGCAAGACGCTGGCAGTGTTGCCCCGGCAACGTGAGGCCAGCTTCCGTGCCCTGGCCACACGGTAAGAGGGGAAGAGCTTCTGGCCAGAGGCCTAGGTGCGGGACGCTGGGCTTGCCTCACCCCCGGCGACACGAGCCCAGCGTCTGCGCTCTGGCCGCGTGGTGGGAGGCAAGGGGCCTGGGGCTGGAGCGAGGGACGCTGAGCTCGTGGCGACCTGAGCCCTGTGTCCCCGCCCCGGCTGCACAGTAAGAGGGGAGGGGCCTTGGGCCGCAGCAAGGGACGCTGGGCTCATAGCAACGGGAGCCCAGCGTCTCTGCCCTGGCCACGAGGCGGGAGGGGTGGGGCCTCGGGCCACAAGAGGAAGCCGAGAGCATGGGGAGCACGAGGAATGCTGGGAATCGTAGCTCTGGTGGCGGACGCCTTGCGTGATCTCCTAGACCAGCAGTTCCCAACCTGTGGGTCGCGACCCCTTTGGGGGTCGAACGACCCTTTCACAGGGGTTGCCTAAGACCATCGGAAAACACGTATAATTACATATTGTTTTTGTGATTAATCACTATGCTTTAATTATGTTCAATTTGTAACAATGAAATTGGGGGTCACCACAACATGAGGAACTGTATTAAAGGGTCGTGGCATTAGGAAGGTTGAGAACCACTGATGTAGGGGATCTCATTTTAGTTACCTTTTGATGCATGGCCTTCTAATTTACCTCTGTCTCTAGCACTTGAGGCAGCCCTTAAATTAGAAAACTAAGGTCTCTAGATTTTGTCCCCCCACCCCCATATCACACAAAAGTTGGTTTTCCCCACTCTTAGTTCCCACAGTCTCTTGTTCTTAGTCACTATGAATTTTTTCTTCTCATTTCAACAATGGTTAAATAAATCTATCTAGCAAGGTAGCAAGCTATTTATATATTTACTAGAGTCCCAGTGCATGGATTCATGCACATTAAAAGGAAATTAATTAGAAGAAATATTTTAGAGGCTGGGAAGGACCTTGGGAGATTGGCTGGCCGGGGAGGGACCAAGGGAAGTTGGCTCCAGGGCCAGGGAGGGACCACAAGAGGGCTCCAGGTCATGTCCAGCCCATCTCGCCCAATCCTGATCGATCGGGGCCAATGAGGAACCGTGGGAGGGCTCCAGGGTGTGTCTAGCCCCGACTTGCCCAGTCCAGATTGGCTGGACCCCAGCAGCAAGCTAACTTACTGGTCGGAGAGTCTGCTCCCTGGTGGTCAGTGTGTGTTATAGCAACTGGTCAAACAGTCAAACGAATGGTCGGACACTTAGCATTTTATTAATTTAGGAGGATTTTTATCTGACATTTTAGTTGTTTCATTTGAGAGGGTTTTTCAGAGTACCTATTTGGTATTCCACCATAATGCTAGGAACCAAAGTCATAGTTAACTCTTTACAGGGAAGCCTTGGATGATTTTACAAAGAATATAATAGTTTAAATGAGTATTAAAGTACTGTTAGGTGGCAAATTGAGGTAGAGTAGGAAAAACACATTACAAAAGCAGCAAATTAAAGAAACAGAGTTAAGATTGAAATGATTGGTTCCCCCGCTCCGTGCACGAATTTTGTGCACCAGGCCTCTAGTCCTATATAATAAAAGGGTAATATGCAAATCGACCGAAGAGCAGAATGACTGGTCTTCATGAAGTGCACTGACAACCAGGGGGCAGACACTCAATGCAGGAGCTGCACCCTGGTGGTCAGTACGCTCCCACAGAAGCCCTGAGCTGGGCTCACGGCTGGCGAGTGCAGCGGCGGTGGCGGAAGCCTCTCCCGCCTCTACGGCAGTTCTAAGGATGTCTGACTGACGGCTTAGGCCCACTCCCCTAAGCCAGCAGTCAGACATCCCCCGAGGGCTCCAGGACTGCAAGAGGGCACCGGCTGGGCTGAGGGACCCTCCAACCCCCACCAAATGCATAAATGTCGTGCACCGGGCCTCTAGTAAAGTATAAAATAAAGTTGTCAGTGCTCCTGTCCACACATGTGTAAATGTTAAAACTACCCAAATTATTAGGTGAAAATATAAAAGGCCAGGAGTGAGAGTACAGAGACCCTTTTGCCTGATGATTTTGATAATTTTATAACCACAATAATCTAAGTTTTAAAATAATCAGATGAGTACAAACTCATTAACAGTACGGGTTCTTCTAAATTCAAGTGTAAGTATAAAGTCAATGAGAACAATGGGAAAAGGAAAGAAATAGCAAGAGATAAGAAAAGCACTAACATGGATGAACTTGGGAACTATCCAGTTTTGTATAAGTAAGTAGGTAGGTGGGCCATTTTGCTTTTGTTTTATGGTAGTTTATTTTTGTCAAAGAATAAAGGATACAATGTCAAAATAAACTTACTACACATCCTATTTAATAAATAGCTAATATGCAAATGGTCATCATGCCGTCGTACCCTCACGCCAGGCCAGGGGACCTGAGGCTGCACTCCCCGCCTGGCAGGGCTTGACAGGGGACCTGAGGCTGTGCCCCCGCCCTGTGGGGCTTGACGGGGGTGGGGCCGACTGGGTGCGATTTCGAGGCACACACAGGAGGGCGGGACTTGACTCTGGGTCCCGCGGCGCACCCCAGACTCTGACAGGAAAGAGATTTTCATATACATTTTACTAATTTTCTTTCCTCTCTGACACTTCTATTATAGAGAAAGGGCAAATAGCAATATTAAAATATTTCCTCTAATTCATTCCCTTTTAATGTGCACGAATTTTGTGTACTGGGCCACTAGTTTATGTAATAAACATCTCACTAATTTTCTTCATCTCTGACACTTCTATTATAGAGAAAGGGCAAATAGCAATATTAAAATATTTCCTCTAATTCATTCCCTTTTAATGTGCACGAATTTTGTGTACTGGGCCACTAGTTTATGTAATAAACATCTCTTATAACAAATTTATTTCTGGCATACTGGTTTTGTTACCTAGTAGATAAGAAATACAAATAAGCATTTCTACATGCATTTAAAAGATTATAATTTCTCTCAGCTGCCATTTTTATAATTCTTCACACCACATGAGACAAACTTCAGTGATTCTTTATTTTCAAGTATTCTTTCACAGAAACTAAAAAACTCAGACTAGCACAGCAATGGAGCAGGCAGGCCACTACAGAAGTCCTCTAACACTTTGAACAGCTCTCCTTTGGTAAGTCTACACATAACAAAAGAAAGAAGATGTAAAGAAAATAAGGATTAGTCACCAGTGCTTAAGTTCATTATTGCTTTTTGGTGAAGCTTCCTGCTAAAAATAAAGGGTCTGGAGACAAATATCGGAGGGGACAAGGTTGCCACCAGGAGCAGTAAGCAGCACACCTAACAGCAGTCTACATGGTCTACTTGGATATAATCAAGCATGTCAATAAAAACTGAATGTCATCATATACTCAGGAACCCTAATCTCCTGGGCTACTAGATACTTCTAATTTTCCAGCCTGATTCTCTCAGAGGAATGTGCTGTCTGAAGGTAGAGACCGAGAACGATTCTCAAGATGTTTGGTCTCAGGTAACCTTTATACTTAAAAAGTACAAACTCACTAGAGTAGGTAAGAGGAAACCATTAAAGAGTAAATTTGCACCTCAGAGATGCTGGCAGCAATGGGACGAGGGTTAAAGGAAACAAGATTTGAAGGTAGTATTATTAAAAAACACAATAATCCAGGTGAGCAGGGGATTCAATAAAGACTTTGGCAGTGGAGATAGAGGTTGGGGGCATGCATGAAAGATGTTAAGGAAGGAGAACCAACTAGACTGTGGACCAATATATTATGGGTACATAATATATTCCAGAGAATCAATATGCACAGAAGCATAACTGTGCATGTTAAATATGGTCTAAGAAAGCAGTTTAGTAAATACTGTGAAGATGCCTTAGGAAAAATGCCTTTATTCAGCTATTATAAGTGCCGGACACACTACTAGGTTCTGGAGGTGCAGCCATGAATAAGACACAGTCCTGCCCTGATGATAAACTGTTCTGAGATAGTTACCCACACAAACACTAACATGAAATCCATGTTTTGCTAATTCTGATGAACAGCCAAATGAGAGTGAACTGACTCCACTGGCCCTGCTCAATGCCCAGCATCTGCTAGAATAGTCTTCCACTTGTAGACCCCTAACATGTAGCTGATATGAACCCTCCCCTCCAGTATGCCTCTTTCTCTCGGGTACTTGGCACTGCTGGGTTGGAAGGGACAACCACTTCTCTCCAACTAATCATTCTCCCATCTCTCTCCACCCTCCCAGCTTAAAACAAAACAAGAACCAAGAACCCCTGCTTTCACATTCACAGTCCTCTTGAAGCCCTGAGGAGGTTGGGAGGAAGTAGGTCACACACAAAAGAGATCAGGGTCACCTCTATGAACTGGTTGTTCCTGAAACATAGTTTCCGAACTTCTGAGGAAAATACTTCACCTAAAATAGGAATGATTTTTCCTAAAATAGTTATTTGGAAGATTCAATTACAAGTAGGGCAGATGAAAATATCTGGAAAAGAAATGTAACCTAGCTAGTTTTTACTTTGTTTTCAGTTCTGATGACCGAAGAAACAGATGAGAGGTAGCATTCATTCTCCTATAACAAATTTACAAAGTGCTCTGACACACATTATCTTCTTACTTGATCTTCAAATCCTATAAAGTAGGAAGAAAAAGGATTCTTGCCCATCTTCAAAATTGAGAAACTGAGTTAGATGACTACATAACTTAACCAAGGTCATGCAAACCTGGGCATACGCCCGGTCTTCTACATCACCCTGAATCTCAACTTTGATCATTAAAGCTTTGAATTTGCTGCTTATACTATTCTTCATATCAAGCATATTTATAAATTTCATGAAACACATTCTGGTGCTTTCTATGTCAACCTGTATGTGCCCATTTCACTCCCAGTTCTCCCAAGCCTCTGTTCTCTCATGTGAATATTGCACCAGCTTCCTAACGAGTCTCCCTGTACCCCCTCGCTCCCCCATCCCATCACTCCAATTCTCTGCTGTAATTAGAATGTTAGTTTTGTATTTTTTTCAATAATTTTCTATTCTAATTGTGTCTATCACCTGCTTCCAACCTTTTAAGCCACACTCTCTTTCAGGGGCTGGAACAAGCCAAGCCCCTTGAAACCCAGGAGTCTCCACACATGCTGTTTCTCTACTTCCTCCTCTACCTCCTCTTGCCTGGTCTGTGGTGTTTTCTTGACACCAAACACATTGTGTCTTTGACATCAATTCTCCAGCACCAAATGAGTCTCCAACAATTCAATTCTGACACCAAGCAGAGTTAACCCAGACCCCATGGGAAAAAGGACTCAGTCCCACAAGAATACCCACACTTCAGATGCCACCTGTAAATAGGGTCTCCAAGCCACCTTCACTTCTGCCTGGCTGACTACAAATTCAGGGGCTCTCACACTCCCTCCTCAGGTTTGATAATTCTCTAGAATGACTCAGAACTCGGGAAAATGCTATAGTTCTGATTACCAGTTTAATTATTAAAGGGTACAACTCAGAAACAGCCAACACAAGAGATGTATAGCGCAAGGTATGGAGTGAGGACGGGTGCAATGCTTCCATGGCCTCTCCAGATGAGCCACCTTCCCAGACCATCAAGGCATTCACCAACATGGAAATTCTTGGAATCTTATTGTTCAAGAGTTCTTTTCATGAAGTAATTTGAATTAAAAAGCAGAATGTCAACTTTGACACCTCAAGACTTCATGAGGAAAAATTTGAAAATTCATGATAAGCTCTTTCTGATACTGAAAATCAAAGTAAAGACTGAAGAAAATTTTAGAGAAAAGTTAGGTATTCAAAATATTTTTCTCACTAATATAGAACTTCATAACAACTTTCTAAAAAAGAATTGAGAACAGGATACTTCATAGTTTTCTAATTTAAAAGTTCTGACTGCTATAGCTAGCTAACCATCATCAGTAGTTAGAGATGAACTGATTTTTGAGATTTACCTAACCTATAAATCCCAGGTACAAAGTTACTTAGAGGAGAAATTACTGAAATTTTATTTCTGAATTATAAACCCAAAAGGTTAATGGTATTATTAAATGTGCCTGTTGAAAGTGGGCATCTATCTTCTAAGGCAAATATGCAGAACAGTAAACACAGGAGCAGCTGATAGTGCTGAGAAATCACTGCTCCTTCTTCTTTTTTTTTTTTTAAATATATTTTATTGATTTTTTTACAGAGAGGAAGGGAGAGAGATAGAGAGTTAGAAATATCGATGAGAGAGAAACATCGATCAGCTGACTCCTGCACATCTCCTACTGGGGATGTGCCCACAACCCAGGTACATGCCCTTGACCGGAATCGAACCTGGGACCTTTCAGTCCGCAGGTCGACGCTCTATCCATTGAGCCAAACCGGTTTCGGCACACTGCTCCTTCTAACAATATTGTAATACTAATTGAAATACCTTAAAATATTTTTAAAATATAGAAATGTATTCCATAATGGTGATGTTGGACCTAATGCTGATTTGTATACTTGGTGTATAAATCAGAGTATATTTTGTGCACTTGTAATGGCTGAATTGCCACTGAAAACCCTCACTTTGATCAAGGGCCCTGGACTCTTCAATTGTGGGGATTCTGCTCAGAAACATCTGTGTCCTTCCTAACATCCAGCATTTATGAAAACAGGCAAAGCAAATGAGAGGAAGGCAACACATTTCAGCTTTAGACCCAACCATAAAGGCATTTGAGAAGACAAAAGGGATGCACAATATTGGGGAATGCTAAAAGCAATATCCAGGAGAACAAATAGAATTTACGCAAAGGACACCTCGTTACAGAATTTCCCTCTTAAATCTAGTAGAATTTAACCGAATTTCACTCAGTTGACTTCTTTATTTTTTCCAAGCATTCCAAAACAATAGGAATATTTGATTGAAGGACTGTGAAGAGGCACTATAAATACTCAAGAAGTAAGCATAGTTCAGTATGGCAGACAAAGGGCTGGCACATGAATATTCAAAGCCTCAAAGAGCAAGTCCCAAATCTGGAAGATCTTCAGAATCAAGTATCCAACAACCGCTGACTGCACACTCACTGAGCACTGCTGTTAAAGAAGGTGCAGTATGCAACAGCACGCAGAAGAGACTATGATTCAGCATTTTAAGATTAGTAAGACTTTCAGCAAAATACAATTTCTTCTAAAGCTGCCTTGTACAAAATTCATTATTCTTCCTATATTGCTTACTCATCTGCTTATTTGATACATGAATATCTCCCAGAGCTCAACAGAATACTGAAAATGCTAAAATTTCATAACACCCTATTAAATAATACTGAATTTGTTTCTCATTCTCTGCTTTCCAGAGGAAAGTTACACTAAATATTAAATAATACAAATTACAAGCCCAGTTTGCCATTCTTCTCATAATAATGAAAACTTTAATATGAGTCACAAGACTCTGATTTGATCATTCCACCAGTGGCTAGCTGTGTGACCTTGAGACAATTTACTAACTCAGGAAGCCTGTTTCCTCATCTGTATGTAATCTAAACACTGCCATCTACCATTCAATGTTGCTGTGAATACTAAATAAGAAGTGTTTGAAGAAGTCCACAATAATGTTTATCATCATTATTAACAACTGTGCAAACTGAAAAAGACATTCCAGCAATTTGGCAGTCTTATCCTTCTTAAGTACTCTCCTGCTTTCTCCAAACCAAATTTTAACTTGGGCAGAAATGTGCAACAGATTTAAATCTCCTTAGGAATTTGTGCAATAGATTTAAATCTCCTTAGAGAAACATGTTAGTTAAACAAAAGATTACACACAAAAGAGAATATAATTGAAATTATAAAAATAATCTATATATATAAAACCCTAATATGCAAATAGACCTAAAGGCAGAACAACCAAACAACTGGTCACTATGATGTGTGCTGACCACCAGGGGGCGCACACGGAACATGGCAGGTGCCGGCAGCAGGTGGCAGAGCGCGGAACATGGTGGGCATTGGCTGCGGTGGATTGGTGGAAGCCCGACCAAGGTGGGGGCACCAGTCGCTGTCATAGGGGTGAGCCTCTGGTGGTTACTGAAAATTCTTTGCTCCTGCGTGCCGTGGTCCCGCCAGGCGCTCCCACCTGCTGCCGGTGCCGGCCTCGCTCACACCTGCAGCCAGCTCCTGGCGCTGGTCCCGATTGCTCAGCGCCGTCAGTGGGTGCGAGGGGGCAGCTGCCAGCCCCAATCACCACTGAGGGCTTCTCCACCTCCCCCTGCTCCTGAGGGGCGACTGGGGCAGTGGTCGCTGCTCACACCTGCTGACGGCGCTGACCCCGTTCACACCCACTGCTGGCACCGGCCCCAACCATCAGCAGGTACGAACGGGGCCGGCACCTTCAGTGTGTGGGAGTGGCAGCAGCGGCAGCCCTGCTGGTAGACAGAGGACTGGGGGCCATGACGGGAAGGGCTGGGCAGGGGCACAGAGGATGGGCCAAGACCCACCCCTGTGCCCACCAAAGCCTTGTGGCCCACAGTTCTTTTCAAGGTGCACAAATTCGTGCACTGGGACCCTAGTTAAGGTTATAAAATGTGAAAGTGATCAATGTTAGAATGAACCAGAGTACTTGTGGAAGGTGCTTCAAGCATAAATAAAAGCACTACTTGGTAAATCAATCAGTGAATAGTCTGATGAATGGAGTATTACTCAACAACAACAATTCCGATACATGCAACATCATGGATGAATCTCAATGTATCTTATTAAGTAAGAAAGGACAAACCCCAAAGGCTTCATACTCAACTGCTCTATTTACATAAAATTCTGGAAAAGGAATATCTATCGGGAAAGAAGACAGATCAGTGATTGCCAGGAGCTAAGGTTGGGAGGAGACAGCAAGAAATAAGTTTTTGAGATGATGGAACTATTCTGTGCCTTTAATGGTGGAAGATGCACAACTCCCATGTAATTGTCAAAACCCATAGAAGTGAATACCACAAATAGTGAATTTTACTATATGTAAGTTAATAAATATAGGACCCCCTTCTAGAATATTTTGATATTTAAAAGAGTGTCCACAATGCAACATAATTACTCCTACAAGAACATGCTTCACATTTCATTTATAAAAATGTGAGATACTGTGTTTCATCCACAGAATATCCATAATTATTTCACTCAAATATATCATTCTGGCACTGGGTCAGGTTTAGATGGAACGACTGCCATGAGTGCTTATATACTCGTAAGATGAAGTTTTTGATTATTCCAACTAACATATGATTCACGTAGGCACTGGTGATGTCACCTTGTGACTCACCCCTGCAGTAAGTAATATCTTTTCAATCCACAACACATAGACTAACTCTGTTCAACTTTCCATCAGCCAACCACTGCTGCATCTGTGTACATTACAGCTGAGAGGGAAGGCAAATTATGTATAACTAACTATCATAACTGGGCAGCATACCCTGGAGGGTTCACGTACATGGAGACTGCTGCCTTAGAGCTATTATTGTCAAAGCATGTATGGTCTTCAAAATGAAAATAAAGTCTAAATTGTCCCTAAGTTCCCTTAAAATTTCACAACAATTATATAATTGAAAAAACAAACAAACACACCATGAGGTAATAAATATATATCAAACTGCTGAATAAATACTTGTTTTATGAATCCATTAAAAAAAGTCACAGTTGTTCTTAACTAGAAGCTTAAAAATTTTAAAGATAAAGTACTTTAAAAAAGAGTATATCTAAATAAGCAAAATACCACTTTCTAAGAAGTTCTGTATTTTGAATCATTAATTTTGTTATTTCCCACATGTTTTGGTAACAAAATTAAGTTTTTATTTACAAAATTTAATAAATTAGCTTTAAGATAAGCCATGATAATATGTTCTTAAATCTGCTCCATTATTTGTTTTAGGCTTCTAGTTTCAAGTTTAGTTAAAATAAATTATAAATTAAAATTAGAAAAAATCACCCTAGCTGGTTTGGCTCAGTGGATAGAGTGTTGGCCTGTAGACTGAAGGGTCCCAGATTCAATTCCGGTCAAGGGCTCATGCCCGGTTTGCAGGCTCAATCAATGATTCTCTCTCATCATTGATGTTTTTATCTCTCTCTCCCCTCTCTCTTCCTCTCTGAAATCAATAAAAATATATTTTTAAAAATTAGAAAAAAGTCATGATTTCTAGCACATAATAAGCAATGGCTTATCATAAAAAATGATTGATAACTCTCATTTTAAATTGTATAGATACATCTTTTAAAATTCTACATAACAATCTCCATCTATAATATAAATGGATTATATTATAGAAATGATAAAAATCTCAGTTACTATCGATTTCCTATATCTTTACCATCTTCACCTTAAATAAAGACAGTAAGGGTGAATCAGGATGCTTCAAGTTCACGTACTATTTCCCAATTCTCACTCTCCGGCTATAAAACTTCACAGCACCAACCGAGGACCTCTTTTGCTAAAGTGTATTATCCTCCTGTTCTCATGAGCTTTCCTTTCACTTTTTTTTTTTTAATATATCCTTAATGATTTCAGAGAAGAAGGAAGAGGGAGAGAGAGATGACACATCAATGATGAGAGAGAATCATTGATCAGCTGCCTCCTGCACACCCCACACTGGCGATTGAGCCTAGGTTGCCGGGAATCAAGCAATGACCTTCTGGTTCCTAGGTTGATGATCAACCACTGAAAAATGCCAGCCGGGCTCCTTTTACTTTTTTTAACCAAGAAATCAATTAACGAGTTCATGATTTTAATATTCAAGTTAGATTTTCATTAAGTTCACTTGTGCAGTGAAAACCTTCACATGCTGAAACTGTCTATTCTGTCTCTATCCAGTTTGCCACACAGTCCTGTATACATGGGTTTGAATAGAGGTACAATTAAGATAATCAATTTTTCATTCAGCAAAAGCAAAGATAATGTTTTATATACACACGAGAAACATATTTTGAGGAGATGAATACCTGGAAATCATAGCTAACTCATTGACTGCATAAATTTACATGAAATTTCTTATCTTATATTACTGTCTCTGTTTGGAAAAAAATAGCTAATCTTGCATATCAATTGCATAAATTTACATGAAATTTATCTTATATTACTTTCTCTGTTTGGAAAAAAATAGCTAATCTTGCATATCAATCTCTTTAATATTCTACTTAGCAACCAATGCTTCCCTGATAAGGGGCTGACAAAAAGCAATTTCTGTATATCATTCAGGTGTTGAGCTAACATTAAATCATCTATTAATAGAGATAAAGAGTTGAGACTACAACCTCTAGTGACCATATATTTGAAAGGCAATTTATTTTGTGCAGTTTTCCAAAAGAAAAAGGTAGGCAGCCCTGGCCGGTGTAGCTCAATTGGTTGAGTATCGTCCCGTGCACAAAATGACTGGCAGTTCGATTCCTGATCAGGCATATACCCAGGTTGCAGGTTTGATCCCTGGTTGGGTGAGTGCAGGAGGCTACCGGTCAATGTTTCTCTCTCTTTCTCTCAAATCAATAAAAATATATTTTTTAAAAGAAAAAGGAAGGCAAATAAGCAGCTAACAGGAAAATAATAAAACAAACATTTTTGTGTATTTTCTAGAGGTATAGACAATACATAGAAAAACCAGCGAAATTATTTAAAGATTAAAATTTAAACATTGAAATATCAATGTCTAGAACATAAATATTTGTTCATACACAAATGTATGAATAGATGAAAATATGTCAGAATTTCATATTTTACGGATAGCAAAATAGGATTAGAGAATTTAGGTATAGTTAGTGGTAGAACTAGAACCCAAATCTTTGGGTTTTAATACAAAATTAATACAAAAGAACCAAATATTGCTCCCCTTCATCCATAATAGAAACTACTACTAAGTCAATGATGTTAATAATGACAATCTTCAAATACCAACATAAGTCCGAAACAATCACTATACCAAGAAGCTACCTTACAAATTTGTGAACTCTCATGAGCACATCTTTTCCTTCCTTCCTTCAGCAAGCATTTGACAACCTAGTATATGCCAGTTTAGTAATAGTTCTATATTGTAAAGCATCTGCTCATACAATTACCTAATTAATGCCAAGACACACACATATATACACAAAAGAAATCCAAGAGGACAGTGAAGACTTCATAGAAGAGATCAAAAATAGTCCTGAGGATGAGTTAGAATGTGGAGGGCAATGGGAAAGGTAGAGGGGAAAAAGGAGTTTTCAGTGCAGTGAAGGACGGGAGAATAGTAGGAGCCCAGGCTAGATGAGTACACAAGGGCTAGCTTGGGGAGGACCTTGAAGGCATGCTAGGGGAATCTGGAATAAATTCTAGAACCCAAGGGTATATAAAAACAAGGACTTCTTTTATCATGAAAAAAAAAATTGTGTAGATTCTTCCATCCTCATCTCCTCTCAAATGATAGTAACTGTACTTTTATCATCTTCAAGATTACACATAATGACAAAAATTACTATAGATTTAAAGACCCTTTTGAAATGTGTATTTTTACTAATTCTAAAGTAACAACATATTTTCAAGTTAGTACAGGCATACCTTGGAGATATTGCTGGTTTGGTTCCAGACCACCCACAATGAAGCTAGTATCTTAATAAAGCAAGTTGCAATATTTTGGCTGGTGGGGGTCTGGCTTTCAATTTGTTAAAAAAAATGTCATGTCTGTGAAGGGCAGTGAAATGAAGCACAATCAAATGAGGTATGCCTGTGGTATGTATATAGGAGGATTATTCAGTTTTGTCCTTTCAGTTGAGGTGTGTTTTTAAAAATGCTGGTTGCACAAGCATTCCTATAGGATGATGATACAAATGAAGGAAAACACAAATATAGAAATGGCAAAACATATCTGTTCTGGTTACTACAGAAAGTACGAGACAGTGTAGCATTTCCCAGATAGAGGGGCAGGCCTCCCAGGTCTGCAGAAGGTCTGTCTGGAGACCTGCAGAACTACTTGAACAGACTGTGGACACAACCGGGTGTGTGACACCCATCTCTGCCAATATTATAGGAGTTTCTGTATCATCCTGGTAGCTCTTCACCTCTTTGCCCCATGCCCTCCCCCCAAAATGTTCTGGAGATTTCTGCTGCTCACCAAATCCAAGTAACTAGTAGCACAATCCTGAGTGTAAATTATTGCAACATTGGGTGAGTGCAAGGTAAATTGTAGAGGCTAAGAATGTTTTAGCGGATGGGTTGGGGCCTATCCAAGGTTCATTCCAGAACCACAGTATGAACATAAGGTCAGGAGTAAAGACATTATGAAGGGGACTGATTCACAATTGTACTTTAAGGCAAAAAAAAAGTGCAGAATTGTAATACCTTTCTATAAAGTCTACTTTTTCTTGGGAGAGTTGTTGAGCTGTATACCTGAAAAGGGCCACAGTGGAGGCTCTAATTATTAAAGTGTTTTGCCATACACTGCACAGGCAGACTTAATTACCTGCCAATCGATCCTGATTTCACTGGCTATGTTAGAACCTCAGCTCTGTGCAGGCTCTGATGAAGGATTCAGGAGAGTGACCACTGTCTCTCGAGGGCCCAGTGACACAGGCACCACTACAGGATGATGATGCGAATGAAGGGAGCCACCAACAGACAAGTTCGGAAATACAAAATCTCTCAGAATACTTAAAATCTATTCTGCTGACCACAAAAGATGGGTCGTGAAAGGCTCACACAGTGAGCATAGCTGCTACAGGAGTCCAAAGAAGGAGTTCCAAGAGGGCTGGGGTGGGTGGAGGGGGCTTCATGGAAGGTAGGAAATGGGTGTGAGCTGAATGCTGAATAATGGACAGTGTGTGGAAAGATGGTAAGTAAACACACAAAAATGCTACTGAACACGGCACAGTGCGGAGAAGTTTATACTAGAGTAGATGTGTGTTGGAGGGGATAGAACAGGTGACAGCTAGCAGCTCAGAGCTAAATCTTAACCTAAGTTACCACAGGTCTGACCTATACATTGGAGTTCTCTTCCCTAGTCTCAATCTGCTTGTTATTTCTTTTCATGGTTCCTCCCTCTTTTCTAAATATATTATTCCATTATTTTATAGTAAGCATTTTCATGGGATCCCTCAATCGTCTGTGGAATGAAACTTGGTATAATCAACAAGTAAATCTGTGGTGGCATCAGGTTATGGAGGACTCAGAGTGCTGAAAAAAGGAGTTTAATGAATGAGGAGGTCTACATAGGTTCTTAGGCAGGGAAGTGGCATAAAAAAAGTGATACTTGAAAACTTCATTGTAGTCATAAGACCCATACTGAAGTGATACATTTTGTTTTATTCTTTTTTAAAAAGCAGAAGTTGGTGAGGGTGCTGGAGCACTACAGGTACCAGGTGACCACCGGAAGACACTGAGAACAAAGCAGCAGCTCTAGACCAGCTGAGGACCATGCAACACAGTATAGATCCCACATAGGTCCCACTTGCTATTCCTGACAAACCCCTAGTCTCTCTCTCAGTAGCAGTTACAGTGGTGTGGATTGATCGTCCCTAAACTGATGGCCTATTTACATGCTATTATTTTCCAGACACAGAATGTGGGTACCATATAGGTCTTATTCTTTCCTCATTCTTACATTTCTATCAAATTATATTTACCTTTGTGTAAGAATTATAAATCTACCAAATACTCAGAATAGTGAAATTCTCAAAGGATATCGTGTAGGCAGCCATGCACCTACATTTTAACAAGTACCTAAAATCTGTCTAGTCTGTAAAATCTAATCCTATGTTAAGGGTCATGTATTCTTATCTTTTTAAGGAGATTCAATACACCTTTTTGGAAAGCTCTGCTACAGAAAAAATAAAATTGCTATTCCTTAATCTATTTAATTATTAAATAGGCTATTTACAAATAATTAAAACTTTTATTTATTAAGGACTTGGTACATAATGCCTTAAATTTTCTTTAATATGCCTCATGGTCAGAACAATCACACAACATTCTTTCTGAGGCTTCTCTTTTTCATTTTGGCTCTGCTGAAATTGTGTGCTGCTTTTAAGTCTTGGTTTACTTGTTTTATAGCAACCATGAAAGTACACAGTAAATTACTATTGCTAGATTTCAAGTTAGGCTAATATCAGCTACAGAATTTAGCATATTTTATATGGTTAACTGTGCTCTGGCTCAAGTTTTATAAGCTGTAAGTACTTTAAGGTCATAAATAAACTAAATCCCCCATTATTCAAACAAAACTGTGATCTTCAATTAAGTAAAAATTGGCGGACAATGAACTTTTAGTAAAAGAAGCACTATGTGGTATGGGTCATACAGATTCGGCTCAACTCCTGTCACTCTAAGGTCTATCAATTATGTAATCATTATAAAAGCTGATGAAGGTAACCCAGAAACACTGTAAGATACTGAATCATTAAGGGAAGATATCTATTAAGAATTCTGGTATTTGTATTATCAATATGTTTGCAAAGCACATTTTTAAAAAATACTTTTTTTTTATTTCAGAGAGAAAAGGAGAGGGAAAGAGAGACAGAAACATCAATGATGAAAGAGAATAATTGATCGGCTGCCTCCTGAACACCCCACACTGGGGACTGAGCCTGCAATCCAGGCACGTGCCCTGACCAGGAATCGAACTGTGACCTCCTGGTTCATAGGTTGACGCTCAATCACTGAGCCACACTGGCCAGGCTCACAGCACATTTTTTATATGTTGACTCTTTTTGTTGTTGTTCATCCTCACCTGAGGATATTTTCCATTGATTTTTTAAAGAGAGAGTGGAAGGGAGGGGAAGAGACAGAGAGAGAAAGACCGATGTGAGAGAGACACATGAATTGATTGCCTCCCAAACATGCCCCGACCGGGGCTGGGGATCGAACCTGCAACCCAGAACACCGATGTGAGAGAGACACATGAATTGACTGCCTCCAAAACATGCCCCGACCGGTGCTGGGGTTCGAACCTGCAACCCAGGTACATGCCCTTGATCAGGAATCAAACCTTGGTGTGTAGGTTGGTGCTCTAACCACTGAGAATACCAGCCAGGGCTACTATGTTGACTCTAATTCTCAAACAAATCTATTTGATGGGCTTTTTTGCTCTTTTATAGACTAAATAAATAAATAAATAAGTAAGTAAGTAAACAAGGCTCAGAGCTCTTAAATATCTTGGCTGAAGGCCACAATGTTGGTAAATGGCAGGGTCTGGACTGGAAGTGGATCTTCTAACTACAAACTCTATGTTCTTATCACTAAATCACCACAGCTTATGTTGCAGAAACCTAGATTTTAACCATAGAGATGAACACCAAGAAAATCGACTGGTTCGGCTTCAAAATAAAAAATGTTACAGGGGGCTGGATTTGATTGATCTTGTCAGATATATCAACATTTACATCTCATTTCTGACATATTACCAGTACAGCATGTCCAATTTCCCTGGTATAATGCTCTGGTTTAAGCAAATTTCACCAGATGTGGTACAGTGAGCAGGGGTTCTGCGGCATAAACCTAGTCAGGGGTAAAGGTACAGCTGTGCAGCCTTTCATGAGTCGTGGGTGCAGACTGCAGTTCCGCGGAGCATATACAGAAACAGTCAAGACGTGGCAATATTAATAACTATACTCGACTACAGAATAAAGGAAGTTCACTGGCCTCTTGGCCCACATAACTACAATGCTAAGGCAGTGGAGGCATATATAGTGAATATGTGTAAGTATTTTAAGATAACTGGAGCCATGCATGGTGTTTGCAGATATCAATAAAATCACATTATCTGATAGTATCGTCACCCTTACTTGAATTTAATTTGACATTTCATACAGACAGATGATTTTTACAGTTCAGGGCCTACAACATAAATGGTTTTGTATCTTTATTTTCATTCTAATCATTATCCCTCTGCTGAGGAGACATGTTTATGAAATGATTGACAGGGCTATTAAAATCCATGACTCATCTCATCTTAAAAATAAGGCTTATAAGCACAAAAAACACTATCTCAAACAAACCAATATGCATTTCCTCTGGTTGAAAAAGTTATAAAAACCAAGACTAATTTAGTAACTATAAAGAATGAAAGAAAACTTTAATATTTCTAGCCAATGTCACTAGCAGACTATAATTTCAGGTTACTTAAAATGTGAGTTCATTCTTTTCATTAAGAGAATTCACTAATTATCTGCTCAGAGCCTAATAAACTTCCTGTACCACAGTTTTTCTTAGGGGAAAATAACCGCCCCCCCGCCCAAAAAACAATAGAACAAAGATAAGAACAACCTTTTTCTAAGCATCTAATTTGCTACACAGAGACAAATATGAGGAAAAAAAATACTTCTAAGATTTTAAGAAATGCTTTGCCATTTTTCTGTTTGGAAATAAGTACTTAATTCTAAAGATCAACTAGTTCTTTTGTGATGAATAGCCTTGACTTTTGTATTGGGTAAAGCAATACAGTACATGATACCTATACCGCCTATGTATTATATAACAGTAAAGTATTCTCACATTCAGAAGCCCCCCCCCCCCGCAAAAAATTAACCTTCCATTTCCCCATGAATATAAAAACTTGCTAATTTGTAGATTTTTCCAAAACTATAACACATTTAAGTAACTAGTTATTCTATTTCTAATGTTTCTAAGCAATATATCATTTCCCAAAAGTTACTCATTCCATGAAGGGAAAAAAGGAAGATGGTGACTAAGGGTAGCCCACAAGACAAAAATGGAAATGTTTCATTAAGCTAAAGCAGTGGTAATAAAAGGGATAGCCTCCAAATGTCCAGGATAACAAGTGTATTTTCATCTGCTGAGATTAGTTTTGTGTGGCTAACGGAATAAGTTTGCTAGTAAAAAAATAACAACAAAATCAAGAACACAGATTCAAAGAAAGATCACCTTAATAACCTGATGGCTAAACAACTAAAAATGTTTGTTTGATTTGTCTTGAATAAAACATATCTCTTAATTGCTATCTTGTGGGTTTTGATTTGTTTCATTCCAAATAAAGAAAAGCTACTTTGTTTTTGGTGTCTGATATCCTGATCAACATCACTGATATTTTTATTAGATGTCAAAGGAGGCAAAGCAATGTTATAAATAGCATTCTAATGAGAATAAATTTTCTTTGGCAAGATTTAGTAGTCACTTCAGAAGATCCTATATTTTAAGGGGATTGATGTAGGCTTTTCACCAAAAACTTGGTAATAAAGAATGAATTTGTTTTCAAAAAATTTTATATAATTTTTCAGAGGATTCATCACTAGAACAGGAAGACAGACAAAGAGAGAGGAAGTTGGGAGGTGAAGGGATGGAAGGGAAGGGAAAAGGGAGAGAGGGGGGAATAGGAAGGGGTGGGGGGGAGAGGAAGAAGGGAAGAAAGGAGGAGGAAGAGTTGGGGGGAAGAGAGAGGAGAAAATATGGGGAGTGAAGGGAGAGAGGGGGAGAGATAGAAAGGAAGAACTATATGTGGATCTGGGGAAGGAGCATTCTCAGAAGAGGGACCATCAAGTGTAAAGCCCAGAGGTAGCAATGAGCTTGGTACTTAAAAGCAACTCCTACGATTTTCACCCAATCAAATGAGTAAGTGATATGCCATACACTATGATGAAGACTTGGAGAGATGCAGATTTAGCAGAAATGGAGACAGGGATTTGTAAAGAACAGTTTGTTTAGCTTGCATTTTCAACTCGAAATGGCTTGCCTTTCCAGTTTCTCATCTAACTGCAATGGGTGGCATTGGTTAAATTATTGCTAGGTACAGTATGTTTCTAAATTGTTAGGAAGGATGGATTCTCTGTCATTGAGTCTGTTTTGAAATGACTCACCAAACACGCAGGAGAGAATACAGAATACCTTAGGAATTGGCCATAAATGAAGATGAATTGACAAGCTACACATTACATAACATCCACTTGTGCTTTCCCAAGAATAGAGATCATTTAAATTCTTATCATTCCCTTTGATTTGTTGACCTTAAAAGCATGCCAATTTCCTTACTCAGCATGGAAAAAAAGTTTGTTTAGCTATGACAAATTTGAAATGCCTAACAGCTGCCCAAATGGAAATATTATGTAGGCAGTTAAATAAATGAAGCAGGAGCTCAGGAGAGAAATGAAGGCTAAAGATATAACTTTAGGATTCATCAACACTGGAATGATATATAAAGTGCTGAGAATGGTTGAGATTACCTAGGGATGAGTGAAGACAGAGAAGTACAAAGGTCCAAGGACTGAGCCCAGAGCATTACAATTAGAAGCCCAGAAGTAGAAGAGAAATTAGTAAAAGAGATGAGAGATTTCCAGAGAGATTTTCAAAACCTGATGTTTTGAAAAGTTTCAAGCAGAAAAGAATGAACAAGTCCAATAAAATGAAGACTGGGAACTGGCCACTTGATTTGATGGAAACTGCTGATGATTGTGTAAAGAAACGTTTCAGAGAAATGGAAGTATAACATCTGAGCACGTAGTCGGAAGAGATGGGGGATGAGAGTGTGGTAACAAAAGCATAGAAAAAATTCTGTGTCAGAATGGCTATCATCAACAAATCAACAAACGAGAAGTGCTGGTGAGGATGCGGAGAAAAAGGAACCCTCATGCACCGCTGGTGGGAATGCAGACTGGTGCAGCCACTGTGGAAAACAGTATGGAGTTTCCTCAAAGAACTAAAAATGGAACTGCCATTTAACCAAGTGATCCCCCTTCTAGGAACATTTCCCAACAAACTAGAAACACTAATCAGAAAGGATATATGCATCCCTATGTTCATAGCCGCACAATTTACCATAGCTAAGATTTGGAAACATCCTAAGTGCCCATCAGCAGATGAGTGGATTAAAAATCTGTGGTGCATCTACACCAGTGGTTCTCAACCTGTGGGTTGCGACCCCTTTGGGGGTCGAACGACCCTTGCACAGGGGTCGCCTAAATACATCCTGCATATCAGATATTTACTTTACAATTCATAACAGTAGCAAAATTACAGTTATGAAGTAGCAACGAAAATAATTTCATGGTTGGGGGTCACCACAACATGAGGAACTGTATTAAGGGTTGCAGCATTAGGAAGGTTGAGAACCACTGATCTACACAATGGAATACTAAGCTGTGGTGAAAAAGAAGGAATTCTTACCATTTGCACCAGCATGGATGGACCTGGACAGCATTATATGCTAAGAGAAATAAGCCAGTCAGAAAGATAAATATCACATGATCTCACTCATTTGTGGAATATAATGAAAAACATAAACTGATGAACAAAAACAAATCCAGAGACAGAGAAGCATTGATCAGACCGTCAAACCTCAGAGGGAAGGCAGGGGAGGGTGGGGGTCAGGAGGAGAGATCAACCAAAGGACTTGTATGTATGCATATAAGCCTAACCAAGGGACACAGACATCAGGGGAGTGAGGGCATGAGTTGGGGGTTGGGGGGGACAATGAGGGATAAGGACACATATGTAATACCTTAATCAATAAAGAAAAAAGTAAAAAATAAAATAAAATAAAAACCAATAAATGTGACAAAACAAGGGAGAATGTAGAAGCTAGGAAGGGATTTTTCCCCCCTTATGATGGGAGATACAACATGTTTGCATGCTAATAAGAATAGTCTGATAAAAAGGAAGAAATCAATGTTACAGAAGAGACACAGGAATATCCAAGAGCAAAGTTTCTGAATAGAAGGGAAGGGGTGGGATCTAGAGCCCAAGTGGAGAGGCTGGCCTTGGATGGAAGCTGAGACAATTTATTCATGGTAACAGATACACAGATGCAAGAAGGAGTGATGATATATATATATTTTTTCAAATCTTTGATAGAAACCATCGAAGGTATAGGGCCTATTGAAAACAGGACCAGCTAGGAAGCGGCTTCCAGGGAGTTCAGTTTACCACCAAAATACCACCAGCCAAATCTTCTTTCTCACCTGTATGATAATACCTCAGTTGCCCAATTTACCTTATAGAGTGTGTGAACGCAAGTACAAACTATTTTAAAGTTATATAGAACAGCAGTGTCACAAATATACATAGTGATATGGTGTGGGCTGTAGAAAATTTACAAAGGAATGCTTAGCAACTTATATGAGCAGTATCTTAAAAAATTGAAATGTGATTTAAGGTAGATACTTCTGAATTAGAAATTCAGAGGATCATGGACTGTTGAAGTAGGAAGGCCGTGTAATTAAAGTGGTCAAATCATGAGCTTTAGAGGTGGTGGGTGAGGATGGTGTTGGTTGAATACCATCCCCAGCACTCACTATAAGGCTAATTATTTAGTCTCTACTAGACCTCAGTTTCTTTACCTTTTAAATGCCTCATCAGGCTGCACATTTGTGCAAGAAACATTAGCAATTGTGATCGCTACCAAAAATAATCTAGTTCAGCCTCCCCCTAGTACAGAATCGACGTGTGGAGATCTGCCATAAAATCAGTCACACAGCCCACCACTACAGAGTTGCAACATTTATTTATTCAGTGCTTGCCTTTGAGACAACACTTGTTTAAATAAAGCAAGCCTCAATATTGAAGGTGTGATCTGCATAGATTACTACAGAAGTGAAAAACTGCAAAATTATTCATAACATGTTATCCTCCAAGTCTATGTATTCCCTGAAAGTAAAAAAGAAAGCAGCATGCATGATATCTGATATTTCATGGTGCAGGCTGGGCTGAAGGCAGAGAACTCTTATTTTTCCCATAAATCTCATAATTACTATTATTACGGAGAAAAACAGAGACTTGAATCTTCAATTTTCTTTGTTATTCCAACCAACCATAATGAGTAACCTGCTAAAATACAATTCAAGTTTTAATGAAACCAGTGCAAGTGTCCTTAAACAGAGAGCATGTAAGGAAAGCACGGACCCACAATATATCTACTCATAATTTTAAAATCAGTGTTTAAGGATTTTATCGATAACCTTTTTCTGTCTTTCCATTGATTAAAAAAAAAATCTTTATTTTCGAAAGTATTACATATGCCCCCTTTCTCCCCATTAACCTCTTCTAACCGATCCCCACCCCCTGCCCCAAGCTTTCACTACCCTATTGTCTGTGTCCAATGATAACCATTTTAAATAGTAGTTGCAACCAAGAGGAATGAACAAATCATACAATTTTAGATGTGAAAGCAACATTTTTAAAATAAATGAGTAAATGTTAAAGACCCAGAGATTTTAAATGATTTGTTAAAGATCATGTCACTGGCCCAGAACAAACAAGAAGTTTGGTGTCCTAACTACAACCTACTGCTCTGAATCCTTTTTTATTAAAATACTAGAGGCCCGGTGCACGAAATTCATGCACTGGGGTGGGGGGGGGGCGGGGTGTCCCTCAGCCCAGCCTGCACCCTCTCCAATCTGGGACCCCTCGGACATCCCTCTCACAATCCGGGACTGCTGGCTCTTAATTGCTTGTCTGCCTGACTGCCCCTAACCACTTCTGCGTACCAGCCTGATCATCCCCTAACCACTCCCCTACCAGCCTGGTTCCCCCTAACTGCCCTCCCCTGCCGGCCAAGTCACCCCCGTCTGCCCTCCCCTGCTGGCCCGGTCACCCCTAACTGCCCTCCCTTGCTGGCCCGGTTGCCCCTAACTGCTGTCCCCTGCCGGCCCGGTCGCCCCCAACTGCCCTCCCCTGCAGGCTCGGTTGCCCCCAACTGCCCTCCCCTGCAGGCCCGGTTGCCCCCAACTGCCCTCCCCTGCTGGCCTGGTCACCCCTAACTGCCTTCCCCTGCAGGCCTGATTGCCCACAACTGCCCATCCCTGCTAGTCATCTTGTGGTGGCCATCTTGTGACCACATGGGGGTGGCCATCTTGTATGAGGGGCATGACGGTCAATTTGCATATTACCTCTTTATTAGATTCTAAGTTTGTACAATATTAACTAAAACACATTTTCTGTAATTTCCTAAAGCACTAAGAGAACTAGAAACCAAAGCTAACAAAAACACAAAAAAACAGAAATCTGGCTCTTATACATCAATGAAAGGCCACAAATTTTACACATTAACTACACAATAGTTTTAAAGAATGTTTCAAATCACCTTGTTACTTAAACAATTGAGGATTCCCCTGGACTAGGGCCTGCTCTTTTCTAACCATTGCCTCCATTTCTGAGTTAGATGAGGAATTAGAACATGAATGGAACACACTGAGATCATAATGGTTGAGAATTATCTTTTTAAGTTAGCACCAAAAAATGAGACTAGTTATGCCTGCCCCCAGATTTTAAAAAACAAGAGGGAACAAATTTTGAGCAAACACTTCTTCTAAGGCACAGTATAGAAAAGCCAGAAAATGACTTCAGAGAATTCTTGAGGAATTTGGACTGTTACATCAAGTTTAGAAAGATCAAGATGCTTTTAGTTTTCTTTCTCCCCACAATTCATAATTACCTCAGGGTTAGACAACCCTCAAGATGCTCAGTTCTTTACCAAGAAGTAAAGTTAATAAAATAAATTGGTTTCAGACCTAACAATTTCGACCACTTGTGATTCTTTTAATGGTTTGTTCTTGAAGGATATTCTATCACAGGATAAAATGATAAATACATAGATTTTATTTATCTAGGATATACTTCTTATTATTACAAAAGGACTACTTTATATTACTGAATTGAAAGGGTTAACACTATTCAAACTATAACCCTATTGTGAGATAGAGACAAAGAGAGAGACAGAAAAGAAATGTTCCCAATAACCTAAACGAGAAAGCAGGAAGCCTTCTGTTTGGGAGTTGCCTTAGATCACATTTTCATATAAAATAAATAAAACTGAAAAATATGTAACCTGGCACACTGCTAAATAAAAACTAATATACTAAGGAGACAGAGAAGTTCTAGAATTAGGCAAACCCAACTTCAAACCCCAACTCTCATGGTTGCATAAGTTCAGTTAAATGACTTAATATCTCTGAAGATATTTCCTCCTCTGTCAAATTGGGATGTCAAACTGGAGTGACTGTAAATGGGAAAGATGACTGAAAAGGAAATGTCCCATATACTTAAGAAAGGAAGCTGGGTGGATTCAATGAATTTCTTGAAAGTAAAACTAATGAAATGTTCTCTACACCTGGAAGTAGCTCATAGAATCTTGTTTCTTTCTGATAGGCGATATGCAAAAAAAAAATTAAAAAAAACTTGTTAGTGATTCTAACGTGTTTGTCATTAATGGTAAGATAAAGACAGTTTTTAAACTATCATCGAAAAATGACCCTGCCTAAAAGCAGAAATAAAAAGTTGCAACAAAGCTAATTATTTATAGTTCTGCTCTCTAACCAGCAAAAACACCCTTTCCTCCTTTCTATCAAGCATGGGTTTTATTCAGAATATAAATTATGATTCTGTAAAACCTACAATATCTTAAAATAGCACATACACATACAATTTAAAGGACTCTTAAAAATACATCTACTCAACTCTTTCCCATAAAAGATGGTGCCTGACCCACCTCCTTCCCTTGAAATTTCCCAACTCCACAGCTCTTGTGGTAAGCCATTTCAAGGTGTCTAACCCAATTCCTTCGACAACAGTTTAGGCCCACATATTTCTATCCTATACTAAAAGAAAATGAAGTTATCATGATCACCTGAAAAATATACTTTTATATATTCCAGATTGTTTTTAAATATTTTCAAGGTCTTTTCTAATCTAGGCTAGACTCTACTAATTTCTTGAACCTTATTTTAAGGTATATTTTCCCAGATTGTTTTACCTCAAATATCAGGTTGCCATTATAATCACACTGTGCTTATCAACTTTAATTCATACCTAAGGTTTCCACATCATCAAACTAATCTATAAAAAAACCTCTGACAAAGCCAATATTTCTAGAGGAAGCAGTAATGACACCTAAGAGCCTCTCTATCTTGTAGGAGAGGGGAAAACTACCATTAAGCTCCCAGTCTGACCATTCACAGAGCTTTCAAAAGGAAACAAATACTGAATCCTTTTTTGGTGCTACACCATATGCACTTGTACTCACAATTCACGTGGTACATCAAGAAAGTGAGAGTTTAAAGAGCACTTCAAAAAGTATTAAGTTTTAAACACTTAATACATATGGCTTAGTTCAGAGAAAGCAAAAAGGTGCACAAGAATCTATAAATACAGTGGTAGTGATAAAAATGAAGGTGTTTTGAATTTTCTTAAGGTCCAAGAAGAAAGCAATGTAAAAATGCTTTAAACTACATAAGGAAAATTCAAGGTTAACATTAGAAGACTTCCAAATTACAAGGTAGAAGAAAGCTCTTCCAAGAAATATAGTGAGAAGTACTACTTAGAAACAGCTTTGATTATGTGCTTTCAAGAATTAGGGAGTTCTACATCTATCTAGAGACTGGGCCAGATGGTCACTGCCATCTTTCTAAAATATAAATCAGATTGTCACTTTCTTGTTTAAAACTCTGCAGCGTTCACTATTAAATACAGTTCAACCCTGGAATGGGATGTTATGCAATTCCTTTCCCCAAAATGCCGATATTTTCTCTGTTCCTAGCAAAGCCTACAATCTTTTCATTATCCAGCTAAAATAATACTGTCTTTTGAATATATCTGCTATCTTATTTACTAGATTATATACAGATAATTTTTATATGTTGAGCTTCCACATTAGAGTGAGCCCTTTAAAGATTATGATGAGATCTAATTCATGTTTTAACATATCCAATGCTTAATGCAATGCTGTTATAAACTAAATATCCCCCCCCTCTCAAATTCATATTGTAAACCCCAGACTGTATTTAGAAACAGGGTCTTTAATGAGGTAATTAAGGTTAAAAGATGTCATAAGGGTGGGACTCTAATCTAACAGGACTGGTGTCCTCCTCACATGAGGAAGACACACCAGAGATCTCTCTCCTGAAATACATTCACACCGAGGATAGCCATGTGAGGACACAACGAGAAAGCAGATTCCAAACCTAAAAGAAAGACCTCATTAGACACCAATCCTGATCTTGGACTTGCAGCCTCCAGAACTGTGAGAAAATACATTTCTGTTGTTTAAGCCTCCCACTCTGTGGTACTCTGTTATGGCAGCTTGCACTGACCACTGTAAATGCCAAAAAAGTATTATGTCAAGTAGAGTGTTTTTCAAAGCTACTCTTAAGAGGTCCACAAATCAGTAAATTTTCTTCAATTATTAGCACATATTTTTGAATGTCTTAAAGTTGGAAAAGTATGCAATTATACCCACAAAAACTTGATCCTGACAAGGATACCTTGAAATAAGGGACATCCTGACAAGACTAATTTGATGAAGTCATGTCAGAGTGACCCCATTAGAAGGCAAAATCAATTTTTTTAAATTAACAAGTATTACGTGCAGACATAGTGATAACTCAATCTATACCTGCCTGTCACCTATCCCGAGATGGCAAGAGTAGTCAGGTTAGGTGCATGGTTACCTATTTTATTGCCATTAACTCAATAACAAAACAGGTGAAAGGAATAGATTTTCATTTGTCTTTTTTTGTACTTCAGCATTTATCTGTATCAAATAGCCATGCCAACTGCAACAAAACCAGGTGTCTCTAACTGCTTCTAAAGCCTATTGTGATTCTTATTTCACACACAATTGGTAGAAGCAATGCAAAAGTTACTATTTCAGGATAATTAAACAGTTGACCCTTGAACAATGAGGGGGTTAGAGCCACTGACTGTCCTGTATAGTCAAAAATCCCTATATAACTTCTGACTCCCCCAAAACTTAACTACTGATAGCCTACTGTTGACCTTACCAATAACATACAGTCGATTAACACATATTTAGTCTGTTATATGTGTTATATACTGTATTCTTACAATAAAGTAAGCTAGAAAAAAGAAAATGTTAAGAAAATTATAAGAAAGAGAAAATGTTTACTGAAAAAAAAATCCACGTTAGTGAACTTGCACAGTTCAAACCTGTGCGGTTCAAGGCTCAACTCTTTTTAACCATAGCAGTTCATGCTGGAATGACCCAAAGCAGTACTCAAGACAGAGAATCCCACTATAGCAATATGTCAAAGAAAAGAGAACAAGTGTGGAGGTCATACATACTTCAGTAAAAATATATCATAGTAGCTACCCAGAAATGAGGGTAAAAAAAGATATAAGCGCTTTCTGGAGCAGTAGTGTGATATACATCTATACCCACAAAAGCATTTTATATAAAGCTTTTGACATGCAATCAAAAGTTCATTGAGACAACTCGTTCTTTATAAAAGGATGTCTCAATGCATCTCAGTTTAGTTGGCTTTTCTTCTAAAAGGAAAGAGAGCAAATAAAAACCAACCAAACCAAACAAAAAAACTCCCAGTAAACGAAAATTTCTGTTCAATCTATCTTGTTTTTTTTGGGGGGGGGGGCTTTAAAATATTTTCATATGTGGAGATGAAAAAATCATTACACTGTCTCTAACAAAAAAAAAGTCCTGTTCTATAAACAAATCCAACATGTCTAACTTTGAATATGGGGAGGTTCAAAGACAGTCAAATCTGGTAATGTGTCTTGAATATTATTTTAAACTAGTGACTCAGTGCATTGATTCATGCACATTGAAAGGAAATTAATTAGAAGGTGGCTGGCGGGGCAGGACTGGGCAAGATGGGCCAGATACGTGCTGGAGCCAACCTCCCATAGTCCCTCCCAGTATCTGCAGCGTGAGCGGGGTCCCTCCAGCAGGTGAGGTCCTTCGGCCTGGCCTATGGGGATCGGGCCGAAACTGGCTCTACAACATCCCCTGAGGGGTCCCGGAGTGCGAGAGGGCACTCTGCAAAGCTGCTGTGGTACAGGGTATGGAAGGCAAAAGCAAGTGTGCAGTAAACCAGATTCGAGGCCGACAGTTGCACCGGCAACAACATAATCCATGGCCGAAGGTGGAATCGCGCGGCCCCGTGAGGAATTGGGCTCCCTCCTCTCTGGTTTCGGGGTGCGTCACCCAAAAACTGCCGCTGCCAAGTCACTGCAGCTCGGCAGCTCCTGCGTTGAGCATCTGCCCCCTAGTGGTCAGTGCATGTCACAGCAACTGGTTGGACGGGCAGAGGGACACTTAACATATTAGCCTTTTTATATATAGATTAGTGGCTCAAAAGGAAATTAATTAAAAGAAATATTTTAATATTGCTATTCGCCCTTTCTCTATAATAGAAGTGTCAACCAAATTCACGATTGACAATGACAGATTGAAACACACACGTGCGACTGGCACCAGCGAGAGCTTTATATGTATCACACATTTGCGAGTCCACTTAGCCTTTTATATATATAGAATAAACTTGCTTAATTAGACCTGCTTTCTCATTTAGCTAAACTTTTTCCAGCCCAGGGAAGC
>NW_005370140.1:639062-640101 GCF_000412655.1 Myotis brandtii
TATATATAAAACTTGCTTAATTGGATCTGCTTTGTGATTTAGCTAAACTTTTTCCAGCCCAGTGAAGCACCCCAACTTCTTTTTCAGGTAATTGTCAGCAACACCACAGTAAACATCAACACAAAGCACATTATTATTGTAGATCACCCAGGGAGAACAAAGGGTAAAATATTTAACAAGTTAAGCACCAAGCCTGTTTTGTCTTCCTGTTTAACCCGCAATATCCAATTTCACCGATATGCTGGCGGCACCAGTGACTGACCGGTCCGGACGGAAAGTATAGTGTCAGTCACCCGTGACTGACATGGCGCTTAACATGTTAACTGTAGCAGTGTTTGACTATATTCTGCGCAATGAGAAAACCTGAAGTCATTTTCAAGATCCACCATTTCTTACTTCTTTTCAGTTGGGTCAAGTTTCTAAGCTTTCTAAATCTCCGTTTTCTGGCTAATGAAAATAAAACAGGATTCCACCGAGTTTCCTATCTACCTACTCCAGGATTTCTGTGAGGATCAAATGAGATGAGGCACGGGAAAACACTTTACAGACATTTGGTTAAAGTGTAAATGTTTCCACTTGGCTATAAAGCAAGTTGTGTTCCTGGGCTGAAGAAACTGCAAGGAGGCTAGTCGCTAGGGAGAGGAAGCTGCGTGTTGCTACATAATGTCATTACCCGGTGCCCACAGCCATTGTTTCTGGGCTGGGCTGGGCTGTGGGCCGCATTTTGTGCCATGGCAGCGTCAGCTGCGATTTGGTGGGGTGTTGCTCTGGGGTGGTGGCAGGGCCTGTGTCCCACTTGGGGGAAGTCAAGTGTTGCTTTGTCAGCGCCAAGTCCGTGCTGCCGTTTCTCTGTAAATGGCCAGTGCATGTCACATTAGCTCCTGCATTGAGCGTCTGCCCCCTGGTGGTCAGTGCGCATCACAGCGACCAGTCAGACGATGGGAGGGACACTTACCATATTATCCTTTTATATATATACTAGAGGCCCGGGGCACAAAAATTTGTGCACTAGGGGGGGGGGGGGGGGGCCCCCCTCAGG
>NW_005370140.1:641314-657643 GCF_000412655.1 Myotis brandtii
TAAAGCCTTCCTTTAAATAGCTTTCCTCCTTCTGAAATAAAGGAGGGAAAGGAAGGAAGAGAAAAAAGGAGGTAAGAAGTGAAAAAAATCACCAAAGTACAAATTGAAGCAAGATAAGGAAAAAGAAACCTTAGCATCATCTGGCTGTGCCTTAATGAACTTTCTGGATGCAAAGTTAATTTTCCTTTCACTAGATTGTCTCACTTCCAATAACCAGATGAATTCTGCCAAATTTGGAAAGCTACAACAAATGGCAAATCAAACGGGAACTGAGTTTTCTACTTTCTAGTTATTAAGACAAACTCTCTGAGCCAGGGAGCTATACAAGTATCTTTCACAGGATTCCCACAGGAATGTTTATGCTTACCCAGGTCCATGAGTTTAGATGATCAAATGTACACCTTTTATATATCAAATGTGGACAATGTAAGTTCCATTCAGAAGGCACCTCCCCCTTCCTCCAAATCAACTATGCATGACCAAGGTGCTTCAGTTGTTAGTAACACAATACATATCTGATATAAGTATGCTTTATACAAATATTTGAGAAACTCAGTAACATTCTTCATTGCAACAATGATATAACAACAGGCTTCAAAATGTGACTGAGATTTGGATACAACATATAACACTTGTAAAATTTCATCAGGTTACTAAAATGAGATTTCACCTGTGGTATCTATACCTAAAAGAGTTACATAAATATAAGAACTATAAATACACATAACTTACTAGACTTTCCCCCCAGAATAACTTCTAGATCATAATGACATTCAAAGAATCATGAAAGTAAAGCAACCAGATAAATTATTTATATTCAAATTTGCACCATGCTTTAACCTGAGAACATTCTTTTGAAAACTTAAATATAGTACATAAAAATAGTCACAAGACCCATGACTTCACCCATTCAGGCTTTCCACAATGGGGGCTAGATATTTTCCAGTTTTATGGGAAAAAGCAATCTTGGACGTGTATCAAAATTTTAAATGTTCCAGAATATTTTGATGGTTTATATGAAGACAACATAACAAATGTTGCCCTCCATGCTGTGATTCTCTCCAAAGACCTGAAACCTAAAAAAATTTTTGGAAATCAATAGACTATTATTGCACCAACAATCCTTTATAACAAAGGAGACTCTTGACTTTTATTTTATAGTGATGGTGGTACCACTGTAATTGAAATCTCTAAAAATTTGCACTGAAATCTGCTACATTTTAATATCCATAAAATGATCTTTAATGTGATTTTCCACAGTAATATTTTTTTTTAAAGGCTGTGTTTCTCTCTTCTGAATGAGAAGTGGTATGAAAGGTTAACTAATTTGTAGGGAAGCCCTTAGTGCCAAGCATTAACAGGCACTTCACAAATGTTATAGCACTTATTTCCCTCAATTATCCTAGCATTTACCTGTCAATAGCTTCACAGAGAGTTTCAGAAACTTTCAAGCATGGCTACCCTAGCTGGTATGGCTCAGTGGATAGAGTGTCCACCTGCAGGCTGAAGGGTCCTGGGTTTGATTTCGGACAAGGGCATATCCCTCAGTTGTAGGCTCAATCCCCAGACTTGGTTGGAGTGCATGTGAGGCAACCAATCAATGTGTCTCTCTCACATCAATGTTTCTCTCTCCCTTCCTTCCACTCTTTAAATATCAATGGAAAACTATCCTCGGATAAGGATTAACACACACACAAAAAAAGATTACATGCTAAGTGTTTTCTCAGACAAGTTAAGTACAAACAGTTCCTCTGTAACAGTTTCTCATATCTCATGGCTCCAGAGTCCCCTCACCATTCTGTCATAAAAGAAAAAAAGTTTGGAGTATGTGGATTTATTTACCAGGCACATAACTGTGTAACTTTAGACAAATCATTTAAACTCTCTGACCCTCAGGTTCTTCATTTAATGAAAGAAAATACTAAATGTCAGGTAAGACATAGTAACGACAGGAAGGTACCCCCAAAGAACCTAAAAACGACAATCTCCTAAGACTCAAATGACAAAAATCAACATAAAATGAATCAGAACAGAGATACACAGACATTATCTAGTTAGCAACATTGAGTAAAGTATTAGGTTGAACCATGTCAAATTGTTCCTGTTCTCAATGAAAGATTATCACTTATCAGTAATTTTTAAAATTCAACCTAATATTTAACCTCTCCAAGGCTTAGTTTTCCTCATGTACAAAACTGGGAGACAAAGATACCTACATCATAGGTTTAAGAACATTTTATAATCTACTGCACATAATGACTTTAGCCACTTGCTCTGAGTTATTTATATAAAAATAAACAGCAAAACTCAGATGCCTCCTGGAAATCAATCATTTGGCGTCTCCAACTGCACACAGTCCCCTTCCAGTTCCTACCGATACAATAGTAATCCCTACATATGTTATTGCAAAGGCCACTAGTGAGAAGCTAACCCACAGGAACATGCCATGAGGCAGACTTCCAGGTCCTGGGAGGCCAGTGCAGACCTTAGCCACTGTTGCTACAGGTAACATCTGGCAGGATGTTGGCTCTGGACTCTCCCTGTGGAAATGAAGACTCTCCCTTCTTCTGTCTAATCTCCTGGCTACCTGGTCATTCATTCTGGGTGAGCATGCAAATGTTACAGGCACTATTCTATCTCTGCCCTTAACACACCAGCAGCTGCAAAAGGCATTCCAATGTGAGCTTAAAAACTGGAACAACCACCCAGCCAGTGTGCCTCAGTGGCTGAGCATCGGCCCATGAACCAAAAGGTCACTGGTTCAATTCCTGGTCAGGGCACATGCCTGGATTTCGAGCTTGATCCCCAGTAGCAGGTGTGCAAGAGGCAGCCAATTGGTGATGTTTCTCTCTCATCGATGTTTCTATCTATCCCTCTCCCTTCCTCTCTCTAAAGTCAATAAAAACACATTTTAAAAAATTGGAGCAATAAATCTCTTGCTGAGAGACCCTTCTGAGTTGACAACCCCTGAGATTGTTATTCTATGATGACCGAAAAAGGGCCACCAGGAATTCTAAAAATGGGATCAGAAGAATCTGCAATTTTTTTTAAAGCTTATGAGACATAAGGTTTCCACCAGGACCTGCACTTTCAAACCATGACTCAGGTTCTATGACACAATAAGTCTAATTTTAAAAATACACATATTAAAAGTTTAGAAAACATTTGTGTGCCAGTAGACAACCAGCATAGACTGACTAATGTTGGCCACTATCTTTTCCTTTAAATCAATTAAAATGTTGTCAATAAGTAATGAAGTCTTCATAAAAAGTTTATATCCTTTCTTGGTTTAAAGTTATTCCTTAAAATAAGCAAAAACTACTGCCCTAAAACCTCTTCCTGGCTCCACAACAACCTTTTGTTGACTGTTTAACTTTAATTGTGGTAACTTTATATGCACTACCTTACTTTATCCCCCAAACTATTATCTTCTGTTAGAAATGGAAAGTGCTCTAAGGATTTCAATAACTTTCCCAAGAATTCAAACCCAGGCATTCTAATTCCAGAGCCAGCCCTCCTTACCATTGCTCTGCTGCCATAGATAAGCTGAGGGGAACTGTAATACTTCATTAATTTAGGCCCCATCTAAAAAGGTACAGCTGAAATTAAACTATCAGTGTTAGGATGTTAGATGGTGTGAGCTAAGATAGGAAAGTATTTTAAAGTACCTCCAAATATCTCAGAGTACCTATTTTTTTTATTAAGTTATTACATATGTGTCCTTACTCATGCCCTCACCCCCTGGTGTCTGTGTCCACTGGTTATGCTTTTACTAGTATGCATGCATACAAGTCCTTTGATTGATCTCTCCCCCTTACCCCCAACCTCTTAAAGCAACTACCACTCTAATCCACAGCTCTCTGCTGGACAATACGTTTGCCTCCTCTAATTATTCTCAAAGTAGAATCAACAGAATTATGAGTTTCTAAGTGTCCTGACAGGCCTTAGAACAGCCGTGGGCAAACTACGGCCCGCGGGCCGGATCCGGAAAAAAAAAAACCAAACCCTTTTTTTTAATGATGTTTACTTTGAATTTATATTAGTTCACACAAACACTCCATCCATGCTTTTGTTCCGGCCCTCCGGTCCAGTTTAAGAACCCATTGTGGCCCTCGAGTCAAAAAGTTTGCCCACCCCTGCCTTAGAAGCTATCTCATTCAAACTCTCACGGAGGGCAGGAGTCCGCTGCTTCAATGAGAAGGGTGTCTGAAAAGTGGAGGGCACAACTTTGTCCCTCATGAGAGAGCTCCTTCCATTTCTCAACAGTTCTAATTGTCCTGAAGTTCTTCCACAAGGCAACTTTTAGTCCTCATCACATACAGTATTTTTTAATTCGTTTCTTTTTCATAAGCCATGTCATCTTGCAGCAATCACCAATTTTGCTGCATTTCCTGTAGCTGTAAAACACTGGAATTTATTCTGCTGCTGTGAAAACACAATACTGTCACCTAAAGCAATATCCCTTCTGCCTCTCAGCAATCTTACAGATTAAACAGAATGCGCTCTCCTTCAGGTCAGGCAGGGCCACCGACTGTGGATAGCTAAACGGCCAAATAGAATAGACCCCTTGCAGTTATTTGAATGAAACAGCTCAGGCACTGTTTGGTCCAATTTAGTTTAATACCAAGAAGGATAAAAGATTAATAAAGTAACTTATTTGAGCTTGGTGCTATATAATCTGTTTGCTAAAACTATAATAACATTGAAACTTTCACACAAGGCAGCTTTGCATCACGGACAATAATTTGCAGGGATGCTGAGGGTCAAATAAAACACATAGGCAGTGCAGATGTCACAGGACATGAAGTCCAAGTTATCCTTCTTATCCAAACAATCACTGGAAAGTGGTTTTATGAAAGGAATTTAAAATTCTTCAAAAGAGAAAAAGAGAAGCAGATCCAAATCCTTAAAGAATTTGTCCCAAAAAGGTGTTCTCAGGTAAATAAAAATTTCTTGGTTGGAACACCCAGGACAATGTTATAAGACAAAAGCAACCATAGACTAAAAGAAAATAGTGATTCACTCCTATATAAAAGGGGTGTTTGGTCAATCTTGAGGATAAAAAAAATATATCTGCCTGAACTATCAGCTATACATGTGGAGATCTGAAGCTGAGAGTGAAAAAGAGGAAGGGAAAGAGATTGTAAATCTTTTTCCATGGGACTGAGCCAACACACTCATTCCTGAAATTATCATGCTATTCAGGGACAGAGTGTCAAAATCTCCTCAAGTTTGACCTTCAGAAAATTAAGACAGCCTTGTATAGCTACTCAGAAGAACAATACACCACGGTTCCATTTTCCAACTGAAAGAAAATACCATAATATGGTATTAAATACCATAATAATTATGCTACCACAAGATGACAATGCTAAATCTCATGGTAACCTTCCACTGATTCATGAGACCCCTATAATGATTAATGTAAATACTCGGGATGAATTAACTATGAATTGCACCCAAACATTTACTCAGAGAATTCACTCCAAGCCTTCTCGTGGGCAGTGGCTCCTGGTTTCAAATCACAGCATATCTTATATTTGCTGAGAGCAATTCCTAGTTTTCAGAAGCCTTTATAATATGGGGGAAATAGGGATGAGAGAATGAAAGATAGAATGGGAAGGAGAATGAGAAAAATAGGACTGAGAAAGAGAAATGGGTGAGTGAGGGAACAGACAGGAGAAATAAACATCCTTATTTTTGAGATAAACAACACACTTATATTTGCACCAGAAAACACTACTGAAGGGCGAGTATTTCCACAAATTCAAACACACACACACCCAACCAGTCACCACTGAGTACCAGACAGTTCTTCTTAAAGAAACAGAATGGTGGTGGCGCCAGAAATAATAGTCAGTTGAGAAGCTAGCACACTGAATCAAAATGGGCTCATATTTTTGCTGTCAAAACAAGTTTCTTTTGTAAATCAAAGCTGTTTAAACCTGGAGAGAATATTATCTCAAACCATCCCTGGTTTTGTGCAACTCACATACTTTTAATAAGCTACATACCGATCCCTCTACCCCCTACACTAACTTATATAAGTGCTAATTTTAAGGAAATGAGGAATGTTTTCTTAAGTATGGTATGCTTATACCAATTTGCTTATCGCTGAAAGACCTGAACATAGTGAAGAAAGTGCATGTTTTACAGACACTAAAATGGAACACAATGATCTTAAAGGATATTTAATGCAATAATCACCTAATAGCAAGTCAATTATGTAAAATTGACTGATTGCAATTAATCATCTCTCTTATATATTTGTGATCTATCTTGTTGATACAGCATTATACCGGTGTTTGGTAGTCACAAGAACATTTGACAAGATGTGTTTTCAAGAACACATTGTACAAAAGTAAGAATCAAGAAAACTGCAAAATTGTTAACTCATAGGACAAATTGAGAATGTTGCAATGGATGTTATTTAACTTTTAAAATTCTTAGCACTAAAAAAAAATTCTTAGTACTTCACTGAAACTCCTTTATACATAAACAAAGGGGGAGACATTCATCTACCAAAAGAGTTCAATCTTTAAAAAAAAATTGGGGGGTGGGGGACTAGTAGAGAAGATGAATGGAGTTTGGATGTGGGCAAGTAGATAGATATAGGGGAAGAAATGCTAAAATTTATTCTAGATTCTAGAACAGCACAGGGAAAAGATTCCCCTCTTCCCCTGACCAGGGCAAGGGTAACAAGTAGAGCATGCTGGGCTGAGAAGGAAAGGGGAAAGATGAAACAAAATGTGGCATTATATTACAACTCATATTTTCTACAAGCAAAGGCCTATTTTCCACAGTCCCAATCCTCCAGGAGCACTTAGGATGGCCTTTCCCGTGGGTTAGGGTAACTGCATGTTTGAGTTACAATAAGGGTGACCATATGACCGAGGGTTTGCCAAGGACAATCTTACGATTGTCCAAGACCCGTGACCAGGTGTAATTATTCATTTCACCTATTTTCACTCTCTAAAGTGTCCTGTTTGTATGGAACTTTATATGGTCACTCTAAGTAACAATGGAAATCAACCTTAGTGTATAACATCTTTCCTATGAAAAAAACATGCTCCAGCTGACAACTGAAAATGGAGACACAAAATGTTCAATTAGAGGTTGCCTACCTATACTGATAATAGGGTAATATGCAAATTGGTCAGGATGCCGTCACAATAACAACCGATCAGCAGGCCGCGTGCACAGCAGGCACAGGTGGGCAGGGACTTGCAGCCTCAGGGACGGGGGTGGGGCTGAGGCAGAGAGGGCTCTCCGCGTGCCTGCGCTGGGGGTCCGCAGGTATGCAGAGAGGCCTCTCTGCTGTGGCCCCAGCCGGGGGTCCACAGGCCTCCCACGGCTCTGGCCTACCTCTTTGGGGTGATGGATCACGGGGCTCCCGCACTGTGACAGGGCACAGGCCAGGCTGGGGGAACCCCCCCCCCCCCCCCCCCCCCACGAATTTTGTGCACCAGGCCACTAGTATCTAATAATACCTATTTGGACCAGCAACACTGCTTTGGAGTCGTCCCACCACTTTGTTTTGCTTTGTTTTATTGTTCTTCCTCTGAAGTCACCATAAAATATCACCAAAGTTATGTCTTCCAATAAATGTCATGCTATAATTTTGCTGTATTATTGTTTTTTAAGTGTCACAGTGAAAATAAGTAACTACATTAAAAAGTTACTACTACCCTGGCCAGTGTGCTCAGTGATTGGAGCATTGTCCCAGGCAGTGAAGGATCCCAGGTTCAATTCCTGGTCAGGGCACATATTCAGTTTTTGGATTTGATCCCAGTTGGGGTGTGTACAGGAGGCAACTGATTGATGTTTCTTTCTCATGTCAATGTTTCTCTCTCCCTCTCCCTTCCTCTCTCTCTAGAATCAATGGGGGGAAAATATCCTTAGGTGAAGATTAAAAAGTAAAGTTACTGCTTCATTCACATTAAGTAGTTGGTGTCTACTATTTGCTGGATACTAGTCTAGATACTACTGGCACACTTGTCATGGAGTTCACATTCTAGCGGGGGTAAGACAAACAACAATAAACTAGCACATATTTATATTCTGTTTGGCAGAGATAAGTACTAAGGAGAAAAATAAATCAGAGTAAGATAGTGCAGGGTGGGAGGAGGAGAAGGGAGTAAGGAAGCAAATCACATAGTTATCTGGAGTTTGAAGGGCAAAGAACAGAATCAGCCTAGTGTATTAATGTTAAGTGAGTTAATGGCAGAATAGTGGCAGATAAGATCAGAGAGGAAGCTGGGAGTTAGATCCTGTATGTAGGACTGACTTTATAGTTTTAATTATAAAACAGAGAAGCCCTTTGAAGGTTGAGTGCTGAGCATAGGAGAGATATAATGCCAATTACTTTTAAAAGATTCATTCTTGGCTACTACATTAAGAATAAACTGGAGGTGGGGGGTGAGAAGGAGGGTAAGAGAAGGTAGACAAGTAGACTAGTCAGAAGGCTATTATAATTAATAATCCATGCCAGAGATAATGGTGACTTGGATCAAAGTGATAGTAATGGGGGTGTTAAAAATGGCTAGATTCTGGATATAATAAGAAAGTTTTTCTTACTAAATAATTTTAGATTTACAGAAAATTTGCCAAGATAGTACAGAGTTCCCATATAACCTTCACCCAGGTTTCCCCAACTGTTAACATCTTATTGCATATTTGTCACAACTAAGAAGCCAAAATTGGCATATTACTATTAACTAAACTCTAGACTTAATTTGGATTTCACCAATTTTTTGGATCATTTTTAAGGCAATGTTAACTGGATGTACTGATGAATGGTGATGGAGTAGAAGAACAATAGGTCGAGGGTATCTCTAAGGTCTTGCCTGAGCAGATGGAAGGATGGAGTTGTTATTTCCTGGATGAGAAAGACCATGTTTGAAGACCAGGTTTGAATTTGGCTATGTTAATAAGACTCCTTTTAAAAATCCAGTTGGATATGTCCCATAGGCAGCTGGTTTTATGAGCATAGGTTTCAAGGAAGAGTATGTACTAGTTTGAGAGAGAGTTTAAAAAACAGAATTGCAAGAACTTGACACTTAATTGCATACGATGAGCATAAAAGAAACTAAAAATGACTCCCAGGTTTCTAGGCAAGAAAAAACAGGTAAATGATTTTAGAGAATTTTTTTAATTTTAGCCCTCTCTTAACTAATATCCACATTTTACCATAATTCTCTAAAATGAAGCTACAAATATCAACTGTCAAAATTTCAGTAATAACCTTTAAAAATTAACACATTTTGCAGAAAGTATTATTTAAAAAAAACAGAACATATATCAAACTTTTCAAAAACAAATTCTTTTGGCAAAATTATAAGAGATCAGAAAAGTACAAAATTGAGATTGTAAAGTTTACTTGTATACAAATATATTCAAGGATTCATTTCTTCATTCTTGTGTTTCAGACTAACACTGATGAACTGCAGTCTGTTCAGAGTGAAATTTGGAGCAAGTCATTCTGTTAATGACTTTCAGAAGGGTAAGAAATAAAAATAAAAAAGATATTAACAAAAGCTTATCAATGAAAATACAGAATAATCTATAACAAAAAGGAAGAACTCAGGCACACCTATAACAATTCACACTTGACAAAAGACCTGCTGACATGTCTTATTCCAAATTATAGGTGTATGAAGTTTAAATATCAGTATTTTCAAATTTGAACGTTAAACAATGAAAAATGCTTTCTCAATTCAGTTCCTTCCAAAGAGAAAATGAGTGATGAAAACTATCATAGGCCATGACAGAACATAATGGCAATTTTATACCCTGGCCTTGCTGGGTAAATGGGCTGGAATTTTACAACATGACCAAAAAAGCTATCTTAAAAAAAAGAAAAAAAAGAAAAGAATCCGAGTTATGCATATATGGTGCATGCATATATGGCTTTCAACAAAGAAGTTACATCAATTTTATACTCTGGCCTTGCTGGGTAAATGGGCTGGAATTTTACAAAATAACCAAAAAAGCTATCTTAAAAAAAAGAAGAAAAAAAAAAGAATCCGAGTTAGGGTGCATGCATATATGGCTTTCAACAAAGAAGTTACATTTTCAAGCAACCATTTGGGTTTCCTTAAATAGGACCTCTCCCTTCCATTTCCATCACTATCATAACCTCTAGCCCAGACTTTTGAAAGGGCCACTTAGCTAAGTTCTTCCTCCTACTCACTGATCTGGCAGTCACAAAAATTGAGCTTAATTCCTAACTGCGGCTTTAAACTTGACACCAGGGCTTTACCTCTTTAAACCTCAGTTTCTTCACCTGTGTGAAGGAAATAAATATATCCTCTTATCTACCTCTCAAGGTTATTATGGGAAACAAGTTAAATGATGCATGTAGAAGTTATTTATAAGGACTTCTGTTTGGGTATATAAAAATACTAGAGGCCCAGTGCACGAAAACCATGCACTGGTAGGGTCCCTAGCTGTGGAGGGAGGCTGCTGGCTGGGCCTCTCTCCCTTCCCCCAGCTGGCCCTGCCCCCTGATCGAACTCCCTGGGGAGGAGACAATCTGCATACTACGCTTTTATTATATAGGAGGATTCCTGGCACAAAGACATAATCATGTTATCGCCAGGACACAAACTCTTCAAGGATTTTTTGTTGCCCATTGGATCAGAACAAGTTCAGTGGCATGGTACCTGAGAACATCTGCAATATAACCTCAATATATCCCACTCCGGCTTTACCTCCTCATAAAATAATCCACTTTTAGTCTCATTAGACTAGTTTTATCAGACTGTACATCTTAACTCATTGGTGAATTAAGAAATCATGGAGTGGGCTGTGATGATCACTTTTTTAAAGGAAATAGAAAATCTCTGAGTATATGAAGCATAGGAAGGGTAGTATTGTTTTGTGAAATTTTTCTTTCAATGTTGAACTTGTTACTAACAAGGAATGTCAAATGTGTTTCTTACTCTAGGGTCCAGGCAAAACAGTGTGGCAAACTGTATGGTGAACTATTCCCTCTTTTACAACCACACCTTCATGATCTTCAATCATCTACCAATCACTATCCTTGCACCCAACTACCCTTCAATCTAAACTTTCTGGGTCTTCTTTCCTTACCTGAAAAATGGTACTAACACAAATAGCCATCTCACAGTGTTGCTATGAAGAGCAGATCAAAGTCCTTCGTTACTAGGTTTTAAAAGAGATGAGCTTTTCTCTGCCCCTTCTTCTTTCCTGACTGCAAACCCATATGACAAGGTAAAAAAGTAATTCTGGTAATCCTGACCACTGGACACGAAAGAAAAATGAACCCAGTGGACACCAAGCTGTAATTATCTATAAAAGTAGGAGTTTCCTATTACCTTGGGTCCTAAGCTACTATTCATATGAAAGAGGCCTTTAAGTTAAACTATGTATGGAGGGATGCCTGAAGACTGAGTATAACAGCATTTCCTTGCTGCCTGAGGACATAAATTAATAACCATCAGTACTGTAACAAAATGGTGCCCCTCGGGTCTACTGAGACTCCTGAGGCCTCTGTGTCCCTATCTTACTGTGATTTTCAATCATGAGGTTTACTTTATTAATAGTTTTTCTATAAATTTTCCTTGCTGTGAGTTAGCTCATTTCATTAATGATTAGGTGACTGGCCTTTAACTATCTGTTCTAATTTGCTATTTATCTTCTGTAACCTCATAACCCACAAAATCAAGTTTGTAGGACTGTGACTGAAATACAAATCAATGTGTGATGGGTGCAGACCTTCGTGGAGGCAGACACATGGCATGCCCAGTGCCCAGGTGTTGCGACTTCTATGTTGACTAGTAAGAGTAACAAAAACCAGTAACAAAAACCAGTTCACTTCCTGGTTCTTGACTATGGTAGTCAATTTTCAAATACATGAAGTATTGTATCAGGGATATTACATTTCAATTTTTAAAATTAATTATTTGCATAAATTTATAGGGAAAACCCCAAGGTGAAGAATCAAGTGAAATTTTGGCTTATTTTTCAAAGTTCCACCTTTCTATTCAGACTACTCAATATATGTATATGCAAAAATACTAAAACATGAGCTGAATACATAAACACACACCCCTGCTCACAGCTCTTCATGGCTCCCTACCACCCACTAATAAAGTGCAATCTACTTATTATAATATGCAAGATCCTCTATTTCCAGCCTCAACTAGTACTGCTCCACTTTGAGAATCTCTAGCCCCCCAGGGGAAAAAAATTGCTGATAGTAACTTGGGACTTCATGCTCCCTTTCTTCTATTTGACGGCAACTTTGTACATTTAACCTCACTTGTCATGAATATAATATTTCTATGGTCCATAACAATTAATATTTTAGAAACACTTATCTTGATTTATGCTATAAGGCCTCACTCAAATGGCCTCCCTTCCTGGAATGCTCTCTTTTTTAATCCTACAAACCAAAAATAACCTCTCCAACTTCTGAATTATTTGTACCTTGCATCATTCATGGGTGGTGCTTCTACTATAATAATGTCCATCATTGTATGTTTTTTACTAGCTCTGCCAAGATTTTGGACTCAGTCACTTATAAAATATCAGTTTTGGGGAAAATTTCTTTAAGTTCCAGGTCCCTCATCTGTCAAATTGAGTTGAGAATATCTAGATGTGAGTACTAATAAAATAGCTTAAATGGCCTTCTGTTATAGAACTCTGTTCTCCATAAGCAGACAGCATATGATAGGCGCCAAGTTTAGGAAACCTCAGGGCAATCTTATACTCTGTCCCCCCATTCCACATTCCCCGCTCAGAGATTCTAATGAGAGGAGGGTGAGGATGGAAAGAGGTAGATATGTGCATTTTAAGACATCTTTCAGTGATTTGGACTCAACATATCCCAATCCTAATTGAACCACTGATTTAGATTTTGTGTAACTGAGAACAAGACTGGCTGAGACGGCAACATACATATATTCATGCTGATAATGGTTAACATTTTGATTCATAAACTCACCAAACCCTTACACATTTATTATCACTAAAAGAGACCTGGAAAGCTGCCAATGCAGGCAACATCACTACCACTGTTCTACAGAAGAGGACACTGAGACTCATGGAAAAGATGACTGCCTAGAATTCCAAAGCTTACTGGCAAGAACTGAACCTCCATCTTCTATTTCCAAGTCTTATGCTCTTTTGGGAGAGTGCTAACAACTTGGAAGTTAATGATAAAAGCTGACCTTAAACTCAAAATCTATGATTTAACATTGCTGAACTTATAATGCTGACCGTGGTATCATTCAATCTTAATTTTCTCTTTTACTTAAGAGATAACTTCCTTTTTCTTCCTTTTTTTCACTTTCTGTCATCCTCAAAGGAACACTACAAAAATGCCATGTACCAGCTGTACTGAGAAGGGCAAAAATCTTAAGATTGGATGAATGCCAGGAGGCAGTGATCAATAGCAGTCGTGTTTAGAATTTAGATGAGACTCATGTAAAGAGCAATTCAATGAGGCTGAAGCCCTATGACAATACACTTTCTAGTTTCCAACGAAAGCTGCACTAATATAAATGTATAAGCTTGAGAACATATATCATTTCTAACTAAAGGAAATGAAATGACTTTATGAAATAAAAATCAAATGTGTCTGTAGTAAGGGAGAAACAATTTACACAGCTGAAAATCAAGATGGGTAAAATACCTAGTTTAAATTCTAACACTAATCATCTTATAGCCCAAAGACAGATAAGCAATATGACTCTTGATAAAGAATCTTTTGGATCATGTACCGTATGTACCATTTCTGTGTATTCCAAGGTTCACATTTGATCTGGAATTGCAAAAGATTTACTCCCCCTAGTAAAGAAAAAATGAGGCTACATTAACAAGAGAGATTACTTCCTCCTTAATGCTGTAAATTCTTACTGCTGGACCAGGTACATGACAATAAGCACTGTCAAATTTATGTTTTTCTATAGATGGGGAAAGCAAGAGATCAAATACTTAATTCTCACAAAATATGCACAGAGCGTATTTGAATAATAAGAGTCTATGGCAAGAACAAGGTAAACCCAATGAAAAAAGTCTACTTGTGGGAAGGAAATCCACTTCTTTATTAAATGATCCTTCAAGCTTTGTATTTTTCCCAATTTCTCCAGTCACTTATTAACTTAGTGAACATATATTTCAATTTATGAAGCTAAAATAGTTACATAAAGAATTATTCATAATAATGTCCATTTCATCATCCTTGTGTTCCTTATTCCTTATACAGTCCAATTTAATAGCTCTCAGGGTTCTCTCAGATGACAGGAACAGTACAAAGCTGCACAACAATCCAAGGTCATCAAACCACCTCAAATTCAGTATAGAAACTTAGAAATTCACTGATGTGGGGAGGTCTCTGACCAGCCCAATAATTACTGTGCCCCCTTTTAGAAAATATACTTTTTCTTTTTAATTTGCATGGGAATCAAAAGAACAATTATCTTCTTATTTGGGAGAAACCATTTTATAAGTTTTAGGAGGTAAAAATATCATACTTCTTGAAGCGAGGGGATTTAGAACAAAATGTGTATTGGAAAAATATACATTTTTCATTTTCTTTCATAGCTTTCATAAGACATGGATGACTCTAGGGACTAAGGCCCTAATACTCCTATAGTTACGAGAGTTATCCATAACGCACTATAGCAGCGGTTCTCAACCTGTGAGTCGCGACCACTTTGGCGGTTGAACGACTCTTTCACAGGGGTCGCCTAAGACCATCCTGCATATCAGATATTTACATTACAATTCATAACAGTAGCAACATTACAGTTATGAAGTAGCAATGAAAATAATTTTATGGTTGGGTCATAACATGAGGAACTGTATTTTAAAGGACCAGAAGGTTGAGAACCACTGCACTATAGATTCCTGAATCCACAGATTAAAACATCTAAGCTGAAAGTACATATGGATAAAATAAGCTTTGTAACTGAAGTATGACATTCAGAAAATGCACATGTAATAATCATACAGCTTGATGAATTTTCACAGACTGCATTCCTGTAGTAAAACTTTTTCAACTGTCAGATGACTATAATGTTTCCACTTATTACATAAAGTCATTCATCAAATAGGATAATCTTAATGAAAATGATCTGAAAAGGATAAAACACTATGTGATGTTACAGAAAAAATACATCAACATAGTTCATAAACAACAAATTCTGGAGTTCTCATCAAGTAAAGAGATCTTTGAATCCCATGACATATATAAAAAATAAAGACTTAATAGGCAAAGGAAAACTATTTCCACATAAAACATTGCAGACACCTGCCTACATCTTTACCCAAAACAAGAAAATATAGCAAACAGGAATCATTTAATGTTGCTGATAACAATAACTGCGGTAATAAACAACAATTAGCTAAATAGAGCTTTATCGTTACAAACATTTCATGTAATTCTTTAGAGGATAAAAAACAAGATGTAAGTGAGAAAAACAAGTTCTTCTCAATGATATTTCCAATACTATTGATTACCTCCAGTAACAAATTCTTGTAGCCACCACTAACTTTTCATTTTAGAACACTGGTTACGGTGCTCTCCAAGAGAAGTCTTCATGGCTTAAGAAGGGGCAATACAGCTTGGTCACTCAGTAGCCCACACAGCCCTGCAGTCAGTAAAAGTTCATCTTCCAACAGGGCATACCTTATTCACAAAAAGTTATTTTACAGGAGTGGATACCATTAATACTTGAAAATTAAGAATCGGTTCTTAATCAGATAATCCAAACATAATTAATTCAAACTTTATTTTTATGGATATTATCTTTAATATTAATGAGGTTTGTCCATGTCTGAATTAGTCATGATTTCTGAGACTTCTTCTTCTGTCCTCTACTTTACAAGGAAAGATTAATAAATGAAGACTAGCTAAAAAAGAAAAAAGAATCAGCTTTATTCTATCACTCAGCTCCAAAATCAGGAATGGCCTTTAGAAATTGGTACAAAACTTGTATTTCCATTCTCCTTTTTCTATGTTCCATTTCTTTTTCCCATGAACTTCGTTGGTGGACATAGCCTTCTCTTTCTCCCTATCCTCCCTGGTACCTATTGTCTTAGATATTTGACTGTTTACACATATGGCTGGTCCTATTTATACACCATATGACAGTGATTTCCACATCTTCTGGTAAAAGAAGTTTAACACAAAACTACTTACAAGATAACAATAACATTTGGTAAATGTCATTTAAGAAAAGTCCATGCTCAATGCAGGAGCTGCCCCCAGCCCACAGGCCCCAAGCTAGCCAAGGCAGGTGCCAGTGGGGGTCCCCCGATCGCCCTGCCAGTTGCTCCTCAGAGGGAGGTGACTGGCGA
>NW_005370140.1:657879-672835 GCF_000412655.1 Myotis brandtii
TTTTTTTTTTTTTTAGTTTTATTCATTTCAAATGGGCCGGATCCGGCCCGCGGGCCGTAGTTTGCCCACGGCTGCGTATATATATGTGTATATTTGATATAATTTATTCCTGTTACAGCCAATGTTGTATGCTTATGACAACTTGAAAAAATCTCTAGTATATCATGTGAGACCGATACAGATTCTTGTACCACAATTTGAGAATCATTAAAATCAAGTTTTATGGTGATTTTCTACACATGTCTCTATATCTAAGTATAAATGAAAGGATTCTGAGCTGTAAAGCAAAATCTCAGGACAGGAAAAAAAATGCACTCCCTACCCCACCAACCCCAGTGTATTTGAGATTTTTATATACTGTGTCAGAAATCATGATGGTATAATCTTCCAAAAGCCAACAACAGCTTTAACAACCAAACAAAGTTATCTTGCTGTGCAGACAATTAGTGAAGAGCAATACATATAAAAATATGGGTCAGTGATTTTAAGATCAGTCTCCTCAATCATGATGGTCATACACACACACAGATGCTCATGTAGTTTCTATAAAGTAGAGTATTAGCCAATAAAATACACACACTCAACCACATAATTATCAACTGACCCCAATGGTTCAAATAAAGTTCATTTGATCTGTCTATAAACCACCAACTGAAGCATATAAATGTCCAATTACCTCTAATTTGAGGTAAGCAGAATAAACCACAATTGACTATAAAGGGCATTACAGGAATTGATTTATTCTGTTTTGGTCCAATCTGAACTCAGAGTATTAATGTATTGGAATAGACGTGAGTGACCATTCAACTGAACAGAGTCCATGGCAATATTTAATAATATAAAAATTACTGTCTATAACATACACAAAGCGATTTATGTGTGTGTGTATACATACATATATACATACATGTATATGTACATATACACACATAGAGAGAACATGAGCACATGAACACTTCTTTTTGACATCTTATTCAAATGTGTTTTGAGTCTATTTTTCCCTAATTTTATATGGATAGAACATTTTACTTTGCAAGTTTTATAAAAGAAACATCATTTTTTACAAAGTATTAGAAGAAACATCCCCTGAAATAGTCATTAAAATTCTGTCTCTAATTAATCTGTATTGCACTGCCAGTTTAAAAGCAACAAGTCTGACTTGTTTTCTGAAAAATTTCTTCTTGTTCTGGGTGAATGGCTTGCACAGGACAAGTTTAAGATCACTCTTAACCTTAACACCCACTGCAGCCTTCTGTGGTCATGAGTCAGAAGGTAGAGACAGATCTGCATCCCAGTTTTCTCATGGTCTAACCACATCTGAAAAGGTTGCAATTATTCAGGCAACATACGTTTAATGCTATTAAATTCAATATTCAGCATGATACTGCCAACATATAAGTTTTCAATATCCCCTGTTTTGGTCAGTCAACAAATATTTATGAGCAAGGTCCTGGATGACAAAGTGAAGTCCCCACTTCTATGGGGGTTAAATTCCAAAGCCAGGAAGCAAGGTAAAACTCAATGTGATAAAACTACTAGATTTTCCTTTCTATCACCCATAAAGTACGATCCACATAGTTTTGTATAATCACCTACAGTAAAGTCTGAGGACCACTAAGTTAGATAAAAAGAGGGAAGAAAAGGAAAACCATTATGTACATATTAGGACATTTCAACCTTTAAGATTAATTTGTTAACTCCTTAGCAAATAGGATATGGGTCAAGTATTCTAAAAGCATCCCGATTACCTACAGCGGGGGTTCTCAACCTGTGGGTCGCGACCCCTTTGGCAGTCAAACGACCCTTTCACAGGGGTCGCCTAACACCATCCTGCATATCAAATATTTACATTACGATTCATAACAGTAGCAACATTACAGTTACGAAGTAGCAACGAAAATCATTTTATGGTTGGGTCACAACATGAGGTACTGTATTTTAAAGGGCCAGAAGGTTGAGAACCACTGACCTACAGAGTTTAATACATTCTATTTTAATATCAGGGATATATAAGCTTAATATAAGTTAATGGATCTGTCTGAAATTGTGATGAACAAATAAGATGGGGTTGGAGAGGAGCAACAGCTTTTGAGAGCACTGGGTGTGTTGGGTACACCCAGTTTAGCAGAAATTTAAATGCACATGATACAACTCCCATTGTATTCTAAGGACGCTGTAATTAACATAGCATTGACATGTAAATGTTTATTTTAAGAATAAATATAACTGTATTTCATTGATTCTTTCAATAAACATTTATGAGCATTTACTATGTACCAGCTATGAAAAAACTCCATTGCTGCTCTCAAGGAGTTTAGCAATGAGAGAGAGAATCACTAAGTACTATAGGAAAATAATGTACAAAAAATATAGTGGAATAGAAAGAAAAAAATGTCTACGTCTGCCTGAAGGCTGTAGGAAAGGCTTAAAAAAGCAACAGTGCTAGCCCTAGCTGGTTTGGCTCAGTGGATAGAGTGTCAGCCTGCAGACTGAGGGGTCATGGGTTTGATTCTGGTCCAGGGCATATGCCTGGGTTGTGGGCTCCATCCCCAGTGGGGTGTGTGCAGGAGGCAGCCAATCAATGATTCTCTCTCATCATTGATGTTTCTATCTTAATCTCTCCTTCCTCTCTGAAATCAATAAAAATATATTAAAATAAAGAGAAACAGTGCTAGGAGAAAGAAGCAGTGGAGAAGAATCTTAGGCAGAGGAACACTCCTGCAAAAGTAAAGAAGTAAAGGAGAATACGGTATGTGGTATGTTTAACGAGTCTCCGTGGACTGGAAATGGTACATTGTTTCATAATATTTCACTCATAAGAAAAAATTGATTCCTGGGATTCTGGTGAGGAAATTAACAATACTCTGTATCTACCAATGGTTATGCAACTAAATGTTCTGTTTCTTAAAGTATCTACTACAAAATGGAAGTAATTGTAGATGAGGAGAACAATTTCATGAGAAAAGTGTTTACCTGCAATTTCTGCTTTAACTTTTAAGATTCACAAATGGGCATAGTCTTGACTGCCTCGGAAATGAGGGGACAGTATGGTCTGATGTTTAAGTGTCAAGGCTTTAGAGTGCTGTAAAGTAGATTCAAGTCTGGGCTCTGCCATAAATTAGCTAGGTGATCTGGGAAAGTTGCATAAGCTTCCTAAGCCTCAATTTCCTTATCTAAAAAAATGAAAATAATACACGTTACCTCTCAGTGCTGTTTATGAGTATTAAAGCAATGATACAGGCAAAGCCTAAATTTAATCACAGTATTTGCAACACAGTAAGCAGTCGATGAATGAAATTACTACTATGATTTACATTAGCTGTGGAAATCATACCCCAAACTAATGTTGCTATTACAATTTCTATTCTAGACACACACAAAAAGATATTCTTCACAAAATCTTTCGCTAATTTAACCTTGATGCTATTGAAACTTTCAATATTACTTGGGTTACAGTTTTCAGTATGTGTTGAGGACTGACTGGGAACAGTATTAATAATTTTTTTGTTATTTTTATATGTGACACCTTAAATAAAATAAATCTAATAAAACTAAGCCACATTGAGTGCTCTTTGGCATTTTCTATATTGGTATATGGGGGTTAAAGTAGAAAGAAAAATCACCCACAGACCTGGGGTCTAGCCCAGTTTTGCTGTTATTGAACTTAAGACCTTGGAAGAATCATCTATTCATCAAAGAGTCTTCATTTCCTCGCATACTGAAACATTATTTGGAATGTAAGAGTGTTCTCTTGAAAAGTTTGTACTCCAGAGTCACAGTTTAATGAGCACAGAGTTTCAGTCCAGGATAATGAGAAGGTTCTGGAAATGGGTGGTAGTTGTTGTGCAACAATGTGACTATAATTAATGCCAATTAAATATACTTAAAGATGGTTAAAATAGTAAATTTTATTCTATGTATTTTTTACCCAATAAAATATTTAAAAAATGCAAGTCTGTGTTCTGTATCTCTCCCTTTCTTTCCTTTTTTCTTTCTTTCTTCCTCTTACATCATTTTAGAAAAATCTTTATTAGAGCCAGGGAACAAATATAAATTCAGAATTTATTTTTTTAGAATCTAATTTTTGTAGTAAACTCTGTATTGTGGGACATTACACCTAGGAATATTACTTCCTTGGTTCAAAATTTCCAACCAGAGCTAGCTATTCAAAACCTCTCAAATATAGCAGGCTAACATCCAACTGCTTTACATTTACATATCCAACAATGGGAGGATAATTTCTGTAAAGAAAGTTGGACAACTGAAATGATTTATGCTCTTATTTCCATCAGGTTCTGTATCTCTTTAAGCAATTCATTCACCCACTCATTCATTCATTCATTCATTCAAATATTTATTTATTAAGTGCTTACTATGAAGCAAGCATTGGGACAAGGACACAAAGGAGAACACGACATAGAGCTGAGAGGGAAAGACAGATACTATTCAAATAAGTGCTGTAAACTATCAGAAGCTTTAACAGGAGACTGGAATAGCAGTTATAAAAGCAAGAGTCCACTGTGTCTGAGAGGGTCAGAAAAACAAAGGGAGAACTCAATAAGCTGAGTCTTAAAGGCACAGCATGTATGCACATGAAGATGATATCATGAGCAGCGTTATCCCTTTAAATCTTCATGACTAGAGAAGGCCAATTCTCTGAAAAGGCAACACTGAAAGTACCTCTTAAATAATCCAAGATGGTTAAAAATTCAAATTTCATAATCCCCTTCTTCATTATAAAGGGGGGGAGGGAGGAGGAGAGAAAGAAAGAAACCACTACAATAATCTTCAAGCAAAACAAACAAACATAGAATCACCAAAAAATAAAGTACTGTTGATTTAAAAAAAAAAAGAATCTAAAGGAATTCTGGTGCGTGCATAAAAATATTCTTTTCAATTGATTCTGATATTGTCACCTACCTCCGCCCTCATCCTGAGAATCCCTAGGCAGAAAAGAAAAGGCACTGCCATGAAGAAGTAGGAATGCTAGTTCTCAATGTACTGTGACCGCAAAAGAGGTGGGAACTGTGGCAATGTCACTGCTGAGGGATCCCAATGCCTGGAGCATGTTGTGACATAAGGTTCCATTGGCAGAAGAAACTCCCAGGCCCTAGAACTTCTACAGCTTCCAGAGACCCCAGCCCCTTGGACTAGAAGGAGAGATGGGCACTCCTCCCTTTCATGAGATGACTTCTCACACTGACGGTGGTTACTTTACCTGAGAGCAATTTGCCAAAACAAAAGTAGGAGCAGGTGTGGAGCTAATTGGACACCCTGACTTTGAAAGAGGCTAGATGAAGACACAGCGACACAGAGACACACAGGGAGAAGAAGGCCATGTGAAGCTAGAGGCAGAGATTTGAGGGCTGCATTTACAGGCCAAGGAACACCAAGGATGACCGCAGTCACCAAAAGCCAGGAAAGCCAGGAAGGATTCCTCCCTGGAGCCTTCAGGGGCAGCATGGCGTCGGCGATGACCCCTGGATTGTGGACTTCTAGCCACCACAACTGTGAGAGAATACATTTTTGTTACTGTTTTTAAAAACAATAACAACAACAACAACAACACTAAACCTACTTGTGTTTTCATTGCTAAAAAGCACATCATCTAAAAGGAAAGGAAGGAGAGCATAATGGGTCTTATTTTAGTACTAAAACTAAGTATTTGAGCAGTTTGCTTAGAGAAACCAAATGGCTCATTTAGAGCACCATTAAATATATCAGAGTCACTAAAATAAAAATCCAATAAAAATCAGACAGGAAGAAATCAAGTTAAAATGTACAACTATAAAACTTCAACATTTTAACCCTTTTTGGTCCAACATGGAGGCTGACCCGACAGACCAGGCGCTAGGAGCAGGTCCAACGTCGAGGCTGAGGTCGACACCGCAAACCGGTTCAACATTCAATCCCATCAATTAATTTGGACCAGACTGTTTGAATTCCAAAAATAAAATTGGACCGCAAAGGGTTAATGTATGCCATAATCTTAGTTATCTTAATATCATTTTCCCACACCTAAAAAATAAGAATCATAAGCATCATCTGGAATATATTAAAAGTAATGATTAATTTTCTAGTGTTAAAGTGCCTCTAAGCTGTTTTCCTACTCTGCTCCTTTATACTTAACGTTCAGTTTTATCAACCTTATATTCTACTTTCTTTTCAAAAACAGCATAGCACTAAGATATTTCTCGGATGTATTTCCTCAAGTTTCAGCACTGTTGCTCCTTTCTTTACATTTCTGCAAAGTCCTTCCAGGAACCAGAGGCTGGTATAGGCCTTTGTGAGCATCAAAGTAACATGAGGAAATCTGGCTGAATAATGAAGTGAAGCTCTAAGTCCAGGATTATGTAACATCCCGAAATCCAAAAAGCAATGTGGTCCATTGATCTCTGCTAAAACTACTTTTTTCAGATTTCACTTTAAAATGTCTAAGTTACAAGAACACACAACATCCTGTCAGTTAAGTAAAAGTCCATTGAGCAGTTCAAATATTTCTCTGGTTGTTTTGATACCCAAAAGACCTCTATCTCCCAAATCACTACATGTTGGGTATTCAGAAAACCTTAAGATTTTTCAACTTCATGTTTCTCTCCTATTCCTAACAATGCATACAACATATTCTAGGCCAGCCATGGGCAAACTACGGCCCGCGGGCCGGATCCAGCCCGTTTGAAATGAATAAAACTAAAAACAAAAAAGACCGTACCCTTTTATGTAATGATGTTTACTTTGAATTTATATTAGTTCACACAAACACTCCATCCATGCTTTTGTTCCGGCCCTCCGGTCCAGTTTAAGAACCCATTGTGGCCCTCGAGTCAAAAAGTTTGCCCACCCCTGTTCTAGGCAGATCTTAGATCTGTCTTTTAACAAAAAGTTGCATATGATTCCTGTGAGGTGTGTTCCAACTTTATTTTAGTGTACTCAGACTTTAAAGCAATTTTCTTAGGAATATTTTCTATGTAAGGAAAGAGATAACTACCAACCATCATTTATAAAATTTCTTGGAAATATAGATAATTACATTAACTTTTATTCAAACACTTTTTCCAATTAAAAAAATATTCTGTATCATATGTTCTTCTTAATAAACACACTTGCTGACAGAAGCACAAAACAGGCAGAAAGAAAGCTATGTGCGTCCCTTTCTCACACTTTCAGTTTCTATATACTAATTTCTTAAAATATCACTTCTTCTTAGAGATGACAGAACTGTGGGCCATCACCGCTTTACAGAGTCCCTCCAAATAACATCTTCTGGGTCTGTTTCCAAAGGGGCACCTGAAAAGCTATGAAGGCCTTCATCCCCTGTCACTTTCATTTGCAAAGAAGCTCAGTGTAAAAAGGCTAATTCTGGGATCCGTCAGTAGGCCTGAATCTGTCAGTAGGCTGCAGTCCTTAGTGTCTCAGGGAACACCTGAGTCTTGGCTACTAGCCAGGCACTCATCCCTTTGTTAACATCCCTCTTTCTGAGGGCTGCCATCCCTGAGCACTCAGACAAGGCTGTGAACTGGAGGCAGCTCGACCATTGAGAGTGATGCTAAAACACAGCCTTGGTCACTGAAAGCTCCCGACGGAGCAGCAAAGCCACGTCAGCTACAGAGCCTCTTATTGTTCCCAGTATGGTCCTTGGTGGTTATACAGAAGGAAATGAGTTGTCCTTTTGACAATCAGTTCCTCCTCCTTTCTTAAACTTCAGAAAACAAACAAACATGACAAATATGGGAGGGGGTGAAGTGTAAAGGGATGGCCTTGGCTGGGGGAGTTCATGTTAGGTATCTGCCGCAAAGGAAAAAGCAAACTCTGCTGGCCTTTTCACTTTCTGTCTGTATATTTCCCAGCTGGCACAGTATCAAAACCAAATACATTCGAATTTATGAGGAAACAAACGAAGAAGCAGAAGAGGCCAGCTCAAGGGAAAGAGCAATTTCTTACAGCTTAAACACTATGAGAAATCAAGTATACAGTATCAACAATTATAACAAAGCATATTTAGTAACATACACAAATATGCATGAATTCACACAAAGGAAATAGAGTAACAGGGCTTTCTTCTGGTCTAGAGTTTAACTTTCATTTTACAATTTTATATGCAGAAATGAGAGCTTCTTAGTGAAATGAATAGGTATGTTCTTATGTGAACATGCAATATTCATAAATATCAAATGCTTTCATTAGATTTAAGATTTTCTTCTTAAATTTAAATTTTCCCACTATAGCCCTAAGATCTAATTTCCATGCCATGACAGTTCATGTCTGCATTTTAAGCTTGTGCAGAATCCACCACCTGATTTAGCAGTCAGGCTGCACACGCTGTAGCTTCGTTCTCGGGCACCTTTGAAGACAGAGTGATATTTAACACGGAATATAAGCGGGCTTTTCATCTCCCACTGTGCAGTAATTGTTTCCCACTTCAGAACTATAACATGAGCCATCATCTCTGACTTGCTCTCTAAATGCTATGGCCAGCATGAAAAAAAATGACAAAGGACATTATGGTCTTACTCAAGGGAGTCAGATCTTTGCTGACTGCCAAGGAGAAATCATGGCCAGTCAGGCACAGCACAAAGGGAGCATGAGAAATGACATACGTTACTGGGCCTGCTGCTAGGAAATCATTTCTCCTAAATGTCCTTGGAATGCAGAAGCTGAGCCTTTCTCGGTGTCTAACACACCAGATAAAAATTACTGCTGCACATGACTGGCGTTTACTATTGTACATATATACTTGCTGGAAATTGTTTACAGAATATACAGTGAAGGTGGGAGATACAGAGAGAGCTTTCCCCTAGATTCTAGGAGTTGAATTGAAGTAACCAATGCTTTCAGTTATTATCATATTGGGTTCATGTAAGCTGTCTAGCAAGTCTAAAGATGATATAGTTTAAAATCCTATCAGGCCTGGCCCACAGAGTCAACCATCTGCTATATTAAACAGGCGCAATATATAATGAAAAAAAAAATGCTGTGAAGTAGCAGGGCAAAGGCCAATCAACAAATTATCTTGGGCATTTTCGTCCCACATCAGAGGAAACAAATTAATATGAGAAAGTGAGCCCTAGCCAGTTTGGCTCAGTGGATAGAGCATCGGCCTGCGAACTGAAAGGTCCCAGGTTCGATTCTGGTCAAGGGCATATGCCCGGGTTGTGGGCTCGATCCCCAGAAGGGGGCGTGCAGGAGGCTGCCGACCCATGATTCTCTCTCAACATGGATGTTTCTATCTCTCTCTCCTGTGAAGTAGCAGGGCAAAGGCCAATCAACAAATTATCTTGGGCATTTTCGTCCCACATCAGAGGAAACAAATTAATATGAGAAAGTGACACAGGCTACACAGACTTCAATCCAATTTGACTGTCATGATGTATAAATAAACATAAAAGGCAGATGGAAAAGAAGAGTATTTAAATTCCATTCAGTGTTACAAACACTTTCTCATTAAAATATAAACCCTTACCTTTGCTTGCCTCTTATTGGCCTCTCTTCTGGCTTCCCTTTCTTTCAATCTTTTCTCCTACAAGAAGAGGGGGAAAATGAGTGATATACTTCCAACTATTAGGTGTAAATCAGACTGCACATTCATAACAGTTTTTATTAAATCAAATGATTACTGAATAAATATTTATGAGATTGGCATACATATTCATAATCATTAAGTATGTGTCCAACAGAACTAGAATCAAATCCCATTTCTACCACTTACTATGCAATTTTGAGCATCTTATTTATATTCTCTAACTCTCATTCTCTCATCTAAACATGGAAACAGAAGCACATATTTCATAAAACTGGTATAAGAATTATATAAAATAACATACATAAGTATTTAGCACAATTAGGGATATATGACTGGTACACAATCAATGTTAGCTATTAGAATAAAAAGAAGGAAAAATGCAATATTGACTATTTCGCTTTTCCTTTATCTAAACAGAATTTATAAGGATATGAATCCTCATCTCTGGAGTTCTTAGAAAAGTGGTAATATTTCCCCAAACAAAAAACAATAAAAGATTGTTCTCATAAAGCATGTTATTTCATTGAATTGCACTGTAATTTCCTCATTAGTTTTTCAATGATCATAAACTTGTCAGAAAATGCAACACTAACTTTTTTTAAATAAGAAAAAATAAATATGCACAATATTAAAATCCATAGCAACAAACTGACCCATCTAAAGTTGAAAAGAATTTTGTTTTAAATAAAAACCTCTTTTCCTCTTCAAGAATAAAGTGTTAACATAATAAAGACTATTTTCAATCCGAAGTGCATAGCTAACAATTTATATATTTTTTAAAATTTTCTTTTCATGAAGTAATATGAAACTGCAAGCATGATTCACTATTATATTAAACAGCTGTTAACATGAGAATTAACAAGTTTTCCTAATCTGAATACACCATCATATCTGCTTTACTATTCATGGCTTTCTCCAGATTCAAAAGCCAATTCTAACACACATTCTGAACAGACTTGAGGTTGCTCTGCTGCTTACAGCATTGATAAGGACAGACAATTGCTACTAACCACCTTATCTAGGTTTATAGACTCCTTTACGACAAAGTGAGAACATAAATGTTGAAAGTCTCAAAGAAGAGGGGATAAAGTGAGAACATAAATGTTGAAAGTCTCAAAGAAGAGGGGAGTTCACAGAGCATAGAGATTAACTTTCTATAGTTTCAGACTGCACAGCAGAAAATCTAAATTCTAAGCGAAACTAACAAGAATTCAAATTCAAACGGCAACAGTGAATGTGTCACACCCCAAATGCATAATGTTAAATTATGACTTTCTGTGATTATTATTCTTTCTCTACCCCAGTTTTGGAGAAAATGGGTGTTACTTTGACTTCCAAATAAAACATACAACTAAAAGGGTAGGTAAAACTTAAAACAATGTGCAATTATTTATACAGAGGAACATTCTAAAGATTACTTGAAAGTTCCAGGACCAAGGTCAGAGGAAAAGGAAAGATGAAGAAACAAAAACCCAGATTCTGACTTTTTCAAAGAGCTTACTTAGAAAGTGACAGACTGATCTCAAATCTGGATCTTTGTATGCCAAGTCTAGTGTTTTTTTCTAGAAATTCTAGTAAATATTAAAAAGTTGGGGCTTAAAAACTTTAACAGATGTGACTTTAATAATAAAAGAAAATAAGATCTAGAATTATTTGAAGAAACAGCCAATTAGTGCAATCCTATATAATAAAGAGGTGATATGCAAATTAACCCTCATGCCCTCACAAGATGGCTGCCTATGACCAGGCTGGCAGAAGAGTTAGTAAAGGATGACCAAACAACTGAACAAGCAGGCTGCATGGGGCGACCAGGCCGGCAGGGGGGTTAGTGAGGGACAAACAAATGACTGAATAAGCAGGCTGCATGGGACAACCAGGCCAGCTGGGGGGGGGGGGGGGGGGGGGGGGGCCCAAAACTAGTCTATACTAATGAAAGGGTAATATGCTAATTAGATCAGACATCCTTCCAGACAAAGCCATGGTGGCGGGGCCAAGGCAGAGGCAGTTAGGGGTGATCAGGCCAACAGGGGAGAGCAGTTAGGGCATTCAGACCGGCAGAGGAGAGCAGTTAGGGGGATCAGGCTGGCAGGCAGGCGAGCAGTTACAAGCCAGCGGTCCTGGATTTCAAAAGGGGTCCCGGATTAGAGAGGGTGCAGGCTGGGTTGAGGGGACTCCCCCCCCCCCATGCACGAATTTTGTGCACCAGGCCTCTAGTAGTTATTATAATACTCTATCCCTGAACTGGTTCTTTAAAGAGCTTATGAGCATTGTTCTGCCACTAAAGTAAAACCGTCTCAATCTTTCCTCAATTTATAGAAGAAAAAAAGGTAATGGATGGCAGTTTCTAAACATTTGCACCCAAATTTTCCATTAAAATTGGTATCAATTACTGATTTTCTATAAACATTAACAGACAAAAAAAAGGAAGTAGCAAAATACTAAAAAGAATTAAAAATAATTGATCATAATTATGCTTAGTTTGAGAGATGGCTTTAGTTTGTGGATGCATGTATTTGTAATTTTATCTCTTCTCTTTCACATACACACAATTTTATTCTATCTTCTACCAAAAAAATAATAATAATTCTTATGTCTTAGGAGATAAAATTAAGCAGAGCAGTGTTCTATGTTCTTCTACAAAGACCACAATGACTTTCAAGTGTTGCGCTGCTTAAACTAATTTTAAAACTATAGCAATAAAAAAACATCAAATAACTGGAAATAATAAGTTGTACTTTTAGAATACTAGGGGCCCAGTGCACGAATTTGTGCACCTTGAAAGGAACTATGGGCTGCGAGGCTGTGGTAGGCACAGGGGTAGGTCTCGGCCCATCCTCCATGCCCTCGCCTGGCCCCTCCTGCTGTGGCCTCTGGTCCCCTGTCTGCTGGCAGCCCCACTCCCACTGCTGCCACTCCCACATGCTAACGGCGCTGGCCCTGGCTCGCACCTGCTGACAGCACGGAGCGATTGGGGCTGGCATCAGCAGTGGGTGTGAGCGGGGTCAGCACTGGTAGTGGGTGCAAGCAGCAGCTCCGGTGCTGGCAGCGGGTGCAAGCGGGGCCAGCACTGGCAGCAGGTGTGAATGCCGGGTGGGACTGCGGTGCGGGGAAGCAAAGAATTTTCAGTAACCACCAGAGGCTCGCCACAATGACAGTGACTGGCGCCTCGCCTTGGTCTGGCGTCCCTGCTCACCTGCTCAACCATCCTGCCATGGCCAACACCTGCCATGTTCTGCACATGCCCCCTGGTGGTCAGCACATGTCACAGCAACTGGTTGTTTGGTTGCTCCAGTTGTTATGCTGTTCATTCTGTTTGCATATTGGCCTTTTATTATATAGGATATCTGCCCATTAGCACATTATTACTACTGTTATTTTCTTACTAACAGTAATAGCCCTGAATTATTAAGTATCACCAGTGTGCTAGGCCTTTTACATATATTTTTAAATCTGTCAACAAAACTTTGAGCATTGGTCGGTGTGTTCAATGGTTAGAGCATTGGCCCTGGCAGCAAAGGGTCTCGGGTTCAATTTCTGGTCAAGAGCACATACCTGGGTTACAGATTCAATCTCCAGCCCTAGTCAGGGTGCATGTGGGAGGCAACCAATCAATCTGTATCTCTTACATTGATGTGTCTCTCTAACACATATTCTTTCTTTCCTTCTTTCTCTCTTTGTTTCTGCCTGTCTCTCTCTCTCCACCACCCCTCCCTTCCACTCGCTCTAAAAACAAATCAATGGAGCCTGGTCAATGTGGCTCAGTGATTGAGCATCAACCTATGAACCAGTAGGTCACAGTTCCATTCCTGGTCAGCACATGTTAGGGTTGCAGAGAGCCACATGTGGCTCACGAGCCGCAGTTTACCGACCACTGATCTAGCCAATTTAATCACAGCACACAAAAATTATATTGACAATTTTTCACTACTACTAAACTCCATTGTTAATTATTATACTCAGTGAAGGATATTTCAAATTTCAGATTTCAATTGGCTATCAGAATTCAGATATGCATGCCAATGGGACAATTCTTTTTTTTTTTTTTTGAGATTTCTGCCACAAGCCTTAGACAGATCAGAGATATCCATGAAAGTCAAGAGCAAGAAAAAAAATAAACTTAATACTGGGTGAAACAAAATTAGAAAAATGTACATTATCTTTAAAAGCCATGTTAACACTCTGAAAAAAGGCAAGAGTAAAAAGTAGTCTTTAAACAGATAACAGAAAAGTAGAATTATGATAATCCAAAATTTGCGAAATGAATATTGGGAAGAAAGTATGATTTTTTTCCTATATTATGGCAGGAAAATTTATTTTTAAAAAGTATGCATATGAATGATAGCTGCTATACTGATAAAAGGTTGGAGTACAATTACTTGAGATGAAAATATAGTTGAACTTTTTTAGATTCAATAACTGAGGTTTCCTCCTACCCACCTTAATTTTATGTAGTTCAAATACTTGAAATCCTTCAGTTTTCTATTTCATTCTTGAGGATAGATTAGTACCAAAAGCTATTTTATGCCACACAAAAAGGAGGCAACATTTTATCTTTAGTTCTGCCATGCTTCAAGTGATTAAGTATAAGAAGAGCATGAAATTCAATAATAAAATCAAAATTACACAGGATAGGAGAACAGAAAAATCACATTTCAAGGTACAAAATACTCCCTTTATAGATGTTATTGTACTTCTTTTGGCGTCTCAAATACTATAGTCCTTACCTTCAAGAAAAGAAAGCGCCATGAAATATGACTTTCATCAGCAGTCAGGACTATCTTATCTAATAAAAGAGTAATATGCAAATTGGCTATCACTCCAACACACAAGATGGCCAACCCCATGCGGTCAAAGATGGCCAGCAGGGGAGGACAGTTGTGGGGGACCCAGGCCTGCAGGGGAGGGCAGTTGAGGAAAACCAGGCCTGCTGGGGAGGGCAGATGGGGGGGACCAGGCCTGCAGGGGAAGGCAGTTAGGGGCGACCGGGCTGGCAGGGGAGGGCAGTTAGGGGCAACCAGGCTTGTGGAGAGGGCAGTTAGGGACAATCGGGTCGGAAGGGGAGGGCAGTTAGGGGCAACAGACTGGCAAGGGAGGGCAGTTAGGGGTGATCAGGCCTGCAGGTGAGGGGCTGGTGGGGAGGGCAGTTAGGGACAATCGGGTCAGAAGGGGAGGGCAGTTAGGGGCAACAGACTGGCAAAGGAGGGCAGTTAGGGGTGATCAGGCCTGCAGGTGAGGGCACTTAGGGGTAATCGAGCCAGCAGGAGAGCAGTTAGGCATCAATCAGGCTGGCAGGGGAGTGGTTAGAGGGTGATCAGGCTGGCAGGCAGAAGCGATTAGGGGCAATCAGGCAGGCAGGCAGGTGAGCGGTTGGGAGCCAGCAGTCCTGGATTGTGAGAAGGATGTCCCAGATTGGAGAGGGTGCAGGCTGGGCTGAGG
>NW_005370140.1:674300-685872 GCF_000412655.1 Myotis brandtii
GTGCAGGAGGCAGCTGACTGATGTTTCTCTGTCATCTATGTTTCTAACTCTTTCTCCCTCTCCCTTCCTCTCTGTAAAACATCAATAAAATACATTTTTAAAAAATCCTCATAAATCTAAAACCCTCCCAGGAATTTGGAACACAACAAGGTTCTTTGATTTGTTACCTATTCATTTAAACATCAAAAAAAAATTGGTCTTCCGTATACAAATCTGTTAACAACTATAATATGGATACAAAGACAAGTAGAAAAATTTACATGGAAACACTGATTCACTAATCAATTCTTTCAAATATTTGCTGAGCAACTATGCACCAGGCTCCATCCCATGGCAGGCTCTGAGAATATAGAAATGGGCAAAACAAACTCAGTCTTTGTAGTCTATGACCACATCTTGTCAGACCCCTTAATTCCATTAGTACCAAACTCTACTCCTGCTCATTAACCCCAGTCTCAGTTATCAACCATCAATTTAACAACCACTGCCACCTCTCAAACACCATGTGCTGTTAAAAAAAAAATAAAATAAAATAAAAGGTCTGTAGCCCTGGCTGGTACTTGTCAGTGGTTGCAGCGGTTCTCAACCTGTGGGTCACGACCCCTTTGGCGGTCGAACGACCCTTTCACAGGGGTCGCCTAAGACCACACACACACACACACACACACACACACACACAGCATTTAGTGCAGGGCCCAAGTAACTAACTGCTACCTCTTGTTATTGTTAATGTTCTTTTTTTTAAAATATATTTTATTGATTTTTTACAGAGAGGAAAGGAGAGGGAGAGAGAGTTAGAAACATAGACGACAGAGAAATATCGATCAGCTGCCTCCTGCACACCCCCAACTGGGGATGTGCCCGCAACCAAGGTACATGCCCTTGACCAGAATCGAACGTGGGACCCTTCAGTCGGCAGGCCGACGCTCTATCCACTGAGCCAAACCAGCTACGGCTGTTAATGTTCTTGTTATTACTATTCCTAAGATGCCTGATTACTGCTCGCCTCCTTCTTGACTACCATATAGATTATGTTTAAGATACCTAGATTACATGCCAACTAAATTCTGTGTCAACAATATAGATTTTTTAAAAAGTCCCTTTACGTCTTTGCTAACGTTCTAGTATTCGTGCTACTGATAAATGGAATCCAAAGCAATGCTATGCCCTCTCTGGGAACAGTCCAGTCACATCTTGAGGCATGGCTGTGTTACCAAAATACACAATCCAAAGTGGATTGAGTACTCAAAGTAAATTTCAAGGAAATTAAAGAAAACTTCGTAATGAATTGCTTCTCTCTACTCTCAGCTAGTATAGCAGATATTATCATCCTAAACACAAGTAATCTTTCATAACTAAGAATGATGACATACACCACAGAGCAGACTTTCACTCCATTAAATTAAAATCCTATCAGTAATGTGATCCATGACCCATCTTTCACAGTTCTAATTACCAAAAACACAATGTTTTCACGCAAAAGCAGTGTGTTTTTGCCTTTATAATTTACTAATGACTTTATATGCAAAATTGTGCTATAATTTTACTTCTGATGAACAGTTTCAAGAAGTTCAACAGGGAAAATACTAATAGGCCTAGTGGAGTACAGTTACTTCTGAATTGCCAGGGGAAGCTAAAAACCAAATGGTCTCAGAAGAAAACAATGCTTAATGGCTATAATGAAATAAAACTGCTAACTAACACAAAGCAGTTGCAAAAGGGCACCCTGAAGTCCACCAGGTGTATAGCTGTGTGTTTCAACAAACAGGCAGATAAGCTTCTACTCCCAGTGATGCTGTAATTTTTGTGTTGTTGTTTTGGGTTTTTGTTTTTGTTTGCTATAAACTAGTTAAAAATTCGTACTGCTCACTTTCTAAATCTTTAGGAGAAAGATATTTACTGGAGTCACAATACAAATTACAGGGCTTTCAGAATTTGGTAGATGAAAATATGAGTCAAGAACAGACGTAATAGCATGGAGGAAAAGAGGTAGGAAAAAAAAGGGTAGCTGAATCCTACATTAGAAAGACCAAGTACTCATTCAAAACTATGGTGAGAGGCTAATTTTGAACAGCAGGAGCAAACAACTACTTTCAAACAGAATTACTAACACTAAATTCACTTACATATTAAATATCTTATCCTTTTAAACCAAAAAAGATAATCATGAAATATTTTGAACATCTAGTCAAAATACTGAAGGAATACTTCTAAGTTTATGAAAACTTCTAAAATTGGCACAATAAATAGGAAAATAAATAAAAATAAAATTGACACATTTTTAAAAATGTAGTATGTTTCAAATATAGAATTATATTATAGATTTTCACACAGCTTTCTTTTCACATGTACAATTAGTTCAGGCACATTCCTTATTCACAATTTTGTGTCAAAAGTTTCTTTACCTTTTCTGTCATCATGAAGTAAAGCTTATTCCTAGGCTCTAAAGTTAGTATTTCAAGTATTCTTTAGGGACATACAATTCTTCTCCATATTCGTTCAAAAAAATAAATTAGAAGTGATAGCTTTAAGGGAAATATAATTACATTTGCCCAAGGTAAAATTTTATCCTAGAAGAACTAAGAATTGTCATTTTAGTAATATACTTAATTAGGAAAAAATTACAAATTCAAAACCAATATCGTGTTCAGTTAGAGAAATTAAGATAATAATTAAAAATTAATCTGTGTGGTATTATTAATATATTTAGTTTTTGAAGTAAAAGTTAGTAACCAATATGCAAATACTTACATATGGGTAAATAACTTTACTGATTAAATAATACCAAGAAATTAATCATATTTGTGTCAAGAAGCATTTACATTAAAATTGAATATAGAGGCCCTGGCCAGGTAGCTCCATTGGTTAGAGCGTCATCCTGATACTCCAAGGTTGTGGGTTTAATCTCTGATCAAGACACACAGAAGAATCAACCAATGAATGCATAAACAACAAATTGAGGTTAGACACACACTCTCTCTATCTCTCTCTTCACCCCTCCCTCCCTCTCATCCACTCTCCCTTTCTCTCTCTAAAATCAATAAAAAATAAAAATTTGAAAAAATTTAAAAATTGAATATAGAGAAGACTACTTTATAGTTATTCCCTTGTACTTTTTTCAGGCGACATATTTTCAACCTCCAATATGGAAGGCATGCCATAATCACTTTGTGTAAAATATACATATTTTATATAAAATAACCTTTGATTTGTTTTTTAAAAAAAGGGGCCTTCATATTTCTTTTACTGCTAGCTACAATTTAAAAATAAAGTATAAAATGTTCTTATGCCCAATCTTCCCCTAGACAAATGCTCAAAGTAGACCATGAGATGAAACATAACATACTGACACTCTCAGTAATATTAAAAATTTTAGTAACAAATATTAATGCCAAATTTCCATGTAAAGTACTATCCTATAAGCAGCAATGCAGGAAATGTTTAGTTCTCTCAGTAACATAAATATCCAGCAACGGCAACCAGTACATTTCAGGTTCATTAGTGTTATTTCTGAAATGTTTTTCTCACAGTTCATTTCTATCCCTGAAGCTAACTCCAATATCTACTTTTTCCTATTCATCAAATGCTACTGTGAAGCTGCATCAAACATGAAGGAAATGAGAACTGCTGCTCTTTTTTAAAACAAATTTCTCCGGGGCAATTAAATGGTTACAAGGTCAAATAGGAGTCAAAAAGTATAAGAACCCCGCTCAAGATACAGTTAATAAAGGCCTCATCAAAAGGCTTGACTGTTCTTTAATACAAAACTTAATATTATAGCAGTGGTTCTTGGTTATGATGTTGTATTCCCCTGACATGATGCACTATCTCAGGAGTATGCTGCAAAAACTTCTTTAAAAATGTAAATTTCTATTTATTTCATTAATTGACTCATTTGTGTAGCAAAATGGAAATTAAGTGGTGTGAAAGGACAGCAACATCATGAGTAATCAGAATGGAATAACCCATTTCAAAGATAAGAAAAAACTGCCAAGTTTAAAGTCAACGAGGCATGTGCTTATATAGAAGCACTCCCTCTTACAAGGTTTCCTTTTTTTAAATATAATAAGTGTAATTTTATATGCATTATCAAGTCATTGCAATGGGGGGGAAAATGTAACCATTAAGTTGAAGCTTAACACAACACTAATTAATTTTATATGCATTACCAAGTCATTGCAATGGGGGGCGGGGAAATGTAACCATTAAGTTGAAGCTTAACACAACACTAATGTTGCTCAAGTGGGTGACTGGTGAAACACACTGTGGTACATCCATAACATGGAACTCTACTCAGTAATAGAAAGAATGAAGTACTAATTTCCACAGTGACTTGGATGAATTGACAGAGAATTACCTGAGTGAAAAAAGCCAATCCCAAAAGGGTGCATACTACCTAGTTTCACTTATGCAACATTCCTGAAGTGACAAACTATAGCAATGGAGCCCATGGGATCTCTCTGCAGTACTTCTAGTGACTACATATGCAACTGCAATTATCCCAAAATTAAAACTTTAATTTTAAAAAAAGCATATCTGGTGACACTTCCAGAAACCAGTCAGTATACAGAGCCTCTACCAATCGAAAGAAGAAATAGATAAAAGGACAAAATAGCCACCAAAAAAGAAGTTAGAGAAAACAATACAGTGATATGATTATTAATGAATATGTAATGAATATTTAGATATGTATAGGGACATATTAAATTTCTCTCAGTGTTAATTCATGATGAAAAAAGCTTACCCGATGCTTTGCCTTAATTTTCTTTCTATATTCTTCTTTGTCAAATTTGTCCTCTTCTTGAAGCCTTTCCTTTGCTTTATCCAAATTGATACCACCAGTGTCGTCCTCTTCCTCAGTATCCTTCGAGACAGACTTCTGCACTTGTGGCCACTGCTGAACCAACTGCAGACAGGAAAAGGTTCAGTAGGGGTCAGGGGACAGGGCGCGTCAGCAAAAAACCATTTCCCTTTTATAAGGATTTTGAACCAGTGCATATGCACACTCTCTGCCTTACTACCTATATGTTTTAAACTTTCTAACAAACTTCATCATTAAAGTGAGCAAGCCACAGAAGACTGTCCCAATTGGGAGAAAACAATGCCACCATAACCCAATGAGGGCAAGACTGAAGGAAAATTTCATAAATTAATGAAGAGGAGTAGTAGTCACCTCAAGCCATTTCAAGCAGTGTCCTCAGTATGCTCTAGTCCAGCGGTCGCCAACCTTTCGGACCTCGCGGACCAACGGTTGGCAACTGCTGCATTAGTCCACTGACTTGGCTCTGAATGTGCATGGGCCACAGCCAGGCTGCCTGAGAGCCCCCTCCCACCAGCACCAGGGCCCCTCCAACACCTCTCTCACTGTACTGGGTTGCTTTATTTTCCTGGTTTTCTCACTAGAATTTATCTCCTTGAGGACAGTTATATGTCTTGTTCATGTATTCTCAGAGCCCAACACAGTATCTGGCACACTTTAGTTGCTCAAAATTGATCAATGGATCACATATCAGCTGGTACCACACATAGAGACTGAAATAACTAAGTGAAAAGGAGAAAATTAGTCTGGTTTCACAGGCTGCTCAGATCTGCATGACTTTACACATACAGTGTATGGCTAGGAACAAGGTGACATAAAAGTCAGAGCACTGATCTGGGAGTTGGGAGGCCTGGCTTAATATCCTGCCTTTCTCACTTAACCCACTGTACAATCCTGAATAAATCACTTAATCTCTGGGCATCTGTGTCCTTGTCTGAAAAATAAGGTTTGACTCAACAATATTCCAGGCCTAACACTGTAAAATTCTAGACAATTTAGACAAAGAATGATTCTTTTATTTTACCTACTACATTGTTACCGGAGGATTTAAATAGCTGCCATTGTTTTTTAAAGACTGCTAATTAACTGGCAGGCAAGTGGAAGTTGTAGGCACACAGGTCACAGGTATTAACGTCTCCTCTCCCTCTTATCGCCACCAGTCATTCTTCAAGATGAGATTCCTACAGTCTCAGTCTTTGGCAACAAATGAGGTCACAAATGCACTGCATGAGCAGCCGTGCTAGCAGTTACTAACACTGAATGAAGAAGCAGTGAAGAGAAATCAGCTATGGCAGTAAGAATGCCATCCACGGCTCTTCCCCTTTTTTTTGTCAGAGTGAAAAAAGTCCATCCCTCTGTGGTTTGCACCAATAGCAGCATTTCTTTCAGTTTTAGATCAGAATTTTCAATGTGGTTCACAGCTACACAGAGCTCCTATCAATGTTTACAATGAAATTTTATAGTTAAAGATTTACATCCACCTTAGAGCCAATTGGTATAATCTGTGCAGTTACTTATTAACACAGTAAGGAACCTCTTTATGCTAGCAGCACTAATCCTGTTTACCCTAAGCATCTGATGTCATACAACTACAGTATGGCTTGGCCTGCTTCTCGGGTGTTGACCTCTTTTTAGTAATTTCATAATGATAAGATTTCATTACTTATCAATTATTCAGGCTTCCTCTGCAACTACCAACAACTTTGAACTGCACTTCATTTTGTTAGTTTTCATATGATTCATACACCATTTCACTCCATATTATTAGTGCAAACCCAGGCTTCTGAAATAAAATTTCCTCCCCCCACCCCAAACACCCAAATCTTTCTTAACTTCAAAATTAAAAGAAAATATATGTTACTCGACATAGACTGCTTAGGCATCACTTATATTAATAATGATGAAATAGCTGATGTGATATATTACAGTTGGTATAAAAAACTGTTATTTTATTGGGGTATCAAACAATGGTTCATTCATCCAACAAACTTTTTTGAGGGCTTACTATATGTTAAACACTGTTCTAAGTGCTGAGGACAGAGTAGTGAGAAAAGTCAACAAATACCTTCCACAGTGGAAGAAACGAACAACCACCAAATAAATACAGAATGAATTACACAGTAAGTGCTATGGGAAAAAGAACAAAAAGACAAGACAAGAAAAATGAGATTATGTAAGTGTGGAGTGCTGTGTGCTGTGTTAGGATGAACAAGGAAACCTGTAGGCTGGTGAGTGAAACCAAGAAATAATATTCAGAAGAGCCTGCAATCACTACGAACTTCTAGCCATTACTCCTTAGGTAGTCACTCGACTTTCCAGATACCCTTCTTCTTTAGCAACAAAGATAGTATTCATTTGTAATAGAGTGACCCTTCATGAGCAATCTGTGAGTGATAACCCTTCCCTAAGCTATGGGTATATATTACACTCAGACCAAGGTAATGATGAGAGGAAAGCCAGGCACCCATGTGTCTGAGATTATTTTAAAGCAGAGAAATCCTTCCCATTAGCAGGCCAGCAAGTAAGAAACATGCCAACACAACATCTAAAACTGAGGAACTGCACAGCAGAGTTTCTTTTAGAGTCCAGCAAACAAAGTTGTGGCAAGTAGCTGTGTTACTACTTGTGCTTGTCCCCACAGAACATGTTGATGGACACCATGACAAGAAAATCTAATCTATACAAGCAGAATTTAGGAAGCTCAAAACTAACTCTGTTGTTATCACCAAGAAGTATCTCAGTCTATTGTCAATAAACTGCTTCCAGGTGTATAGTTGATGTTCTTGCTTCCAGGTGTATAGTTGATGGAATTCCTTTGGTAACAGTGAAGGAACTGCCTATCCTATTTTAGAGAAACCCTTTTTTCTCATTAGTGAGTGGTAGTTAGCAGGGCAGTTATGTTCTTGCTTCCAGGTGTAGAGTTGATGGAATTCCTTTGGTAACAGTGAAGGGAACTACCTATCCTATTTTAGAGAAACCTTTTTTTCTCATTAGTGAGTGGTAGTTAGCAGGGCAGTTACTCTTTTTAACAGTTGGAACATACAGTCCTCATTTAACATCCTCACTAGTTTCTGGGATGTCAAGTAAATGGACCGATAATGAAACCAATTGGCTTATGAACAAGAGTTAAGCTGCTACATCATCTCATCAACATTATAATAAAAGGACACATTTGAGGACCTGCTGTACCTCAGAAATGGAGCATTTAAGAATCTTACCTCCCCTTCATCAGTAAACGTTATTTTCTTATTCACTTTAAAATTTCTCTTCATTACTTTTTTCGCTTCTGCGACTTTGGTCACTTTTTTCTTGACACTGGATTTAGAAGATTCTTTCTTCTGTGTGAGAATATAAAAAAACAACAACAGATGATTAAGTAAATGCTGCTTTATATTAACAATTTAACTCTGTCTGGCAATAAATACACTTTCCAAAACTGAGTGCATTTACTGCTCAATGGCTAATGAGAGGCACCAAAAACAATGTCCAGAAATAAAGTCATTAGACTTATTAACTAACGACACCCGCCCCCCTCCAATGCTAAAGGGGATTAAGTGTAAATAAGATGGAAGTTAGACATAACTTCTAAAATTTATTCTATTACTAAAACTATGTTACCCTGGTAATGGAACTACATAATAATGTGATAAATGGGCATGTAAGATAAATAAAGCTATCTTCCAGCTAAAAAAATAAAGCACATTTTAAAAATACATCTAATTTCCAAGTGCAAACTTAAACTTTTAGGCTAGAGAAATGTTTAGCTGGGAAGCAAGATGGCTGCAATACATGGCCACTCAACATTCTTCCTGCCATTACAGTACTTTCCTAGATGAACATGGGAAAACACCCTATGAAAACTAAGCTGGCACCAAAGGTGAGAAGGAATAAGAGGACTTTAACAGAGATACACTGATCAGCACCTAGCTAATGTCCTACAGCGGTTCTCAACCTGTGGGTCGCAAACAATGAAAATATATCCTGCATATCAGATATTTACATTACGATTCATAACAGTAGCAAAATTACAGTTATGAAGTAGCAACGAAAATAATTTTATGGTTGGGGGTCACCACAACATGAGGAACTGTATTAAAGGGTCTCGGCATTAGGAAGGTTGAGAAAACTGTGACCTAAAACCACTAGAGCAAGATATTAAAAGTACAAAGCCACAGCTTACCTACGCAAGCGAATGCTGAGTGAACTGAGATAGGAAGTTACAGATCATACCATAGCCTACTTCAATGAGTGACAAAAATAACTCCTTTGAGAAGAATTTGGATTATTTTCCTTAAATTAAAGCCAGTAATACCAGTGGTGATACTTAATAAACTAATCTAAGGAAGCCTCCATTAGACAAGTAGTCAGAATGGTAGAAGTTAGGAAAATGGTGTCGTTTAGAAAATAGATTTGAATTCAAGCTTTACCATTTAGGAGCAAGTTACTTAACCTCTTGGCTTGAGGATAATAATAGTACCTATCACATAGGGTGCTGGGAGAGTTTAATAATAAATGTAAACATATAAAATATGTGTTACATAAACCTCAAATACCACTATTATATATTGATTCCATGCCACCTAAAGAAATTGTACCAACTGCATAGACACTTAATTTGCAAAATCCCAGACTTTGAGCTTCCTAGTCGATTGTGGGGTTTTTTTTAATTTTGTACCACAGGACTAGTTAGAACAGGACTGATTGATCTAGGACACAAGAATTATCAGAAGCTTCAAGATGTACATCAATTACAACTGTTACTTTATGGTAATAAATATACACACAAAAAACCATTCAACAAAAATATTATTGCTGATGAATACAAAAATGCTTAAAAACATAACACCATAAAATAAAAAGCAACAAATTTACTAAAATAGGCTTCTGACAAGTTGTTAGTAAATTATATTTCTAGATAATGATAATAGCTATTATGAAAATCAGCTAGAACATCTGCAATAACATTATGACTTAAGTACAGGAAAATTTTGGCACTGATGGTTCTATTATGTAGGTATTACTAACACTACTTTTATATTTCTTGTTCTTAGTACATGCAAACTATAGTATCAGAGCACTTAAGAATCTGCTAGAATTTCAAATCCATAAAATGTTTATGAAAAGATTAATCTCCTCTGAAGTAACTAATTTTTATTACATCAGACAGAGACATCAATATGCTACAATCTCTATACCTACATCTGACAGGACTTCTACAGAGATTGTTTGTTTTTAGATTTCTTCTCACCATGGAACACCCCATCTCTTCCACCCCTCAGGGGGTCCATGACTGCATGAATGTTAACATCTGATGAAATAAGGCCCTAAATTGGTGTGCCTCTCCCCCAAAACCCCCTCCCCACACCATGCTCTAAGATATATCACTATTACTCTCCCTCATGAAATAGTGCAATCCTCATTTCCTTATTTGGCTTCTGAGAGTATGAATAAACTGTGGTGGTAAAACTCCTAAATTAAAAAGGGAAGTTGTCAACTGAAATAAGTTGCTACCAATAGGACATCTTACAAAACAGGGCACAAATACCCCCCCCCGCCCCCCTCACTTACTCCCAATCATTACTCCTTCAACTTTCTCCCCACAAACACTTATCAAAGAACACCACCAACTTGACCACCAGGGGTGAAGACAATGTTACTGACTCCTACTGGATTTTCTTGATTTTATGGTTTGGTCCATCCTAACCATAGAATATCTGCCTGGCTGATACTCTGTCATTAGACCTCAATTAATGATAGAGAGAATGCCAATCAAACAGCACAAACTGAGAGTCTCAAATGACAATTAAACAGGAGTAAGTTATAATCACTGAAAAACAAAAAATAATGGGGATTTATCAGGAGCAGATTTTCTGTCTGGACAGACAGTAATGCTCTATATGTTGACAGGAGTTTGAGTTACATGGATCTCTACATTTATCAGAACTCATCAAATGTTACACCTAAGATTAATGCATTTCATTGTTTGTAAATTTCTACCTCAAAAGAATCCTGTAAGCAAAAACTGAACTTTAGTTAGAACTAGGCAAGCTGAATTATATGGGAGAAAATGTACTGATACTGGCAACTTACTCTGAAATGCATTAAATAAAAAAGAGTGATGGATGAATAGATGGAGAATTGCATATTAAAGGTAAAATAGTAAAAGGTTAATTATAAAATATGAGTGGTTGGTATTCTAGTGTCCAAAAGCACACATTTTTTTCAACTTTTCTCTATGTTTAAAATTATTTGTAATAAAATATAAAAGCCCAGTCTCAGGAACAAGAGAAAAAGTGACAAAGCAAAGATACCAAAAACTGTTAGAACAGAGTATGTACAGGTCAGTCAGAAAAACAATCCTGCAGAGTGGAAGCTTGGAGTGATGCAGGTCTACTGGAAGAGCTTAAGGGAAATCCATGAAACCACTGAAATTATGTAACAAAATTTGGGAGTATTTGTATCTTTGCATTTTTTATGATTTATCATGGTTTCTAAATGGGATCTGTGACCCCCTCCCCTATGTCCCACCCCTGCTCCCAAAGAAAAAAAGGTCAAATTTTGCTTGTTTAACGGAAGAAGCCACTGAAAAAAGGACCAAAAATGGCAACATGTATGAAAAGATTCTGTCATATTTTTCCTGATAGGCATGGCGTTGTTCTGATACTCTAGAATTATTCTTCACTCAAATATGTCATCAAAAAACAAGACACATCATGGTACATACTGGGGCCCCAGCAGTGAAAAAGCCAGGAG
>NW_005370140.1:685928-692510 GCF_000412655.1 Myotis brandtii
GGACATTAGACCATTGGAAAATACATTTAATCACAAATGCAGTAGTGCTCAGAAAACAATGCACAGGATGACTAAATCTATGTAACAGATGCTTGCCCTAGCTAAGTTATGGTAAGGAGAGGAAGTCAGGAACACTTCCTTTTGAGGGACAGATGTTGAACTGAGCAGCAAACAACTCAACACAGCTGCACTGTTGGCCATCAATGGTGTAAAATACCTTCTGTATGTACAGTGACGGCATGTTTCACATATGGCTCACAACAGAGTCTTAGCTCAATGTCATCCTTTTGAATGTTAATTTTAGCAGGTAATACACACTCATTTATTTTATAAAGGATATTAAAAAAACACAACCCTGTCATTTGTGTCCTCTTAAGCCACCCCAGGTTACGTCCCAAGAAGCAAGCATTGCCAGTAGCTTTTTCTGCATCCTTCCAGAGACATCCTACCCAACGCAAGTATACTAGTATATGAAGGACACCAAGAACTCATGAAAGAGCCTTGTAGCCCTGGCCGGTTTGCTCAGTTGATAGAGCATCGGCCTTTGGACCAAAGGGTCCCAGGTTCGATTCCAGTAAAGGGCATTCCTCAGTTGCAGGCTCAATCCCAAACCCTAATCGGGGCAAGTGCAGGAAGCAACCAATTGATGTTACGGTTTGCTCAGTTGATAGAGCATTGGCCTTCGGACCAAAGGGTCCCAGGTTCGATTCCAGTAAAGGGCATTCCTCAGTTGCAGGCTCAATCCCAAACCCTAATCGGGGCAAGTGCAGGAAGCAACCAATTGATGTTTCTTTCTCTCTCTCTCTCTCTCTCTCTCTCTCTCTCTCTCTCTCTCTCCCGCAAAAAATCCCCGCCTCTCCTCTCTCTCTCTCTCTCTTTCTCTCTCTCCCGCCCTTCCACTCTCTCTTAAAAAATCAATGGAAAAAATCCTCAGATGAGAATTAACAAAACAAAAAGTCTTGTATATAAACCTTCATATATGTGTGCATTTATATATCTAGGGTAAATTTCTAAAGTTAAAGCCCTCAAAGTATGTACATTTAAATTTCAAAATAAGCATCCAGAGAAGTTATACAAATTTATACACTCGCCAAAAAATTTGAGAGGAACTGATTCTCCACATCTATTTAAATAAAGTATGTTATTAGGCTTTATCTTTGCCAGTCAACTAGGTGAAGAAATATCATCTCAGGGAAGTCTTAATTTGCATTTGTACAAAGGTACATCTTCTTGTACACTGTATATATTGTTTGCCAGTATTTTTAATGCTTCCTAGCATTTATTTATTAATTTGGGGGATCTCTTCATTTGTTAAAGATGCATTAATACTTTCTCCCACTTCATCATTTATGTTTAAACTTTGCCATATGCAATAAAATTGTTGGGTTTCTTTGGCAAGCATATATTTTTAATTATGTAATACATTTTTTAAGTAATGAAATTTTCTGGGTTTGCGGCATACCTTAATATACTTTTCTAACTAAAATACTTCTTCAAAAATATGTTTTTACTAATTTCAGAGAGAGGAAGGGAGAGGGAGAGAGAGATAGAAACATCAATGATGAGAGAGAATTATTTATCAGCTGCCTCTTGCACACCCCCAACTAGGGATCAAGCCGGCAACCTAGGCATATGACCTGACCTCCTGGTTCATGGATCGACGCTCAATCACTGAGCCACACTTGGCTGGGCTAAAAGACTTTTTAAAAATGAATTTAACTCCTTAACATGCAGATTTTACTTAAAAGTTTCAACACTGGCTCTTGGACAAAGGAGAAAGTACTCATTAATAATTTTAAATTTCTATTTATTAAATCACAAAAAATATAAAGTATTCCATTGTTAGGAAAGAATTCTGTTTTGACTATAAGACTTTATGTTATCGCTATAAAAATGAAATTTGCAGCAGCCAGAAAGTATTATGAAAGATTTTCTGACAAGATGTAAAACATCAAAATCCAATTTCCATTTCTATTTGCACTTCTTCCACAACATGTATGCTAGACTTCAAAATAAAATGCTAAAAGGAAAATATCAAAAAATACAAAACTGATAAAACTTGAAAGATAAAGAACCACCACCATCGCAAAAACAATAATGGCTCTGATCAGAAGGATCATGATATAGTTAACACTGGCTACAAGATTCAAAATATTCCATATAATAAAAGCCTAATATGCTAAGTGTCTGGTCATCCGGTCATCTGTTCAACCAATCAAAGCATAATATGCTAAGGCTGCTCAACTGCTCACTATAATGTGCACTGACCACCAAGGGGCAGACAGTTGGCGGGTAGGTTAGCTTGCTGCTGGGGTCTGGCCGATCAGGACTGAGCAAGACAGGCCAGGAATGCCCTGGAGCCCTCCCATGGTCCCTCCTGGGCTGGCCAACCTCCCACATCCCTCCCCGGCCCCAGTTGTGCACCAGTGGGGTCCCTTGGCTTGGCCTGCACCCTCTTGCAATCCAGGACTCCTCAGGCGATGTCAGAGAGCCAGTTTTGGCCTGATCCTGCAGGCCAGGCCAAGGGACCCCACTGTGCATGAATTCGTGCACCAGGCCTCTAGTAATTAAGAAAGCCTACTTAATGTAAGTATTACTACTAGATATCCAGGGGCAGGAAAGGAGTATCTATTGCAAAGGAAAAAGAAAAGAAAGGAAAAGAAAGCTTAAATGAAATTTAGAATTAAAGGAAAAGATACTCTAAAGAAATCATATTTTTATGGTTCCTTAAAGTAGCTCCCATATGTATCACTGAATAATTAAAAGTTTCTAATACCAACTGTATCCAAAACTGAAGGAAATCCACAAAATAAAGAACTATCAACTCTGGTGGAGACTTTAGAAATTACCTATTATACCTTAAACCCTATGTTAAGCAGGGGTGGGGAACCTTTTTTCTGCCAGGGGCCATTTGGATATTTATAACATTGTTCGTGGGCCATACAAAACTATCAGCTTAAAAATTAGCCTGCGATATTTGGTCTAACATTTACGTAACTCACTCCTAATGCCTTGGCAGGCTCAGACCAAATGATTTCGTGGGCGGTATAGGGCCCGCTAGCCTGATGTTCCCCATCTCTGCGTTAAAGATAAGGGCATTTCCTAGCATTTATAAACACTGTTGCTAAAGTACTTAACTTTAGATATTTCCATTGCCTAAGTAACCAAACCTTACTGTTACAGTAATAAGTTTAGTTAGTATAAGATAGTATAATCAAATTTCATATTTTTTATTAGAGTGAATTTTAAACTTTACTTAGAAGAGGAACTTAATTTGTGTGTGTGTGTGTGTGTGTGACCCTGATAAGTAACTTGTAACGCCCTGCATGTTAACTCCTGACAAATAACTTGTAACTCCTGACAAACAACTCCCTGAGTGTGTATCCTGATAAGCCCAGAAGGCCACCAGAGCACACTGATATGAGACACTGAAGAAGCCCACCCATGGGGCATAAAAGAAGGACTCTCACAGCAGCAGTCAGATGTCTGTCTGACCTCCACAGACAAGCCGTTCTCCTTACGCCTGTCTCCTCCACAGACAAGACGTTCTCCTTCCCCCTGGAAACTGCCGTTCCTGCTCTGCCTCTGAGCCCAGACTGTTAGAGGCCTCTCTTCATGTCAAGAGACCGAGCATTTGCAGCTGCGTATTTGACGACCTCCGTGTGTCTCTGTCAGCAAGTGTCTCCGGGGGGCCTGCCAAGGACTGAAACCCATCAGCTCTCTGGTAAATAAACCTGTGTGATTTCTTGCATTGTTTGTTCCCTGTGTCTTCTCTCTTCTTAGTTTTTGGTTAAGCTCAGCCATATTAATTAATAGTAAGTACCCTTTGACATCTGTATTGGTATATCCAAATGAGGCGCTCTGGGTCACCTGTGCATACGTTCCCATAGAAGTTGGAACACTTACCCATGGTGGGATTTCTTTAAGAAAAAAAAAAGCAAAGTCACCTGCTATAAAAGCATGTTTCTTCTGTCATTCTAATTTTACAATTTAAATTAAGGATGAACTAGTTGACATTTTATTTTAAAGCCATCTATAAAATCTTTGCTTGAGAAATAATGAGTAGTAATATTGAGCAACTTTCATGTACAATAATGGCCATCTGTATGTCTTTTTGGAGGGGAAAAATGTCTATTCAGTTTTTTTGCCCATTTTTAAAACCAGATTGTCTCTTTGCTTTTGAGTTATATGAGCTCCTGATAGATCTCAGATATTAATCCCTTATCAGATATATCATTGGAAAATATTTTCTCCCATTTCATAGGTTGCCTTTTTAATTTGTTTTTTACTCTAATCTAGTCACATTGTTTATTTCAGCTCTTGTTGCTTGTGCTTTTGGTGTTATAGCCAAACGATCATTGTCAAGACCAAAATCAAGTAACTTTTTCCCTATGTTTCTTTTAGGAGTTTTAATCATCCAGGAAATGAAATAAAAACCAGTGAGATATCACTTCACACCTGTTAGGATACATATCACCAAAAAGACAAGAGGTAAATGTTGGCAAGGCTGTGGAGGAAAAAGAACTCATGTACACTGTTGGTGGGAATGTAAATTGGTTTAGCCACAGTGGAAAACAGTATGAGGTTCCTCAAAAAATTAAAAATAGAAGCTACCGCCCTAGCTAGTTTGGCTCAGTGGACAGAGTGTCGGCCTGTGGACTGAAAGGTCCCAGGTTCGATTCCAGTCAAGGGCACATGCCTGGGTTGCAGGTTCATTCCCCAGTAGGGGGCTTGCAGGAGGCAGCCGATTGATGATTCTCTCTCACCACTGATGTTTCTATCTCTCTCTCCCTCTCCCTTCCGCTCTGAAATCAATTTTTAAAAAAAACCACAACTTTAAAAGTAGAAGCTACCACGTTCTGGCCAGTGTGGCTCGGTTGGTTGGGCATCATTCTGTGCACAGAAAGGTTGCTGGTTGGATTCCTGGTGAGGGCACATGCCCAGGTTGTGGGCTCAATCCCCAGTAGGGGGTGTGCAGAAGGCAGCTGATACTGATGTTTCTCTCACATATATCCATGTTTCTCTCTCTGTCCCTCTCCTTCCCTCTCTCTCTAAAATCAATTTAAAAAAATAAAATAAGAATAGAAGCTACCATAGACCTAGTAATCCTACTCCTGATATATATTTGAAGGAAACAAAATTAGTAACTGAGAGGAATAGATATCTGCACTCCCATGATCACTACAGCACTATTTAAAATAGCCAAGATAGAGAAACAACCTAAGTGTCAGAGGATGAATGGATCAGGAAAATGTGGTATATGAACAACAATGGAATATTACTCAGCAATGAGAAAAAGGAAATCCTGACATTTGAAAAAACATGGATGAACCTGGAAGGCATTATGCTATGTGACATAAGTCAGGCAGAAAAGACAAAGACAGTATATCATCACTTATATGTGAAATCTTTAAAGGCAAAAACAAAAACAAAAAAAGGCCCCTTTCATAGAAACAAAATGGTGTTGTCAGGGGCTGGGAAGAAGGGTACAAACTATAAATCATGAGTAAGTTCTGAAGTTCTAATGTATACAGTATAGTGAGTATCGTTAATAATACTGTATTATTAAAGTTGCTGAGAGTAGATTTAATCTTTCTTATCACACAAAAAAAGGAGTTAACTGTGAGGTGACAGATGTGTTAATTATCTTGATCTTAGTATAGCAATCATTTCACACTGTATATGTACACAAAAACATTATATTGTACACTTTAAATTTACAATTATATTTGTCAATTATTCCTTAATAAAGCTGCAACTGCAATATATAAAATGATTAAATTTGTCAATGAATACTATAATATATTAAATAACAATGACAAAATATTTATTATGAAATATTCATGATTCTTTTAAAAATCATCTTGATGAGTCAACATTAATGGGAAAACAGACAATTGAGTATTGCTTATTTCTTTTTTTCCCCCCAGACCAAAAACTACATAGATATGTAGTGATCTCAGTTCTGTTTGGACTTTCTTCCTTCTGTTAATGGAGGATCATACGGCACTACCATTCTACGCAATGTTTTTTGATTGCTAGACTCCTCCTTCAGGATTCCTATGTCTGAATCCACAGGCTTCCCTTGGAATACTTTCCAGAAACTGCTTTTTAACCTAATAAACTCTACCTGAGAGTGTGTACCTCCACCTTAACTACTGAAAGCTTTCAGAAAAATAACTTTCAGATCTCCAATACAGATTCTGTTTCCCTCTGTTCCTTCTCTCATTTTCCAGATGAGTCCCCCCACCAAATTCTCAAATGCCAGTGTTGTTTTTGCAAACATATTTGTCTTCTTTTCCTCAATTTCTTGTCATAATTAACACAAAATTTCCCTTGGTTTTAAAAAGCCTCTCTTTAGCATTTTAGTCTAACTCTTTAAATCTTTCCTGGCTCCCAATTAGTCCAGATAAGATTTAAGTTTCTTTTCTCTACCATGCTGTATTTTACTTTGCTTATTTCCTTACTTTTAGCCTCATTCCCAACTTCATGGCCAGCCAAATCCATCATTGTCTTTGTCTTTTATTATCCTAAACTAGAGGCCCGTTGCACAAAAATTTGTGCACTCGGGGGGTTCCCTCA
>NW_005370140.1:696071-712907 GCF_000412655.1 Myotis brandtii
ATGGGGGGGAAAAAAGAGGAACAACTGTAATAATCTGAACAATAAAGATTTAATTAAAAAAAAAAAGAAAAAGAAACTTCGTGGCCCATGCCACAGGGCCAAAGAGCCGCATGTGGCTCGCGAGCCGCAGTTTCCCAACCACTGGTCTAGGCTGTTAACTGTTCTGTTTTACTAGCCAGAAAGTATGTATTATCTGCTTACACATGGCCCTCAAAAAAAAAAAAAAAGCCAGATATTTCCTGTTCTTTAACAAAATTATGGAGCCAGTCATATTTTGCCTTAGGAATCTAATTTTTAAAGTGCCACTTTCAATAAATATTTCTATATTAGGAAGCAGGCAGCTGGAAGCAATTTAAGGAAATGGAGCTTGATACGTACTTCTTTGCCTCTCTATTTAGACTTCAAAAAATTATAGTATGGGTTTATTTCTAACTTATGTACAAATTGGCTGCATCAATTTCTGTTGTCTCTTACAACTTTTAGAATTCTTCTAGAACTTAGAAATATAAGCTTTATATTTAAAAAAACAGTACTGTCTAAAAAGGAAAGCTAATTGAGTTACATGGCCATTGAATTAACGGGGTTGAGGGAGACTTCATAAGTAAGTCAGGATGATGGTAATGAACAAGTTAAAAAACCTGGGCAGGCTTTCTGAAATTACAATAAGCAATATGACACTAAGGCAGGGGTGGGGAACGTCCAGCCCACAGCTGTATAAGGCCTGCAAAATCATTTGGTCTGCCCTGCCAAAGCAACTGCAAGCAGGACTCGAAATTCAATAAATCTAGGAGCTTGTATCATAGAACATACATTTAGATTAAGTGAATTATAGTAAGCGAATGATGTTATAAATATCCAAATGGCCCTTGGCAGAAAAAAGGTTCCCCACCGCTGCACTAAGGTATGCTTCTCTTAGCGGAGCATCTAATCTATCTACCTACTTCTAAGTGATACCAGACTCAGCAATAACTAGTAGTTATTTAATCAGAATCAGTTTGGCCAAAATTATATAGCATCAAAATAACAGTCGAAAAAGGTTCCTCACCGCTGCGCTAAGGTATGCTTTTCTTAGAGGAGCTTCTAATCTATCTACCTACTTCTAAGTGATACCAGACTCAGCAATAACCAGTAGTTATTTAATCAGAATCAGTTTGGCCAAAATTATATAGCATCAAAATAACAGTCAACAATATGTAACTATAAGGTTTAACTGATAATTCCATAGCTGGTTCCAGGACCTAAAAGAATATCAAATTATTTGGCAGTCTGGTTACTGTGATATAAAGCAGAATTTGTAAAAATTCATTCATCATGAGTGTATAATAAGCAAATGTGACATAATACCAGTTGTTATAAGTTTTAACTGAGAATTCCATAGCTTGTTCCAGGACCTAAAAGAATATCAAATTATTTGACTGTCTGGTTACTGTGATATAAAGCAATTTGTAAAAATTCATTCATCATGAGTGTATAATAAGCAAATGTGACATAATACCAGTTGTTCAGTACACCAATTTAAAAATTATATGCAAACACACACATGGACATGGATCTGTACTCGAAATTACAAAAATAGAATCTTTGTATGATTTAAAGACTTCACAAAGAATTACAATCATAGAACTAAGATATACACTAATCTCAACTCAGACTTGGGGCCTGGTTAGTTAAACCATTTTTGACATTCTATTTTAAGACATTTGAGATATACTTATGCCAACCTCCCAGACCCCCAAGACAGGGTAATCATTGCTACTGGTTATCCATGGATCCAGTGTTTGACATTTTTCTAAATTTGCTGACTTACTACATCACAAGATATGTACAGGATTTATCATAACTGAAAGAGAAATAACAAGCCTCATTACCATGTCTAGTCCACGTCACGTTCAAAACTACATATACAGTCAAGTTTCCAAGACTATCTTTACTGTATAAGAAAGTTAGCTAAGCAAAAAGACTAAATGAAAAGTCAATGGCTAGCCTACGTGTACCACATTACAACAAGGTATGCTTGGATGATGTTTAATCATTTAAAATTGGATATTCTTAAAAATACACCATTTATAAAATAGTGGTATGCAAAACCATATAATGACAATTAAAAATATTGGCATTAAGTACAGAACTTAGAAGGCTAAAAAGGCCCTAGAGCAGCGGTTCTCAACCTGTGGGTCGTGACCCCTTTGGAGGTCGAACAACCCTTTCACAGGGGTCGCCTAAATACATCCTGCATACCAGATATTTACATTATGATTCATAACAGTAGGAAAATTACAGTTATGAAGTAGCAACGAAAATAATTTTATGGTTGGTGGTCACCACAACATGAGGAACTGTATTAAAGGGTCGCGGCATTAGGAAGGTTGAGAACCACTGCCCTAGAGGAATAGCACTGCATGCACATACATATGCAGAGGTTAAGAGAAGTTCAAGATCATAGTCAATACCAGCAAAGTTAGGGATAGTCTTCCAAAAACTCTAATCTGTGATCTCGACACCACATATAACAAGAAGATTTTAGTCAGAAACATCTCAGAGAATACACTTTCCTTTGAGAAGTATACTTTTTGTAGCAACACTAAGACACCCCATAAAATGGAAATCAAGAGTTGGTCAACAGCAAATATTTTTAAAATGGAAAGAATCCCTCAAGGATTTTTTTTTGAAAATTATTTGAGAAAGAGAGAGATCAATTTGTTGTTCTACTTATTTATACATTCATTGGTTGATTCTTGTATGTGCCCTGATGGGTATCAAACCTGCAACCTTGGCATATCTGGATGACGCTCTAACCAATTGACCTACCAGCCAGGGCTTTAAATGAATTATTTTTTAATATATTTTTTTCATTGATTTCAGAGAAGAAAGGAAAGGGAGAGAGAGATAGAAACATCAATGATGAGAGAGAATCACTCATCGGCTGCCTCCTGCACACACATCCCCAATGGAATCCAGCACAACCCAGGCCTGTGCCCTGACCAGGAGTTGAACTGTTACCTCCTGGTTCATAGATCAAAGTCCAACCACTGAGCCAAGCCAGCCAGGCTTAAATGAATTACTTTAAAAGTGGTCTTTATTCAAAGAAGGACCATATGGCTATGACTAAATCTTACCTCTAATTTTATTTTCTCTCTCAAAAGCATAACATCTAGAAAAAAGTATTCTGTCCTTCAGTGCTCCACTACTTTGTCTTTTTTTTTTTTTATTCCTGGCAAATTGCAGGTTGAGCATGCAGTGATTAATACAATTTCCATCTGCCTTCCTTAGCACTTAAACAGTAAAAAATGTTTGACAGCCTTAGAAGCTGTTGACAGATACTTGTTCATTTGTTTATTTTTCCTCCACCCTGCTATTTCATTAGTAAGTCTGTGACACTAAAATGTAATACTCTGAATTACAAATTATTAATAACTACTATATACCACAACACCCAAAGAATTAAAATATAATTTTTGCTAGGCTCTAAACTCTGTAAGCCAAATAGCCACTTTTTTTTTGTTTAATCACTCTCCTTACTGTTCTATCCACAGACTAGAAAATGCAGAAGCTATCAATATGCTTGAAATTCTCACCCAAAAGGCAAAATTAAGGTGATTAAGTAAAATTCAACACTGGCTATTTTTTGAGACCTTTTCTCACTTCCTACCTTCAGCCATTTATTTCAGTGATATCTCTTGTGGTATTTCTTCTAGTTTTACGAAATTCTTCCACTTCTATTTTACCCCTCTTAGACACTAACGTCCCTGTGGACAGAGAGTCTGTCTTACCCTTTAATTCCTAGAGTAAGCATCTACTTTGTGCCTGAACAAATCAATAATTATTTGTGAAGCTGAGCTGTGCGTAGGCAAATTTAGACCAATTTTCATCGGGAACAATATTAATTCTAAGACTCTGAATTTGTTTAAGAGTCATTCAAAGACATCAACTTGCTTAAATAGCATAGAAATAAACAAACATAACATTTAATTTGACACTTATTGGTTGAGAAAACAGACAAACAAACATAACATTTAACATTTAATTTGACACTTATTGGTTGAGAAAACAGATTTACTGACCCTGGACAGTAAAGTGTGATGCAAGAAGCCGAACTGTCTGAAAATGCTGTCAGGAGTCACTTTGGATGCCTAACCAATGAGCTGGAATCACTCCTCTATCCCTTTCTCCCAGCAGGAGAGGCTGCGATCACACTCAGCTTCAGAAAGAACCATAGTGTCTTCTCTTCGCAGGGCAGACTCAGTTTCCCATGGACCCCAGGTCTCCACATGCTGGACAGATGAATTTATCACATGACTATAGGCATCCAACTATACTGTCTGGTTCCTAACTAGTTTGTGCAACTATTCACTGATAAGGCTGAATCTGTGGCTTGTTCTATAACAAATAAGGGGGAATAATATGGAACAGGACACCTTCACTGGAATAAAATCTATGCTCTATATATTGAGCAAACTGTCAAAATTCTGGTACCCCTCTAACTAGAATAAGGGGGTTGGGAACTCACGCCTCAAGTCTTGCTGATCCTGGCTGTTCCCCATAAAATGGCCCCTTTTCCCTTAGTTTATTCCTTAATTTATGCCATGATATTGCTGAATTTGTCCTTAGTTCCAATACATGACAAGTGACAAATCCAGATGGATTCACTGAGCAAATCAAAGGCCATTAAACATTTCTTTGAATTTACAAAACAGTAATTAGAGATGGCATCTGCCAGATACCATGCTAGATGTTTAATATTTGAATCACTCCTCACAACTTCCCTTTTAAGGTACTGCCTGCATCTTACAGGTGATGAAACTGACAATAAAACAAGTTAAACAATTACTCAAAGGAGGCAGCCTCTAAACACAGGCTCATTAAACTTCAAAATGTGCTCTTCAAGTATGTGCTCTTCTCGGGACACCACAATGTCACTGACTCAAATAAATTCTAGAAACACTGTCTGTAGGAAGGTTTAGTCCACTCCCCAAGTGCTGGAGCCCATGACCTCCCTAGGATATAGACATACAGTTTCTCCTTGAACAAATCCTTTCAGAGAGAATCCACTAAATAACAGAAGAATGCATTGCATGAGGACACCTATAATTATCCTTCCTGTACATTTTTAAAGAATAAATTACATCAAGGGAAAACAATAAGGAAAATTACCCTTTTCACTAAAAAATTCATGTAGTTTCCAAACCAAATAAGCAATTAACATTGGTAAAATCTCAATCTAAATGCTTTTTTTTTTTTCAAGTTCCAGTGTTACCCTTGAGAGGTCTACCTACCACTGAAAACAAAGACTAATTGTATTTTCTTATATCACTCAAGGAAAAAGACAATAGTAATTACAGATAGAGGTAAAGTTGGGAGACTGGAAAGGTAATAAGAGTTCTGTGACAAGCTTCGGGGCAAAAGAGACAGGATGTACAGAACAAAACAGACAGGGAAAAGGACAGCCATGTAGAGTTAAGACAGTTATGGTAATAAAAGAAGACAAACTGAAAACAAAAACACAAGAAAGGAACTACTATAGTTTTTTAGTAAAAGTGCTATGAAAAATCCCTCTCATGATTAGTGATGCAATGCAAAAACATTACACCTCTCATGATTAGTGATGCATTGCAAAAACATTGCAAATCATTTTCCTCTCAACAGACACCCAACCAAACAATCAATTCTAAACTGGAAAACAAAATAATTAAACCAAAACCAGGAAACTGAGAATTTATTAACCAGTTACTGACAGGATATGTAATAATTATCTTCCATCTCCCAAATATTCTCTACCTTATACCAAAAGAATTCCTGAGGTATAAGACTAGAAGTGGTAAGTCCAAAAGAAAAGAATACATTGGAACATGAAATGAACCTTGGGAACTCAATGTGGTCATTTCCAAGTTAGTATGTTATCACTGGCAAGCATTATTTACATCTTATCTAGACTGTTTCAGAAAACTTGAATTATTTAAGCCATATAATAATTTAAATGAACTGGTTGAATTATTAATAAATGAATGCAATAGAAAACTTAATGATAATACTAATAAAATATTCACCTCAAACTAGTTGTGAACATTCAATTCCAATCTAATCAAGTAAACAGGTTGAACTGATGGGAATTTTCTCTATTAAAATGCAATTAATTCTCCATTAGGTATATTAAGATTTCTGAAGTTACTATATTATGAAACTCACTAATAATTTGCTTCGTTGAATCTGAATCCAAGATGCTGAATATCAAAACTTTCTAATAAAAGACTACAAACTATCATAGAGTAACTTGATAAAATAATACTGTTATCAGCTATTTATTTGAGCACCTACAGGAAGCCTCCTTCAACTAAAGACATATCTGGCTAATTTTCAACTTTGGAATAAGCTACCAATCTATATATATAAAAGCCTAAGTGACCTTTACAACGAAATGACCAGAAGGACCGGTCACTATGATGCACACTGACCACCAGGGGGTAGACGCTCAACACAGCAGCTGCCCCCAGCCTGCAGGCCCCAATCGCTGATTGGGACTGCCGGCCAACCTCCCGGTCCCTCCCCTCAGTCCGGCAGGCCCCGAGGCTGGGACGGGGAACTGGGGGTGGGAGGCTTCAGACACCCGGTCCCTCCCCCCGGCTGGCAGGCCCCGATTGGCCCGCTGCCCACCCACCTCAGTGGCAGTTGGACTCTCCCCCTGGCCGGCAGGCCCCGATCACCTGATTGGGGCTGGGACAGGGAATGGGACTGAGTGGCGGCAGACACAGGAGGCAAGGGAAGGAGGAGGAGGGGGGTAGGCCTGCCGGCCAACCTCCCGATCCCTCCCCCCAGTCCGGCAGGCCCCAAGGCTGGGACGGGGAACTGGGGGTGGGAGGCGTCGGATACCCGGTCCCTCCCCCGGCTGGCAGGCCCCAATTGGCCTGCTGCCCACCCACCTCAGTGGCAGTTGGACCCTCCCCCTGGCCAGCAGGCCCCAATCACCTGATTGGGGCCGGGGCTGGGACAGGGAACTGGGGGTGGGTGGCGGCAAGACACAGGAGGCAAGGGAAGGAGGAGGAGGGGGGTAGCTGGAGAGGCGGGGAACCACACAGTGGCGGCACACGGGCAGCGAGGGAAAGAGGAGGTGGGGAGGCAGGGAAACAGGGAACCATGAGGTGGCGGCACACAGGTGGCAAGGGAAGGAGAAGGTGGGTAGGTGGAGAAGTGGGGAACCTGATCAGCCCTGATAGCCAGCTAGGCCTAGGGACCCTACTGTGCATAAATTTCGTGCACTGGGCCTCTAGTGTATAAATAATAAGGCAAATATGTGTGATTTTCTAAACAAAAAGAGAATTTTAAAGAGACATGTGCTCATTACTTGTTTACCTCTCTTACTGCAAACATTTAATGTCTGTCAGAAAAGTGCCCAGGCCTTGGCATAATTTGCTTAAAAACAATAAACAATTAAAACTATTAACTCCATCTATTCCCGTAGGGTGAGAAATTATTATATAGTTGTACCAGAAAGCCTTGGGCTCCATTTAGTGGATTTTTCTAAGCAATTCCAAGAAGAACATTTAAGGATTTGGAACACTGTTCTTAGAGTGGCAAAGAAGCTTTGGATTCTTTTCAATGGGGAAGAGAGACTTGTGGTCATGCTGGAATTTTAGAATGATCAGTGTTATGTCTGTGTGATGAAGACTGGATTAGGCAAGATTGAAGCTGCAGAATGAAAGATGAGGTAGGTGCCCATTGTAGCAGCACAGAGGAGCGAGCATAACAGCCTGAATGAAATGGCGAGCTAAATTAATAGGGGCAAAGTCTATAAAAAGATGTTTAGGAGATAAAATTGGCAGAAGTTAATGATTGGCTGGATGTTAGAGGTGGAGACAGCAATGTAGATAGGTTCTCCGGTCCTTGACACTTACAGAGGGATCACAGAAGTAAGAATGGGTTGAGGAAGGAGGTGATGCAGTTTGGACATGTGAATTTTGAAGCTGTTGATGTACATCCAAATGGAAGTGCCCAATAGACAAATACACCCAAGTGTCTGGTGCTCCTGAGAGAGGCCTGGGCTTAGAGATGTAGATTTGGGAGGCATTGGCACATCGCACTGAAAACCAGGGAGTGAACAAAAGCACCTTTGCTTTCCTAAAGAAGGTTAACTTGAGCAGAGGTCTAAATGATAAGGAAGACGAAGTCATCTGCATAGGACTTCTAGGTAAACAGTAAGCAACAAAGGCCCACAAGCGGAAATGAGTTCGTTGTTATCAAGAAAAGAAATTCAGAAAAACTAGTTAAGAGTGAGCAAAGTGGCGGGTGGAAGGACAGAAAGTCAGAGACAAAGGAAGATTTTGCATTATGTAAGGCCCTGCAGGACATGGTAAGGAGTTTGATTTTACCCCAAATATAACAAAATGAATACCAGTTTTGAGAAACATAACATGATCTGGATTACTAGACTGCATAAAGCAAGGGTGTTAAAAACCAAGAAAATCAATGAAAAAGTTAATTTATTAGTCTACAAGCAAGGTGATAGTTTGAATCAGAGTAGTAAGTGAAGAACATGGTAGAGTATGGATATATTTTAACAGAAGAGTAGAGGGTAAAGGGGGGATAAATAGTGACAGAAGGAGACTTGACTTTTGGTGGTGAACACAGACTACAATATACAGATGATGTATTATAGAATTGTACACCTGAAACCTACACAATTTTATTAACCAATGTCATCCCAATAAATTCAATAAATATTTAAATATTTAAAAAAAAGAAGAAGAGTAGAAGTGGGAGGTAGAAGAGGATTCAGAAATAATTCCTAGGATTTTGGACTGAGTCACTGAATGGTGTTAAATATTCACAAGACATAAAATAGTTCATTAAAAGAAGTTTAAGGTTAACAGAAGGGGTTTACATCATATATTTGGATTCACTGACAGATCCAAAGTTTCGGTTTGCTAGGGACCATATGTAGACAGAAGAAGAGCTTTGGGGTCCTCCCTCATTTAAACAATGGGAAAGAAGGAGGAACCAGCAAAGAAAGCCAAGAGGGAACAACCACTTACGATAGGAGCAAAACCAGGAAAGTGTGGTGCCAGAAGCCAAGTGAAGGCATTTCAAAAAGGAACACTTAATCATGTATAAAATATTGTCTAATCTAGTCCTGGCATGAGCACAATATCTAGGCAATAAAATGTATCATTTTAATCACTTAAGGTTTACTTATTACCCATTTCTTCATATCTTGTCTGAGGCAGAAAGATCCCAAGATGACCTCCAATGATCCCACCTCTGGTATTCATGCTTTTGTGTAATCCCCTCTCCTTCAGTGTAAACAGGACCTGTGACTTTCTTCCAACCAATAGGATATGCAAAAGGTAGTGAGAGATCACTCCCATGATTGCGTTACATTATATAAGATTCCATGGACTAGAGCTACATTCCCCTTTTGCCAGTTTAATGCTGTAGCAGCCATACAAACAGCCTGCATGGCAAGGAACTATGGGCAGCCTCTAGGAGCTAAGGGTGGTCCCCAGCCAACAACCAGCAAAAAGCAGGGGCCCTAAGTCACACAGCTGCCAAAGAAATTCTGCCAACAACTTGAATGAGCTGCAAAGGGGATTTTTCTTCATTTAAGTCCCTACATGAGATTGCAGACTGGGCAACACATTGATTGCATTTGCAGCAGCCTTGTGAGACCCTGAGCAGAGGACCAGCTACCTACCCTGTGCCCAGACTCCTGAGCCACAGAAAACACACAATAATAAATGTGTTGAGCTGCTGTGTTTGTGGAAATTTGTTATGCAGCAATAGAAAAGTAATGCATTGCCTCAGAATGGCTCTTTAGTTTGATTTTATTTTTATTTCTTTGATGTACTTGGACTAACACAATATATCTTGCCCTCAATAAGTGCTTATTGAATTAACTGTGAGAATCTGATCTTTCTGACCTACTTAAATTTCAAGCCTATAATAACAAACAAGCAACAACAACAACAAAAAATCCCACAAATAAGAGATGCTGGTAATTGCCTTAGAAAGAGAACCATTAGCAGTACCTTCTCTACAAAGGGATAAGAAGCTATAGAACCTGCAAGTAAGAAAATATCAAAGGAATGTGATTATTTCATGTGATTCCTCACAAATTTAAAAAAGGAAAACACAGCCCACAAACAATAACCAAAGATATTTCAAACATATGAGCATTTGCTTTCTCAGTCTGTTACCTAGAGATTACCTTATAAAACAAAAGAGTATTAAAAATCACAACATTCTGATGAAATTAACATCTGAAATATACATACCTAAAAAAATATAAAAGAATGAAAATATGAAACTACATATTAAGTATATTCTACATGACCTCAAAAGACAACTCTGATTTACATAATATATGTCTCAGAGAACTAACAAGGAGAACAGCAATGATAAAAACAAACCCTTGAAGGTTCTAAAATACTGCTCCTGGGTGCTATTATTCATCTGGGTGACAATGACCCTGAGAAACAAAGGTAGCAAAAGCTTGCAATATTAAACCAAGTTTGATATGCTGAAATAATGCTGCTGGCAAAGAACCATTTGTTTGAAAAGTAAAAAAGAAAAAGTAGAGGAAACTGAAATAAGCAGCCAAAAGAAGGAAAAAGAAAAGGTTGTTGGACTCACAGATGCAGAGAACAGAATGATAGTAGCCAGAGGGAGAGGGGTTAGGAGACTGTGTAAAAAAGGTGAAGGGATTAAGAACTACACATGGGTAGTTACAAAATAGTCATGGGATGTAAAATACAGCATAAGGAATATAGTCAATAATCTATAATAATGAAAGTGTAATATGCTAATTAGACTGGACAGCCGAACGACCTTCCGGACGTCATTCTGGACAAAGCCACGGCAGCGGGGGTCAAGGCAGAGGTGGTTATGGGCAATCAGGCAGGTAGGTGAGCACTTAGGGGTGATCAGGCAGGCAGGCAGAGTGGTTAGGGGCGATCAGGCAGGCAGGTGAGCAGTTAGGGGCGATCAGGCAGGCAGAGGGGTTAGGGGCAATCAGGCAGGCAGACAGGCGAGTGGTTAGGAGCCAGCGGTCCCAGATTGCAAGAAGGTGCAGGCCAGGCTGAGCCCCCCCAATTCCGCTCCCCCCCCCCCACGAATTTCGTGCATCGGGCCTCTAGTACTGTAATAATGATGAAGAAGTAGGTATGACAATATCAGGGGAACACTTTGTAAAGTATATGATTATCTAACTACAATGTTGTATAATTGAAACTAATACAAAATAATACTGAATGTAAATAGTGATTGAAAATAACATTTTAAAAAAGAAACAAAAAGAAAAGGTTGCTGGAGACAGCATGTATCTGTAATAGCAGAGTATCAAATCTATAGTATAAATTCGAATCTGATGGCCTTTTCTGAGAACTGTTTTTTTCATTTTTTCCTATGTTGGATTTACTTTTTTAAATGATAGGTGCAACATTAATTTTATAGCTTGCTTCTGTTGATAGTACTTAGGAGTTGCACTATACCTAAGTCTGGGTGATTGGTATAATTAAATTTCAAGTCTGGAAAGATCAATTCAAGTATCCTGTGCTACCACTTTATCATTCAAAAACTGGCTTTGTAAAGTGAGATGTAGAGGGAGGAGATTTTCACTAAATTGTGCATATTTAATAAGTACATCCCTATCTCCATGCAATATAAGCAAATAACTCTAGGAATCATTTATGTTGTTTTTCAATTACAGTTAACTTTCGCTATTATTTTATACTAGAGGCCCAGTGCACAAAATTTGTGCACTCAGGAGGGTCCCTCAGCCCACCCTGTGCCCTCTCACAATCCAGGAGCCCTCTGCCACTGTGCTCACCAGCCATGAGCCCGGCTTCTGGCTGAGTGGCGCTCCCCCTGTGGGAGTTCACTGACCACCAGGGAGGCAGCTCCTGCATTGAGCATCTGCCTCCTACTGGTCAGTGCACATCATAGCAAGAGGTTGAGCGGCCTTAGCATATCATTAGCATATTATGCTTTGATTGGTTGAACGGACAACTGGACACTTAGCATATTAGGCTTTTATTATATAGGATTAGTTTCAGGTAGTATAGCATAGTGGTTAGACAATCATATAGTTTACAGTGATCCTCTGGTATTACAAGTACCCACCTGACAGCATACATGGCTATTACAATATTATCAACTATATTCCCCATGCTGCACTTTAAATGGAATCTTTTAATTATATTTTAAAAAAATCTCCTAGGGAATAAAGTTTCAGAAAATTACCACACAAAAAAGGCAATTTATTCTAAGCATGACTAAACCAGACTTGACAGAATAACATATCCCTGAAGGGAAACAATATGCTATCTCATAACCATAAATTGTGTAAAAGAAATCAGATGTGTCTTCTGTCTTATACATAAACAAAAAAGGATTGATAAATATTTTAAAAATCAGTTTAAGAGAGGAAAGAACACACTTAGTATTTTTCGAGTTACAATACATTCTGAATCTCATAAAGACACTATTAACTGAATGTTCCAGATTTACCAATACACATACATTTGAGTTTTCTGAATGGAGTAGTGATGGGTTCCACTTGGTCCACAATAGGTCACATTGTACTCTCTATTTTTTTCTGTTTTGACTACAAAGTAATGCCATATAAGCTAATCTCTTTATTTTTCAAGTTTTTCACACCTCCCTTTTAAGTAATAGATATTTCTGAAAAATAAGATTCTCAAGATCACCATTCTATAGTTAATGGTGGTAAAAGAATATTGATAGTTGATAGCATATATATTGGTTAATGGCACAGGCTTAGGTGTCAAAGGATTTGGATTTGAATTCTAACTTTGCTAGTTACTAGTTGTGTTTTTATTTAGTAGTATCTAGCAAAACAAACAAAATTTATGAGGAAATGGGGAAGGGACTACTGCTGTAAGCAGCTGGGTACATTATAAAGGGGTGAAAAGCACGTGGAGAATGTATTGATGCAGGCGAAAATGGGAGCTGAACACAGAAGCAAATGTCACTTCATATTTATACCACACAGGCTATCAATATTTCCCTTTGTGCTTTTACTTGATTTGAACAGCAGGAGAAAAATCAAGGCTCTAAGTAGTTAAGAAACTTGCCTGTGGTCAGAAAACAAAACATTGTATATTCAGGATTCACCGGTTTCTGATATCTAGTTCAGCAGCTCTCTACACCAAGCTACTTCTAATTCTGGGATTGTTTAACATTTTAAAAGTTCAGACACTTTGAAAACATGGTTCTAAAATAATTTCAAAACACACACTTATCTCAAGCTTTAAGGAGAGGAGAAAGTCAAGCCAACGGAACAGAAACCTACTGATTCTACGGCAGTTTACAAAATAGTTGATCTGTCCTTTCTTTTCATAGTTTAGGCAGGTAAGGAGAAGTGAAGATAAAATTTTGTTTAAATTCTAATATTGTTAGAAAACTACAATCTAAATCCTACAGTTAAATATTTCCTTAAATTTGAAACAATCACACTCTGGCATTCAAAGTACCTCTTCTGACATTCCAAAGTACATAATCTAACAACTACAGGGGCTTTTCTATGAAGAAAATATACACTATAATCATTCTGCAAAGTCTGGGAAAGAGGTGTTTAAGAAGTTATATACATCTTTACATTTTATACATCTGAAAGTACATTGGTGCTTCAACTCTGTGATTCCACCAACTCAACAAATTATGAATAAGCATTTACCTGACAAAATGACATCAAATAATAATCAATATCCATTTCCATTTCTACATAGTAAATAAATAGGAATGCAAAAAAAAATAAGAAGAAAATTCTGTTATCACCCAGATGAGAAATCAATTTATGGAGCAAACACTCAAAGGACAGTTATAATAGCATATAGGAAATATTATCAACTAAGAAAATGGAATAGCTAGCAAACTAAGTATCACAAAAACATTATTCAAAATGGTTCAACCATATTTTCTCCAATAAAATCAGGCAAAAGCATCATCTCCTACAATTTTCCATGTGACTGTCAATTAATCAACAAAATTCTAATTTCTTTTAAATTTGACACTAGACTCTAGTTCTCAACCTTCCTAATGCCATGACCCTTTAATACAGTTCCTCATGTTGTGGTGACCCCCAACCATAAAATTATTTTCGTTGCTACTTCATAACTGTAATTTTGCTACTGTTATGAATCGTAATGTAAATATCTGACATGCTATATGTGTTTTCCGATGGTCGCGACCCACAGGTTGAGAATCGCTGCACTAGAGGTTCTAAAACTCCCTTATCAATAGGGTCTCACTAGGAGTATTTAGCTCTGTTTAGGCAAGAAGAGCAGCCACAAGGAACAAGAAAAGTCCTTGAAATGTGATAGATAACCAAGTGAAGAACAGGGCAGTAAATATTAAGGTGATCATTTTAAGGAAGAAAGCATATGCAAAAAAACAAAGTTAGAAAAGGGAATAAACATTGTAGAATGCAGTCATACTAAAAAAGAATGAAGCTAAACTACTTTTAGAAAGTCAACACAATCCTCTCAGTATCTCTATCTATTATTCCCCTAATATTTATTGAACATCAACTCTAAGTAAAGAATGGTGCTGTTGAGTCCTGGGTGTGGGAATGTATAAGACAGATATTGTATCTGTTCTCTAGAAGCCCAGTCTAAAGGGGATGTTGATTATACAAACAAATAATTATGTGACAAATGTTCTGGAGGAGTGTGAAATCTGTGCAAAGGCAACCGAAGGAAACAAACTCAGTCTAGACCTTACTCATCCAGGTGCTGGGGTCCAACCCCAGCAGGCCCAGGGGTCCCCAGGGGTAGGGAAGGAGTCGGCGAAGAAGGAATGACACAGAGAAAGCGTTCAGTTGATCAGCAGCCTAGCCAGGATCTCTAGCCAGGACAGAGTAACCTCATTTGGAGAACTCTAAGTCATCTGGTGGAGATGAAGACAGAGGTAAAAGGGAACTGAGTGAGAATTAGAGTCTGGCAAGAAATAGGACAAAGATTTAGCTTTGTATCAAACAGCAAAGCACTTATAAGTTTAACTTATAAATTAGGCACAGTAAGAGATTAACAACAATAACCAATAATAAGAGAATAATTATAATAATAGTAAAATGTTATGTAAGTAGTTTTGGAGATAGATAGATATATATATAAAGGCTAATATGCTAAGTGTCCATCTGACCAGTAGCTATGATGTGCACTGACCACCAGGGGGCAGGCGCTCAACACAGGAGGAGCTGCTGAGCTGCAATGATTTGGCAGCGGTGGTTCTCGGGTGATGCGCCCCGAAATCAGAGAGGAGGGAGCCCGATTCCTCGCAGGGCCGCACAATTCCACCTTTGGCCGTGGGTTATGTTGTTGCTGGGGCACTGTCGGTCCCGAATCTGGTTTACTGTACACGTGCATTTGCGTTCCACACCCTGTACGACAGCAACTTTGCAGAGTACCCTCCCGCACTCCGGGACCCCTCGGCAGATGTCGGAGAGCCAGTTTTGGCCCGATCACCGCAGGCCAGGGCGAAGGACCGCCACCTGCCATAGGGACCCCACTCACTCTGCAGACACCCTTCGAGCCATGGTGCCACCCCAGGTACAGCCGGCCGGGGAGGGAATGTGAGAGATTGGCTCCAGGGTGTGTCCGGCCCATCTCGCCCAGTCCCGTCCCACAGGCCACCTTCTAATTAATTTCCTTTCAATGTGCACGAATCCATGGACTGGGTCATTAGTTATATAAAACTAGAGGCCCAGTGCATGAAATTAGTGCATGGGTGTGGTCCCTAGGAGGGAATGTGAGAGGTTGGCTCCAGGGTGTGTCCGGCCCATCTCGCCCAGTCCCGCCCCACAGGCCACCTTCTAATTAATTTCCTTTCAATGTGCACGAATCCATGGACTGGGTCATTAGTTATATAAAACTAGAGGCCCAGTGCATGAAATTAGTGCATGGGTGTGGTCCCTAGGCCTGGCCGGCAATCGAAGCACGAGTATCTGGCATGGAAGGGCAGGTCCCAGGTGACCTCTGGACCCTGAGCAGCACCTGGGCTCCCGGGCCCTCACGCATTCCCCTCGGCCTGAGTCATGACGCCCGAGTCCCCACGCGGAGATGTGGTGAGTGTGGCTGAATGCTGTGGGCCAGGGCACAGTGTCGACCTCTGGGCCGCCCAGCAACGCCGCACGGAAGTGCACTATCTCCCGCCCAGCCTCGCAGATCAGCTCCTGCGCGAACCCATGGGGAGCCCGACCAGTCCCTGCAGTCCTGGAGGCTGCAGCCCAGCTCACCTGGAAGAGGCCACGTGGGTGCAGGGCAGGCTCCTCATGGGTTTGCGCAGGAGCTGGGGGGCTGACCCGGCGCACAAGCCCTGGCATCCTGGGGGAGGGTAGCAGGGGAAGTGAGAGATCGACGGAAACCCCACATTCTCACCACACCTCCGTCCCCAAGGCCCCATACCCGGGTAGCCGGTGAGAGGTCGCAGGCCCCCGCTCAGGTGCCGTGGGAGTTTGGCCACCACCACCCATCACCAGGTCCCCATCCCAGTCACTGGTCACCGTCTGCAGGTCAATCGGTCAGGGCCGGGCCCTCTGCCCGGCTCCCTCAGTGCCTGAGAGCCGGGCGGCGACCCCACCCCCTACCACCGCCACTGCTTGTTGCCGTTTGTGGGGACATCAGTGGGGTGATCAGGCCCCTGCTCACACCCACCTTGGCCTGGCACCACCTGCTCACCTACTCAATCATCCCGCCACAGGCCTGCTCTCGTCGGGGCCCATGGGGGCCGGCAACGCCACCACTGCAGCCTGTTGCCAGCGCCACATTGCCGATGCCTGCCATGTTCCGCGCCACCCCCTGGTGGTCAGTGCACGTCATAGCAAGTGGT